>NC_057394.1:211134-511134 GCF_019320065.1 Cervus canadensis | reverse complement strand
GCATCAGGACCGCCCGCGCGTCCGGTGCTCTGATCGAGCCAGAGCCCTGTGGTCAGGCCAAAGCGCCAGTCTGCTCTCCCAGTGGTCCCCCCGCGGTCCCCCTCGCCGACCTCAGACGGGATTGGTAAAAGGACGTGCAGTTCGGTGATAAGAGCAGTACTGCGTTGTCCCAAGGGTCGAGCTTAAAGGCAGAAACAGTCATTTTCACGCGGGTGACATAGCTGATCATGGCGGGTGACCCCGCGCCCCCGGCCGGCAGCTCAGCCCCGACGCCGCCTCACTGTGTTGTTGTCCCCGCAGGCCGGTCTAATTGAAGCCAACGGGGAACTCAAGGTCTTCATAGACCAGAACCTCAGTCCTGGGAAAGGTAAGGGCGCCCGTGCATCTGTGTCCCCGACGCCCCGGGGGTCTGGGCCGAGCATCTGCCTGGCTTGTAAGTCGCGTGCTGTTTGCAGAGAGCCAGGGGAAGTGGAAGCGAGCGAGGACGTGAGCACAGCACGGGGCACGCGCTTTCCTCCCGCCCCGGGCAGCCCTGCGTACCCTGCCGGGACCCCCTTGAATGCGGGCGCCGGGACCCCCGGCACGTGAGGGCAGCGGGGGCTCTGCGTGGACGCGTGCCCACCGTTGTGTCCTCGGAGCCGGAAAGTGTCTGTCCCCTTGGCTCTGTGTCCGGGTGTCCGAGTGTGGGGGGCAGTGTCCTCGGGGTCGCTCCTCCTGGGCAGGAACGTGCTGCTGCAGGTGGAGCAGCCTGCGAGTCTGCGCGCACCTGCAGACGCGTGGGGAGGTGTCCGGCTGCACTCAGTTCTGACTGACGTTCTCTGAGAGTCAGAGCTGTGAGCGCCGGGTCCTGTCGTCCCCCCAGAACATTTTGTTAGCAGGGCAGGCAGCTCACGGGGTTTGGGCAGGTTGGGGGCAGCCTGGGTGCAGCGGAGCCCTGAGCCCTGCATGTGAGGGCCTGGTGTGCCCTGGGGCTGGTGGTCAGGAGAGGGCGGTGTGGGCACAGCCCCCAGGTTTGGGAGTCAGGCTCAGCCGAGGTGCCTGCAGCCCCCCATGGGTCTGACATGGTCCAGGGCAGGAGGCCCGCCCGAGCGGCGGTCAGCCTGGTGCCTTGAGCCCTGGCACAGGGCCGCTGCGAGGTCGCCCCTTGCGTTGCAGGCGTGGTGTCCTTGGTTGCCGTCCACCCCTCCGCAGTGAACTCTCTCGGGAAGCAGCTCCTGCCAAAGACCTTTGGACAGTCCAACGTCAACATCGCTCAGCAAGTGGTAAGGCCGGGAGGCTCGCCATCCAAGGCCCGTGGTCTCCAGGGCATGGAGCCAGTGCCGGGCACCCCCCTGGCTCACGGCTGCCTGCCCGCGGCTTCCCGGCCACTCCTGCCTCTGCCCTCATGGGGTCTGCTGGGGCGGTGCGTGCACTTCGGTGGAGTGGGCTGAGTGGGTGGGCTGGTACCCTCTGTGGCTGGGGCTTGCTGCCTGCCCAGGACTCGACTCTGGTGTCTGGGCCGACCTCTCGTGGGCTCGGGGCTCTGCGGATGCGGCCCACAACTCCCTCGACTTCCCTGGCTGACGGGAGGGGTCAGACTCCCAGGGCTTTGCCCAGCGCCCCCCGAGGAGCCCCCACCAGCTTCTGCCTGCGGGCTGGGCAGCCTCTCCCTGAGGTGACCTGTGGCCGTGAGGGGCGGGGCATTCATGGCCCACCCACGCCCCTGGCCCAGCCCCTGGCGCTCAGCCCCGTCATGTCGGTGACCACATTGCCTCAGCAGCTTTGCTGCGACGCTCCAAGTCCGTAGTACGCGGAGGCCTGGGCCTTCCTGGAACATCACAGATACTCAATAAATGTCTTTCTGATGGAAGTTATAATTCATATTATTTTATTTTATAGGCACTGTGTGTTGTGTCCTAGCAGAGTCACGGCTGAGCGTAGCTCGGTGAGCGTAGGCACGGTTCTGTTGTTTCCAGTTTAAATAGCAGGGAGCCGGAGTTACACGGAGATTTCTGTCGGTGCCCTCCCAACCTTCAGCTCCTCAGCGGACTCTCCCCCACGGCTTCCCAGAGCCAGCTCAGGGCCGAGCTAGTCAGGCGGTGCCTTCTTCCCCGCGTCCTGGTGCCTCTCCGGCTGCGCAGACAGAGGCTGTGCGCAGAGAGCTGGGGGTTCTCACCAGAGGTCGGTCGGCGGAGAGCAGTGGAAATCGGGGCATGAGGGCAGAATGAGCACCACGGGGTCCTCTGTGAGGCTGAGGTGCCGCCCGCAGGCATGGGGTGCCCTGCCCACCCCCGTGTTCCGCAGTGTCCAGGACGGCCACCTTCATGGGGTGCCCTGCCCATCCCCGTATCCCGCGGCATCCAGGACGG
Organism: Cervus canadensis; assembly: GCF_019320065.1. NCBI lineage: Eukaryota > Metazoa > Chordata > Mammalia > Artiodactyla > Cervidae > Cervus > Cervus canadensis. The sequence continues at coordinate 508,786 of NC_057394.1, read as the reverse complement.
CCACCTTCATGGGGTGCCCTGCCCACGTCTCATGGCGTCCAAGACGGCCACCTTCATGGGGTGCCCTGCCCACCCCATGTCCCGCGGTGTCCAGGACGGCCACCTTCACGGGGTGCCCTGCCCACCCCCGTATCCCGTGGCATCCAGGATGGCCACCTTCACGGGGTGCCCTGCCCACCCCCGTGTCCCGCGGCGTCCAGGACGGCCACCTTCACGGGATGCCCTGCCCACCCCCGTGTCCCGCGGTGTCCAGGACGGCCACCTTCATGGGGTGCCCTGCCCACCCCCGTGTCCCATGGCATCCAGGACGGCCACCTTCACAGGGTGCCCTGCCCACCCCCGTATCCTGCGGCGTCCAGGACGGCCGCCTTGTGCGTGGGCAGCTGGTGGGCGCCTGTCCTGCCCACAGAGCAGCTGTGGCTGAGGGGGGTGTTCTCCAGGCGGGTGGAGAGCGGGCGCTGTCGGGGGTGCAGGGACCGAGGTGGGGGGTCGGCAGCAGCCTGGCTGTGGGCGGGGCTGCCGTCCGGAGCCTGTTCTGAGCACTGGAAGGACAGCTCTCGAGGGGATGAGCCGGGACCCAGGGCCCCCTCAGCACTCACTTGCAAGGCCTCAGCTCTGGGGATTCGCGCCTTCCACCCTGGTTCGCTTTCTGGAACACATGTGCCGTTTGATCACTTTCTAGAACACTCGCTGTTTGATTTCATTTCTCTTGAATGAGAGTGAAATACTGATGATGCTTTGATCGCTGGGAACATGGATTAAGAGACTGGAATTCAGCTGAGCTGTTTTCCTTTCCGTGGTTTGTGGATCGTTGATATTCATAGGTGACCTGGGCTTAGGGATAATTTGCAAAGTGCCAGGTCAGCTGTGTCAGGGCTGCGGCAGGTAGCCCTTATCCTGCTAAGCAGTGGACTAGTGGGAGCATCCAGCTTAAAATAGCACAGCCGTGGCCCGCTCCCCACCCCCAGTGCTGGGGGCCCGGGGCTCCCGTGCCGGTCACCGGGAAGCGCTGCTTCCACGTGGTTTCCGGGCTCAGGCACGAGTCTCTGGGAAGCTGAGCTCCTGCTCGGCTGGACGAGGCAGTGTGCACGTCCCCGTGAACATGGGACTGGAGCCCCGAGCACGTGGGGCCACGGGTCAGGGCTTCCGGGCGGGTGTCTGTGCACGAGCTGTGGGTGCCCGCCTCCGCCCCGGTGGCACTGCCCCCTGCCCCCGCCCTGCGTTGGCTGGGGTGCCCAGGGCTCCCTGCATGGGTGGGCGAGCAGTGGGGTGACCGCAGTGAGCCCCGCTAGCCCTGGGTTCCTTTCCTTTCTGTCTCTGGGGCTCATTGCTGCCCCAGTGGAGCAGAGTCTCATCTCTGTCCGGGTCACGGGGGAAGGGAGTAAAAGTGGAGCGTGCGGGTCTTTCGGGGTCATCTCCAGCCGCCATGTGCAGCAGGTGTGTGACGGCAGCCGGGGCTCCGGGGTCTCTCAGGACCCTCCTCCAGCCTCTGCTTAATGACCTCAGCGGTGGCCGTAGGTAACAGGAAGTGACGAGGCACAGCGTCGTGCGTGGGAGATTCTGACTGTTGTGAATTTGTCTCTTTTGACTGTAGGTAATTGGTACGCCTCAGAGACCTGCAGCGCCAAACACTATCGTGGTGGGAAGCCCACACACCCCTAACACTCACTTTGTCTCCCAGAACCAGCCTTCAGACCCCTCACCTTGGTCTGCCGGGTGAGCACTTGCCGAGAACTCCCCCCACCCAGCCTCTGCGTGCGCGTGGGCACTGGTGCGGCGGAGGAGCGGGCAGTGGCCCCATGTGGCCTCGAGAGGCCAGGCCGCGGGCAGCCGCCCTGAGTTCTGGGGGTGGTGGCTCCACGGAGGGGGTGGGCTCTGGCTTCTACACGCATTGTCTGTGCTGGAGAGTACCGTTTGTGGGACCCCAGGAAACGGGCGGGCCTTCCAACCTCTCCCCCTGCTGCTAAACGTTGCCGTGGGCAGCCCCATGCCGCGGTCACACTGTTGCCTTGATCCTTTCCTCCAAAGGCAAAGTAACGTGAAACAGTTTTACTCAGAGGTCAGCTGTGCGACTCTCCTTAAAGACAAAAAGCTATTGTTGTAAAGCAACAATCATCAGTCCCTGAAACACCTCGGTGGGGAACCTGGCCGGCCCTTCCCCTGACGTGCCTACTCAGCAGGTCAGGTGCTGGGTCTCCCTCCCGGCTGCCACGGGGCCTCGTCTCAGCCAGGCCGCATTTGCCCCAAATTCTGAAATTTGCAGTAAAATTTCCGTAGCTCTTTATGTCCGATGATGTTTTCTTAAGAAGCACCGTTTAGCATCTGGACACCCGTCCGACTTGTCCCAGGTCCTGCTCTGCTTTTCCCTAGAGTTGGAGAGACACGTGTGGGGCCCGGTCATGTGGAAGTTTGTCCTGCGGCCTTTAAAGGAGGGGGGTCCCTGTACGGGGGACAGAGCCAGGCTCCCACCCCTCTGTTGGGCATGGCCTGTGGGGGCCCCTGGCGGCACGAGCCGGCCCCCAGACACGGGTGTGGATGCGGCCCGCGCTGCGAGCTGAGGCCGCGGCCGCTCTGTGCTGTGCCTGCAGGAAGCGTAACCGGAAAGGCGAGAAGAACGGGAAGGGGCTGCGGCACTTCTCCATGAAGGTGTGTGAGAAGGTGCAGCGCAAGGGGACCACGTCCTACAACGAGGTGGCCGACGAGCTGGTGGCCGAGTTCAGCGCGGCCGACAGCCACATCCTGCCCAGCGAGTCGGTGAGTGCGCCAGGCAGGCCGCCCCCCGCGGGTGCAGAGGAGGCCCCGGAACCCTTAGGAGGGGCGTTTCCTGACCCGCGGGTGCCGCCATGCTGTTGCATCCCCGCGGCATCCGCTCGCTCCCGTGGGCCCTGTGGGGGCCGCCCTGGGCGGGGGGGCAGCATGTGGCCTCAGGTATGTCCAGGGTCCCTGCACGTGGTCCTGGGCCGTCTGGAAACCCCATGTCTCTGCCAGGCCTACGACCAGAAGAACATCCGGCGGCGCGTGTACGACGCGCTGAACGTGCTCATGGCGATGAACATCATCTCCAAGGAGAAGAAGGAGATCAAGTGGATTGGCCTGCCCACGAACTCCGCCCAGGAGTGCCAGAGCCTGGAGGTAGCCGGCCGCCGCGCTGGGGCGCCGAGCGGGCCCTGGGGCGCTGGTGGTGACCTGGGGTGGGTACACGCTGCGTCGTGGCCTGTGGGGGCTCTAAAGAACGTCGTATCCACGCCCAGAGGAGGGGGAGCCGGGCGGAGGCGGCATGGTCCTGAGACAGAGGAGTCGCCGCGCGCCTGGCAGCAGCTGCCTCGTCTGGGCCCCTGTACCCCGTCAGGCTCAGGGCTCATGTCTTTGGTGACTGAGTGTTGTCTTGGATTTTAAAATATGTTTCAGAAATGAACCGTGATGGTTTTGTTTTGGTGTTTGGTCTTTGAAGGTGGAGAGACAGAGAAGACTGGAAAGAATAAAACAGAAACAGTCGCAGCTTCAAGAGCTTATCCTGCAGGTATGGGCTCCTGCTGGGAGGCTGCTGGGTGCTGCAGGCACCCACCGCGAGCCCGTGGTCTGTCCCCCGGGCTTTTGGTTCTGGGTGTATTTTCTCTGGCCGGTGGCTCCCTGGGTAGCCACTCTGACCTCTCGGGGGGCCAGTCTTCTTGGTGTTGGCTGGGGCCGGGCAGGGCTGTCTCATATGCCCAGGGAGAGACTAGCTGTTGGGTGGCTGTGGGTATGAGCGTGTGCCAATTGTGCGTCTTTTTTAGCAAATTGCCTTCAAGAACCTGGTGCAGAGGAACCGCCAGGTGGAGCAGCAGGCCAGCCGGCCGCCCCCGCCCAACTCGGTCATCCACCTGCCTTTCATCATCGTCAACACCAGCAAGAAGACAGTGATCGACTGCAGCATCTCCAACGACAAGTAGGCTGCGTGGGCGGGGCCTGCCCGGCGAGGTGGGCGGGGCCTGCCCGATCGCGCTGCCTGTCTGACAGGTCGCCAGGCGCGGCTCCCAGGGATTTCACTGGCGGGTTTCCTCCTCCACTGCCTGTGCGGACCCTTGGAAAGGAGGGCGGTGGGGCCTGTGAGGATTGCTGTCAGGACGGCAGGCAGCACTGTCCCAGGGGCGTCGCTGCGGCCGATCAGTGGGTTGTGTGTCGGGAAAGGTTTGGGGGCTCGGGGCCCCAAGCCAGGCATCGCGCTCCGTGCTGGAGACAGTGCTTTTCTGACGGCGACCGTCGCCTCCAGGTTTGAGTACCTGTTCAATTTCGACAACACGTTTGAGATCCACGACGACATCGAGGTGTTGAAGCGCATGGGCATGGCCTGCGGTCTGGAGTCCGGGAGCTGCTCCCCCGAGGACCTGAGGGTGGCCAGGAGCTTGGTGCCGAAGGCGCTGGAGCCCTATGTGACCGGTCAGTGGGCTGGGGGGCGCCCGCCCGCTGGGGAAGCAGAAGCAAGGGGGGTGGGGGCTGAGGGGGCGCAGGGTGCGGCAGGTGCCTGTAGGGTCCTCGGCTGAGCCAGGGGTCCCGGTGTCTGTCCTGCTGCCCCTGGCCAAGCTGGGGGTTCTGGCCAGCGTGGGGCACTCTGGTGAGAGGAGAGGCCGTCCTGTGCCCATCTGGTGTGGGTTCCCCCGTGAGCCTGCGTTGGGTTGGCCTGGGGGCTCCCGAACCCTGCAGGATGTCCGTGAAGCGGCTTCTGCCTGCCGACCCCCCGACGCCAGCAGCTGCCCCACTGACTCCAGCTGCCCACCTGTTGTTGGCGAAGTGGTCATGCCGGGAGGAGGGGCGGGGATCACATTCGGGAGGAGGGGCGGAGGTCACGCTGGGAGGGGCGGGGGACCCCGGGAGGAGGGGTGGGGGTGGGGTCACGCCAGGCAGAGGGGCGGAAGGGCCAGGGAGCCTCCTTGGCCCACCCGTATCCTGGAGGCCATCTCCCTTCCTGGCCCTGCAGTGCAGTCATGGGCTTCCCTCTGGCGGGGGCACCGGGGCAGAGCGGCCTGGAGCCATCGGGCCCTGTTTCAGCCCGAGTCCTGTGCCCCTCTGCTTCCTGACGTTTGCGTCGTTTTCTTCCTCTTTCCAGAAATGGCTCAGGGATCCCTCGGTGGTGTCTTTGTCGCATCAGCGGTGTCGACCTCTAATGGCACGAGGCTGTCTGCCAGGTAACTGCGCCCCTGGGAGCCGCGTGCCTACCCTCCCTGGTGGGAGGCCCGGGTCTAGTGTGAGCGGCCTCCGTCCTGCTTGGAGCGGGGCTCCCTGCGCAGTGGACATCCCAGGGTCCCAGGGTCGCTGGAGCTGCTCCTCTGGGCAGAGAAGCTGTTTCTCCTGATGAGTTTTTTTCCCCTAATGATCAGTAACGGTACATGGGTTTTATTTTTATTGAAGTAACTCAGTGCAGTGGCGGCAAAACCAGCTGAACCGCGTGGCTGGTAGCCTGAGTGACAGGCTGTTTCTCCATCTATTTTTTTTCCCTTTTCTTTTCAACACACTTGAAGTCACAATGTACGTGTAGTATTGTTCCTTGCTTTTTCTTATTTTACCGTTTATTGCGTGCATTCCTCTGCGTGTTGAAGGAACTTTTATCATTTCAGTCAAAGTGTGTTTGAGCCGTGACCTCACAGGCCCCCGGAGCAGGGCCGGTTCAGGCCTCGGCGTTTCTCCTGGTTTTTTAGAGATAAATGTAAGGTGATTTCAGTGTGAGTATGGACAGAACAGTGGTCTTACGTAGTATCATGTTGTGCCTTACACATGTTTATATCAGTCCTGAACATTAAAGAATGTCTGGTTTCTCATACACATGAAGTCAAAAGCGTGTAGGTCCAACAAAACCGGATTGGCTAGTAAACCCTGTGTGCATCTGCCTCGGAGGCTCCGTGGCCACGGTGCTGTGTGGCCTTTGCATGACCCCAGCTCAGCCTCAGTGCGGCCCAGGGGAGGGGCGGGCTCCCCGTGAGGGTCCCAGCTCCCAGCCTCTCTGGGGTGCCTGCACCTGGTTGCGTTTTGACAGAGGTTGGTTTGGTTTTAAATTCTGAGTCTGCCACTGTGCATGGCCCAGTCTGTAAAATCTGAACACTGGTTATTCTGAGAGGTGGAATTTGGGTATTTTCTAAACTTTCCTTTTAAAGGAATTTTTTCTCTTAATGAACTTTTGGGCTCTTGTCAGTGTTTTTAACATGATGAAAGCCATTTAACAAAATGAAATACCATTTCAGAAGAAAAACTGACCCTGGGGCCTGATTACTGAGCCACCCTCTCTGGTCGTGCGTTCAGGGGGTTCCTGGCTGCAGGCAGCCACAGCTTCAGCCTGTGTTTTTCGCTCTTTCCGACATGATTGCCAGATGGGGGTTTCCCAGATGTGGGGTTACTTTGTCAGAGAGCATGATACGTCCTAGGTTTTGTTGGGCAGCATCAGTGCTGCTGCTGCTAAGTCACTTCAGTCGTGTCTGACTCTGTGCGACCCCACAGACGGCAGCTCACCAGGCTCCCCCGTCCCTGGGATTCTCCAGGCAAGAACACTGGAGTGGGTTGCCATTTCCTTCTCCAGTGCATAAAAGTGAAAAGGGAAAGTGAAGTCGCTCAGTCGTGTCTGACTCCTAGGGACCCCATGGACTGCAGCCTCCCAGGCTCTTCCGTCCATGGGATTCTCCAGGCAAGAGTACTGGAGTGGGGTGCCATTGCCTCTCTCCAGGGCAGCATCAGTAAACACCAGTAGAAGGTATTAAGACACACGTGTGTGGTTTTCTCTTAAAAGGAAAACATGCTGAGTGTTGGAAAACTGTGTGCACACCTGTGAATGCACACACGCGCATCACACGTCCCACTCCTTTCCTCCCCCGGAGGTCATGGCGGTCCTGATGGGGGCTTCGGAGGAGGGTCTTGGGGTCTCGGTTGGTGCACCGGGGCTTCTGTTCCTGCCGCGGTGAGAAACAGGAGCCCGCCCACGCCGCTCGCCCCGTCATGCTGCGTGAGGGTGATGGTGAGCTCAGCCTGGGAGAGGCGGGTTCCGTGCCGCTGGGTGTGCGGCCCCTGACGCCCCTGTCCTTGCAGCGACCTGGCCAACGGCGCAGACGGGGCGCTGGCCACGAGCTCCAGCGGGTCGCAGTATAGTGGGTCCCGGGTGGAGACGCCGGTGTCGTGCGTCGGCGAGGACGATGAGGACGATGAGGACTTCAACGAGAACGAAGAGGAGGACTGAGCCGGCCGCCCACGGCCAGCAGTGCGCGCCGGGGAGAGACCTCCGTCCTGCCGTCCTCCTCCCGGAAGAGCTTGGCGACCCCCGGGCTCAGGGCGCTTCTGACAAGCCACTGGCTGTGCTCCGGGGGGTCCCGACAAGCCGCCTGTGTTTGACACCGACGCACGACCTCTACTCTTTCGGATTTTGTGTTTTCGTTTGCTGTTTTTTAAGTTTGGAGTTCATTTCGCCCCCTCACAGTTTGCTGAGTTTGCTGGAGAAGTTGCGCGGCCTCCATGCCGCGCGGCGGGCCCAGCGCAGCGCCCCGGGGGCACTGTGGGCCCGGCAGACGCCCGGCTCTGCTTCTTGACGTTTTATTATGACTTTGTCTCCCTTAAATTATATTGACTGCGTGACTCCATCTGGTTTACACTTTGGTTTTGCTCTGTGTTGCAGCAAATGGATTGCAAGGTCCCTTTTTGTTTTTGTTTGTTTTGTTTGGTAAAAGTTTACTGCCATGCTGGTGCAGCTATGGAAACTGAAGCTTGGAAGGGTTTATTGCTTATGGTAAAATTTGCCTGATTTCTTACAGGCAGCGTTTGGAAACTTTTTATTATATAGTTGTTTACATACTTATAAGTCTATCATTTAAAGACATGTACTGAAACAAATGTTGTATTTGTTTCGTAAGCATCTTCCTGTAATCTATTATAAAGTTGAAATTAAATATAGAGAATGTTTTAACAGTTTTTTAACTCAAAATTTGTCAATCATTTTTAATAGTTCTTTTTTTATAAAAAGAAAAAAGAATTTCAGGACAGGCAGTAGTCTCTTTTAAAATTTATTCACCAAGAACCATTAACTGCACAGTTGCTATTAGCTGCCTGTTCTAAAATAATAGTCTTTTTATTGGAACACAAATAAACTTTTCTGTAATATTTTGTGGAATAAAGAGACTTTAATTGTTTGACTTGTTTAACTTGGCACTGTTAGTTTTTATTAATAAAGTGCGCATGGGCATTTTAAACAAGCCGTGTGTCCCTGTGATTTGGGATGCTCTCTGGAGCTCACCACCACCAGGCCCTTTTCTGCAGGGAGGAGTGGGTGCCGGCCCTGTGGTAGATATAGGACCCGCCGTGCGCGGCCCCGGCCCGCCCTGCGGTAGGTATAGGACCCGCCAGGGCCCCAGGCGCGGGCAGGGAAGGTGGTCCTGCAGACACGGCTGACGTGGCGCCTTCTCTCTGCAGCTGGCGGCGGGGAGAGCGTCTGCTCCCTGTCTTGTTTTTGGAAGAACCATACTCATCACCTTGGGGCTTCCCAGGAGGCTCAGTGGGAAAGAATCTGCCTTCAATGCAGGAGACATGGGTGTCAGGAAGATCCCCTGGAGGATGAAATGGCAACCCACTCCAGTATTCTTGCCTGGAGAATTCCGTGGACAGAGGAGCCTGATGGGCTGCAGTCCATGGGGTTGCAAAAAGTCAGACATGGCCTGAATATAATCAATCCTGAATATTCATTGGAAGGACTGATGCTGAAGCTGAAGCTCCAATACTTTGGCCACCTGATGTGAAGAATGGACTCATTTGAAAAGACCCTGATGCTGGGAAAGATTGAAGGCAGGAGGAGAAGGGGACAGAGGATGGGATGGTTGGATGGTATCACCAACTTGATGGACATGAGTTTGAGTAAACTCTGGGAGTTGGTGATGGACAGGGAGGCCTGGCGTGCTGCAGTCCATGGAGTCACAAAGAGTTGGACACGACTGAGCAACTGAACTGGACTGAACTGAGACACAACCTAGCACCACTACCTTTAACATTTGAATCCTTATGAGACATGACCTTTGCAGACACATCTCCCAAAGGTCAAAAGCACGGGGAAGCTGGGGTGGGAGGATGGGGGTGATGCCCTCGCAGGGGATGTGCCCACGGTGAGATGACCAGGCGAGTCATTTCCTCGCCTTCCTCCTTGATCCCAGGAGCTGAAACAGAATTTAAGGCTTTGACTTTCAGAAAAAGAGTAAGATGGTAAGATTGGCAAGGTCAAACCTTTATTCAGGTTGTCTGAAGATACGAGCGAAGGTTCAGTAGAAGGTTGTGGACTTGAGCAGTCCTGTCTCCCAGAGACTGTGGCAGCTTATCTTGTCATCCCGACTGTGGTGGACTTGTGTGCTGAGGGGTGCGGCAGAGGGCAGGGCAGCGTCCAGGCCACGAACGGGCGAGCTGACCCACGTGTGGGTGAGGTGGGCCACGTGTATGTGACAGCAGGTCACATGGGTGAGGGAAGGTCAAGGGTGGGCAAGGGTGGGTCATGTGTGGGTGAGGATGGGCCACCTGTGGGTGAGGAAAGGCCAGTGACGAGTGGGTGAAGACAGGCCACGTGTGGGTGAGGACAGGTCACGTGTGGGTGAGGGTGGGCCACGTGTGGGTGAGGGTGATTCACGTGCAGGTGAGGGACAGTCACGTGTGGGTGAGGCGGGCCACGTGTGGGTGAGGGCAGGTCACATGTGGGTGAGGGCAGGTCGTGTGCAGGGGAGGTGGGCCACGTGTGGGCGAGGGTGATTCACGTGTGGGTGAGGGACAGTCATGTGGGTGAGGCAGGCCACGTGTGGGTGAGGGCAGGTCACATGTGGGTGAGGGCAGGTTGTGTGCCGGGCAGGTGGGCCATGTGTGGGCGAGGGTGGGCCACGTGGGTGGGGGTGATTCACGTGTGGGTGAGGGCAGGTCACATGTGGGTGAGGGCAGGTCACATGTGGGTGAGGGCAGGTCACACGTGGGTGAGGGCAGGTCGTGTGCAGGGGAGGCGGGCCACGTGTGGGCGAGGGTGGGCCACGTGGGTGAGGACAGACCCACCACAGCTGCATCCCCAGCGTGGTGCTGCAGCTCCTCCAGGGCACTGCGGAGCTGACACAAGTGGGGGCAGGGACTGAGGGTCTGTGGCGGGCGGGGAGCGTGGGCAAGGATGAGGCACTGGCATCCTCACCTCACTGCTCTTCCTGGCGGGCACTCGGCCGTGGCCCGGTCACTCTGGAGTGCCACACCTCAGGGCTTCCACACCAGCCTCCTTCTGCCCCGTGTCCTTGTGGTGGTGGCCTGTGACCTCTCGGGGTGGTCACGTTTATGAGCTAGTGACTCCTGAGTCTGCAGACAGCACGGCCTGGGGCAACTCGGGCCAAGCCCTGGCTCTGGTGTTAGCACAGCAGCGGTGCCTAGGAGGTGTTCGCAAGCTCCTGCAAGTGCCTGGCCAGCACCTGAGGCCTTGGTGACGTTGGTACAAGGCCTGGTGGGAGAAGCATCCAGACTTGAACCTAGGCCTCTGACCTCTGACCCCGGAGCCCAGCCTCCCCTACCCTAGGGCTGGTCAGCCTGTGTAGTCAGCAGCAACTTGACGTGAGGTCCAGCCCTCCTGTCCACGGGCACCTTGTGGCCAGCCGGAGCCGGGTCTGAGACCGTGTACTTGCCTCCCCGCCTCCGGCAGGGACAGCCCCTCAGCAGTTGGACCGATCCCCCCCCAAACCGGGTCAGCAGCCCCATGTCCCAGGGTCTGTAGGGGGAGCCTGGGCAAGCTGCCTACTGTGCGTGGACCCCCCGGGCCCCCCCGGGCCCCATCGAGGCCTTGAAGTCATTTCCTGGCCTCCGACCTCCAGTGTGTCGTGACATCCCTGAGATGGCCTGGTCCCTGACCTGACATTTCCCAGGTGGCTCAGAGTTGCCGCTTCAGGGTCAGCAGGGAGGACATCCCCAGCCCAAGTCTCCAGTCCCCCGGTTCCGTGGGGCTTCCTCTGTGGGCTTAGGGCTCTGGGTGACAGATAATAGCAGATACATCGTTGGGACAGAATGTTTTTGTTTCGGGGTTTTCTGAAGGGGCTGGGGCTGGAGAGCCCCGCCCTGGAGGTTGGAGGGGAGACTGGGCTGGGCGGAAGGCCATTTCTGGGGTCTGGGCTCCACCAGGTGGCAACACCCTGCACCCTGGCCGCGTTGTTGGGGCAGCCCCTCCCATGCTGGTTCGTAACTTCCCCAACTTGCAGTTGAAAGTGTTACAGAAAGAGAATTTTTTAGTTAATTTTAGTTAATTCTTTTTAAGTTAATTCAGCTAACTAAATTTTAGTTCATTAATTTTTTTGATTTACTCTTCCCTGTCATCACGAAAGATACGACTCTTTTAGGTAGGTTAAGAGTGGATTTAATAAACTTGATTTTTACAGTTTAGGAGTTGTATTTTTTAAAGCCGATGTCCAGAATGCCTGAAACCCTAAGTCACATTTCTGGCGTTCATAGTCACATGTAGGAACAGTAAGTTACAGCAAGAATGATGTGGTCCACGTGGCTGAGGCGAGCCCGCCCATGTCTTAGCTGTGCAGCGGCCGCCTTGTGGTCCCCGTGTGAGCCCGTTTATCATAGCCACAAATCTGCCTGAAAGGGAAGAAGTCTGATGGGATCCTGATGGTGCGAGCCTGGCGCGGGGCGGTCTGGTGCGGAGCTGCCCCGGTGCCGGTTTCCGCTGGACAAGGCGTTGGGGTCGCCCTATGCCTGGGGGGCCAACCTGTCCCCTCTACTTCTGGATTGTCAGCTTGAACTCCACCTTCCCCTCGTAGGGGTCGTGGGGGTTGTCGAAGGTCACGTACTCTGCCAGGATCTTGCATACGACAACCACCTCCTTGTTCTTGGGGACGTTGAGGAGCTTCGCGGCCACCAGTGGGTTGCTGTAGTGGGGCTGAAGAGACTCCAGTTAGGGTCCCTGTGAGAGGGCGGCCGGGTGCTCGGCACGCAGAGGCAGTGCTCTCAACGAGCTACAGATGTCTCCTGCTTAGAAATGAGGAGACCCGGCCCAGAGGGAAGGACCCATGACAAATTCAACTTCAAACTATACCTGATAAAAATTAAACACAGAGGATGAAGCAAGAGCTTTGGGGGAAATGATTTTAAGTGGATATGCAGTCGTCTAAGAAGGCCCTTGGAAAGTAAAAGATGAGATTTGATGTCAATTTTGGGTGAGAATGTGGGCTTGGGAGACCCCCGGAGGTTAAGTGGTTAGGGTGGGCTAGGTACAGCCTGGGTTCCTTTCACAGGCAAAAGTCCCCGGCTGTCACTTCGCGAGCGGCGGCTGCTGTCGGGCCCTGGGGCCCACGTACCTGGGCCTTCTTCCCATAGTAGGGAAAGTAGTGCAGGCTGTAGGAGCCACTGCGCGGGAAGTAGTCCACCTGCAGAGCTGGGGCGTCCCGGTGCTGGTCCTGCGGGTGAGAGGCCGCTGCGGGGAAGGCCGGGCCTGGCGCACGCACGCCGCGTGCAGCCATGCCTGCTCTGCACGCGCATGTGTGTCCGTGCCTGCTCTGCACGCGCGTGTGTGTCCGTGCCTTCTCTGCACGTGCGTGTGCAGCCGTGCCTGCTCTGCACGCGCGTGTGTGTCCGTGCCTGCTCTGCACGTGTGTGTCCGTGCCTGCTCTGCACACGCGTGTGTGTCCGTGCCTGCTCTGCACGTGCGTGTGCCTCTATGCCTGCTCTGCACATGCGTGTGTGTCCGTGCCTGCTCTGCACGTGTGTATCCGTGCCTGCTCTGCACGTGCGTGTGCCTCTATGCCTGCTCTGCACATGCGTGTGTGTCCGTGCCTGCTCTGCACATGCGTGTGTGTCCGTGCCTGCTCTGCACATGCGTGTGTCTCTATGCATGCTCTGCACGTGCATGTGTATCCGTGCCTGCTCTGCACGCCCGTGTGTGTCCGTGCATGCTCTGCATGTGCGTGTGTATCTGTGCCTCTGCACGTGCGTGTGTAGCCATGCCTGCTCTGCACGTGCGTGTGTAGCCGTACATGCTCTGCATGTGCGTGTGTATCTGTGCCTCTGCACGTGCATGTGTAGCCATGCCTGCTCTGCACGTGCGTGTGTATCCGTGCCTGCTCTGCACGTGCGTGTGTGTCCGTGCCTGCTCTGCACATGCGTGTGTGTCCGTGCCTGCTCTGCACATGCGTGTGTCTCTATGCATGCTCTGCACGTGCGTGTGTAGCCGTGCCTGCTCTGCACGTGCGTGTGTATCTGTGCCTCTGCACGTGCATGTGTAGCCATGCCTGCTCTGCACGTGCGTGTGTATCCGTGCATGCTCTGCACGTGCATGTGTCCGTGCCTGCTCTGCACGTGCGTGTGTAGCCACGCCTGCTCTGCACATGCGTGTGTAGCCGTGCCTGCTCTGCACGTGCGTGTGTATCCGTGCATGCTCTGCACGTGCGTGTGTGTCTGCCTGCTCTGCACGTGCGTGTGTGTCCGTGCCTGCTCTGCACATGCATGTGTCTCTATGCATGCTCTGCACGTGCATGTGTATCCGTGCATGCTCTGCACGTGCGTGTGTGTCCGTGCCTGCTCTGCACGTGCGTGTGTGTCTGTGCCTGCTCTGCACGTGCATGGGTGTCCGTGCCTGCTCTCCACGTGTGTGTGTGTCCGTGCCTGCTCTGCACATGCGTGTGTCTCTATGCCTGCTCTGCACATGCGTGTGCATCTGTGCTTGCTCTGCACGTGCGTGTGTAGCCATGCCTGCTCTGCACGTGCGTGTGTATCCATGCTTGCTCTACACATGTGTGTGCCTCTATGCTTGCTCTGCACATGTGTATCCGTGCATGTTCTGCATGTGTGTGTGCATGTGTGCAAAGCAGGTGATTGCACGAGCAGTTGGCATGAACCAGATCTAGTCTGGTATCAACAACCAGGAATCCGTTCATGGTGTAACGTGTTAGTTCACAAGACCCCGGTGACTTACCGAAGTCATACCTTCCAGATTAAACCCTCGTAGGATAAAAGAGGTGACAGGGTTGAGTGTGTGGGGCTGGCAGCCCACGAGGTGTGTGGCCCACCTGCTGAGACCAGGGCTGCGTCTGCCTGCTGCCGGGGCCACCCTCGTCCACTGTCAGGGTCTGCGCGGCCCAATGGACCCCAATCCCGTCTGAGAGCAGGAAGGGGCGATTTGCTGTCTGTTAAAACCTCAAGTCAGCCTACACATGTGTGGTCAAGGAAGCTAAAAACGGAAAATTGGAACAGGATGCACCCCACGGCCTGGGGGCTGCACCAAAGTGTGCAGTCACCCTGGTGGGTTGTCCCTGCAGACGGCAAAGGGCCTGGGCCCAGGGCGTAACTGAGAAAGCAAGCTTTAGAAAATACTCAGTGAAGACAAGTTTAGTTTTATCCATGTTGTACTTTAAAACGCATTTGAGAAAAACTGGACTAAAGTAATGGCAATTCTTGGCAGCATGTAAACTCACACTGTTAATCAGTGGTGCTGGTGTTAATCAGCATCGCTTTGTAAATAAGCAAACAAAAGGACAAAAAAGGGCGGTAGAAGTGCATTGGGTTTTCCAAATTGCCACAGACATCCTGAAGTCTGTTGGGGATACACTGTCTCAGATGCTTTTTTGAAGCAAAACGATCACAAGTGCTGGTTTTTCTTACTGGGTTTTCATCCCTACGATAAAAACCACTTAGCGTGAAGGTTCCTGCCATCCATGTACCTGGTTTATTAGGCGACCTCTGAGATGTTTTTAGGGAAGCCTGATCAGTGTTTCCCAAGGGGTTCCCAGTCCAAACAGGATGGCTGTGGCCTGTGGGTCACTCACCAGGAAGGCGCAGTCCACCCTGGGGGCTGTGCTGTTGCCGGGGAGAAACTTGACGATCTGCAAGGGAGCGGCTGTGAGTGTGGGGGCGGGGAGGGCCTGGGGGTCCTGCTCTGAGGACTCGGCAGGTGTGCCCCCTCCTGCTCCAAGCCTGTGGTCTTGGCTGCTGGGTGGCAGAGCCGGATGGTCGGCAGAGCCCAAGCCGCGGCCTCCACCTCCCGCACCTGTGCGGCCGGCCCCCTGCTCCTCCCCGCCCACGCCTGGCTCCACCTCTGAAAACCCCGGCCCCTGGGTCCCCCTGCTGGTGCCCAGGGCCCAGAGTAGCACCCGCCTTACTCACGGAGACCCCGGCCTTCCTGCTCTGCGTGCCCACCAGGGAACAAACCCCGGCTGGACCGGGCTGAGCGTAGAGCAGAGGTCTATGGCCTCTGCTGCCTCTCAGAGAGGAAGGTGAACAGCGTCATCCTGGCCAGACCCCATGCCCCCAGATCCCTGACCGTGCATTGTGGGTGGCCTCCGGAGGTCTGCCGGGTCCTCTCGGCCCATCCCTCAGCGCCTGGCCCCGGCGATTCTCAGGCACCCTCCCCGTGCCGACCGCCTGGCTTTTCCCAGCTGTCCTGCGCACAGGACTGCCCTGGGCTCCACGGCTCGCCGGTCAAGCAGGTGGCAAGTCTGGGCAGCCGCTTCCTGGTGAGGGTTGCAGGCTCCCCACCCAGCCTGGGGGCTGCAGGGATGGGGGGCGGGGGCCCTTCTCCCCTCTGACCCCACATTCACCCTGTTCATCTTGATAATGAAGCATGGCTTTCCCTCTGCAAAACCGAAGGTGGGGTCCGGCTGGCCGGAGCAGTTCTGCAGCATGTCCACTGTGAACTTGCAGGAGAACTTAGTGTGGTTCGGGGCCAGGAAGTGCTCCTGGAAGAAGTACCTCTCGGACGTGCAGTTGATGTTGTCCTCCTGGGCTGCAGGCGAGTAGCCTGGGGGGGACACACTTGTGGTCCTGCCGGAGCAGCAGCCCACGCCCCACCCAGCTCCTTAGGAAAGGAGAGTGGAGACCAAGGCCCGGGTCACGCCTTACCCGCCAGGAAGTGCCGCAGTGCCTGTGTGAGCCCTGTCCAGGTCCTGTTGTCAGACACATTGTAGGAGATGTGCAGGCCTTTGTCCCCGTAGGTGTCCGGCCTCAAGGTCACCCCTGGAGAGAGGACACAACGCCTGGGGTTTGGCTGCATGTTTAGGCTGCTTGCTGTCCTGCTGGCCTGGCCTGGGGGAGGCAGCGCCCAGGATGCTGGGGCCCAGGACTTCGAAGGCCCACGCCCTCCCCCGGTGCCCCCAGGAAGGCCCGGGACTCTGCACAGTAGCCAGGGGGCCGCTCAGTTGCACGAGGCCTGGTTAGGCCCCAGGGCTCCCTCTGCAAGAGGCCCGCCCCTCACCCTGCCTGCCAGTCTGCGGGTTTGAGACAAACTCTATCATGGTGTGGTTTCAAGCATGTAGTCTACTATATCCTGTTCTGAGATTGCATTGAGATCCTCCACGTCCAATCCGTTTGTTGATTCTAAAGATTGACCCCAGCTGTCACGAGGGTTTGTGGACAAAGCCCTGAGGGTGGTGGGCCCGCCCCCTCCAAGCACAGCCCAGCACCGCTGTTGGGTGGTCTTGGATTATTTTCTTCCTCAGAAAGCATGAAGGACGCAGGGGTGACAAATGCTGAGTCGCTGGGCTGGAAAAGCTGAGCTTCCTTCAGCCCCCTTCCCGCCGCTCTCTGTTTTGCTGTCTGCCCTCAGTCCGGGTCAGCAGGCTGCGTGCGGAGGTCTTGGTCCAGATGCCGTCCCCAGGCTCCAGAGGGGCTGCCCGCCTGTCCCCTGCCCACGTGTCTGCCCAGCGCTTCCCCCTGTTTGGGCACCGCCTCAGCCCCGTCACAGGGGGAGCGGCTGCCCCCTTAGACGAGACTCCAGCCCTGGGTCTGCTGGCCTCCTGTCGGCGAGGAGGCCAGGGTCCTCTGGGAGAGCGGCCTCGGTGCTGGACGCCCGCCCCCGCCTCCTGGTCCCCCAGTGCCTGTGCCTCCATGTCCTCCCCAAGGGGTCGGTGGAGCCGGGCCCGCCGCCGGTTACCTGGCGACTTGAGCTGGTCCTGGTAGTCGGGCGTGTAGGGGTCGATGGTGCACATAAGCACGTAGATGCAGAGAGCAAAGATGCCCGTCATGACCACATAGAAGGCCACGTAATAGAGGCTGATCCACACTGCGGGCAGAGGCAAGGCAGGAGCTGGGTCACTGGGAGCGTGCGTGCGCTCACCGTGTCACCTCTGGGTCGGCACTCCACCTGCTCCCGGAGCATTCTCACCCCAATAACCCCGCACCCCTTCACTTAAAGCTCTTCTTAAAAATTACAGTTTTGGGAAACTAGCTTTAAACTGGCTGCTCTAAAATCCAGGGCTGAGCCTCTGGGGCCTGTCCTCAGCTGACCCCCGCTCTCGAGTGCCCAGGGTCAGGGGTGTCAGGGCCTGGGCAGGCCTTCGGGGTTGGCCGGCAGGGACGGGAGGCTGGGAGGGCTTTGTCTGGACCCCAGGACCGCTAGCCCCTCACAGCCGTGGGGCGGCCCCTGCCCTCTCCCAGGCCCCACACACGGACCCCAGCGGGACAGCGTGCGGCCCAGCATCTGCCCGGTGTCCGGGTTCCAGCAGTAGCGCTGGAACTCCTCCATCCGCTGCCCGCATGACTTCTTCTCCTGCAGCGCCGCCATCACTGACCGCTGCTGCTAGGGCTGCGGGGAGGCTGCGTGCCCGGCTTTTAAGGTCTCCTCCTCGGAGCCCAAGGGCACCGCGGCGCCCAGCCCAGGGAGGCCCCGGCAGGTGTTATCGGGCCTGCCTTAAGGTGCCCTCCGCCGCCTCCCCGGGCATGTCGGGACAGCGCCCCCAGTGCCAGCCCCTCCTCGTGCGTGCCCTTGTGGGAACTTTATCTGCTCTGATAACAAGCGAGCAAGGAGACCAGCAGGCGCTCGGGAGGGGCTGGCAGGAGAGCAGGTCAGCGAGGCCTGGACCTGGGGCCCAGCCGTGGCCGACAGGCTTGAGCTGAGGGGCAGGAGCCTGAGGTTGTGGCGGGCGACAACGGGGGTCCCAGAGGGGCGGGAGCCAGGTTCTCCTGTCACTGCTGCTGTGGGCTAGCCAAGCTCAGTGGTGCCCCGGGAGGCGGGCTGGGGGCTCAGGGGTCCCGATACTTGGTGACGACTCCCGTGCTGCCCTGAGAGCCACAGAGGGGTCCACCGCCCTGCAGGAGACGTGCTTTTCAGACTGAACGATGCCAGGCCCCGGGCATGCTGTTCAAAGGCAGGTTCTGACCTACACAGGCCCGGTGGGCCGGGAGCTCCCAGGGGCCTCGCCTATGGCTGCAGGACCATGGCCGTGCCTGGGCAGCGGACACACCACCTGGAGCCACGTCCAAGTTGCCTGGGAGCCTTGTTGGCCTCTGACACTGGTCCCACCCCCGAATTTCTGAGCTAGCTGACCTGCGGGTGGCCTGAGTGTCTGGCCACCCCCCAGACCCCTGCGGTGTATGGTCAGAACCAAGGAGCCTTGGCGGTCTACATAGCCGGGGCCATGACCTTTGCTCCCTGGGGAGCAGACATCGCTCAGGGATGTGACACCACCTCCATGATGAGGCAGAAGAGGTGATACCAGGCAGGGGTGATGGACCACAACCCCTCACAGACACCACGTCCGAACTGGCTGGGTTGACGGGGATCGCACAAAGCTCTAGTTGTCCATCCACTGTCCACTATCACACTCACTCTGAGGGACCCACAGGGTCAAATCAGAAGGTTTCTTCTAGGGAAAGAATTATGAAAAACCCTTCAGCCATTATGCCATTTTCTTTAGGATGATTTAGAGTTTGTCAGCAAAATGATAAAAATTCATGTGGAATTGTAGCATTTTAGCTTGGACTCATAATTTCTTGGGTTTCTTAATGGGCAGATCCTGGGCGCTTTCCTTCACACTGTTCACAATCACGGCTTTGGAACTTCAGGGCTGTAGAAATGCAGAGTGTGGCCTCGGGCCTCGGTCTCACTGTCCACGCCCATGGAGCTGGGGCCCCAAGCGAGGAGGCTCGAGGCGCAGGGCAGCAACTGCTGGACACAGACCCTGTGCTGCCCTGGCCCGGGCGTGCGGATGCTCCGGGGCTTCATCTCGGGACTGAACCTTCCACACTTAGACTCTGAATTCCCACAAGTGTGAACGCGTGTGCTGAGCTGCACACGTGTTATCACAATGACCTTCTCGGGACGTGTCCATGGCGGTGGGGGGGGGGGCACTGGGAGAGGGCAGCTTCCTGCCCAGCATGCCTGTGCGACCACTTGAGCAGATGAGCCCCGAAAAGGGTGCACCCCAGACAATGTGGGGCTCAGCCCAGGTTCCCACCTGGGGGCCGTAAGGAGCAGGAGCCACCCCTCTCCCCTGCTGCTGAGGGGTCTGAGGAGCCAGCGGAAACTGAGGGCTGGACGATAGGAGGATGCCCAGGTGTCAGTGGATGATCACTGATCAGAGCAAGACCCGGGCAGATCTCAAAAGGAATCAAGACAGGAGAGTCAATACGTGTCAAGACTGGGGTGACAGAGGCTGGAATCATGGACAGGCAGTGAAGCTGCCACAGTGAAGCTGCTTCAGTGAGCAGCTGTGAGTGCGCTTGAAACAAATGGGAAAACAGAAGTAGGAAGTTTAAGGAAAGAAACCAAAGATACATAGAAGAACCAAATGGAAATTTTAGATTAAAAAATGCAGAAGCCGGACTAAAAAGCTCAAAGAATGTATTCCTCTGCAGAGGGGAGGGGAGAGGGGAAAGAATCAGTGACACGGAAAAAAAAAAGAAGTTTCCAGGTTTGAACAAACGGAGAGAAACTAGAACCAGAAAAAATTGTGCAGAGCTCGGTGCCCAGCCGTGGTAAAGACTGACGCCCGAGTCATCGGGGTCGTGCAAGGGCAGAAGAAAGGGGGGCTGAGGAGTAAACCTTCAGACCCAAGAAGCTGAGAGAACCGCTAATAGGCACCCCCAACCCATGCCACGTTGCGATCGATCTTCTGGATGGCAAAGACACACAAGACACTCCAGAAAGCAACTGCTGGAAACAAAAAGGAGTTACTTAGGTGTTAATCTAGTAAAACACGTACGGGACTTTTATACTGAGAACCACACAGTGACAGTGAGACAGAAGTCTACGCAAACGGAGGCATATTGCGCTCACAGGTTGGGAGACTCCACACACGTGTCAACACTCCCCAAACTGAGGCAGTGTTTAGCACAGTTTCTATCAACATCCAGGCAAGATCTTCTTCTGTATCTAGGGATAAGGCTACTCTGAAATTTATTTAGAAAGACCAAGGAACTAGAAAAGTTAAATATTTTATTTTTTATTTGGAATACTTACTTTTTTGGAAAATATTTTAAAAATGAAAAATAAGGTAGGAAGACTTGGTCTACTCAATTTCAAGGCTCATGATCTAAACACAGTCATCAAGACAGTGAGGGACAGAGGGACAGAGACCAATAAACACAACAGTAAACTCAGAAGTGGATTCACACACGTGCGCCCGCAGGTTTTGACATCAGTGCCAAAGAAGCTCACCGAAGCAAAGATGACCTTTTTAACACACGGAGCTGGAGCAACTGAACGCCCAGTAACCCTGACCTAGCTGACAGCTTGCAAAAAGATTAACTCAAAATGGTCATGGATTTACAGGTAAAAGTATAAAACTTTTAGAAAAAAAATTGTGAGAAAATCTTTAAGAACTAGGGTTAGACAGAGAGTCTTAGACTTAACACCAAAATCACAATCTGTAAAAGAAAGAAACTGAAAAATTGGACCTCAAATACAATAGCAGAAAAGCAAGCAGTCCAGTTAGAATATGGTCAAAAGATGTGAAGAGATATTTCACCAAAGAGGATTCATAGATGGGAAATAAACACTTGGATAAATGTTCAACGTAAGTGGCCAGTAAGGAAATGCAAATTACAACCGCAATGGGGTACCACCTATCACAAGAGCTGAAATAAAGAATAGTGACAACTCCAAACGCTGGTGAGGATGCTGAGAATCTGGGTCGTTCATATGTTGCTGGTGGGAATGTAAAATAGCAGTTGCTGTTCAGCCGCTGAGTCCTGTCTGACTCTGCGACTCCCTGGACTGAAGCACACCAGGCTTCCCTGTCCTTCACCATCTCTCAGAGTTTGCTCAAACTTATGTCCATTGTGTTGGTGATGTTATCCAACCATCTCATCCTGTGCCATCTGGGGAAAAGTTTGCCAGTTTCTTAAAAAATTAAACATGCAAATATTGCAAGTACCACGTGACCCAGAAATGTTCTTGGGCATTAATCCCAGAGAAATTGAATTTTATATCGGCATGGATATCTGTATGTTTATAGCAGCTTTATTTATGATAGCCCAAACTGGAATCAACCTAGATGTCCTTCAACAAGTGAATGATTAAGCCAGCCGTGGTCCACCCACACCGTGGAATACTACTCAGCAGTCCTGCGGGTGCGGGTAGCCACCTGCTTGCCTCCAGGGAGTCACGCTGAGTGAAAAGAGCCAGTCCCCAAAGTTACATAACGTGCGGCTCCACTCATGTGGACTTGTTGTTTCTCAGCTGCTGAATTGTGTCTGACTCTTTGAGACCCCATGCACTGCAACATATAACATTCTTGAAATGGCAGCTTTGTGGAAATGGCGAACAGCTGAGTGGTTTTCAGGGTTCAGGACAGTGTCAGGGAGGGAAGGGGGGGTTGTCCATAAACGGGGGGCCATGTGGTGTCAGGGGTCCTGAGTGCTGGCCGAGCCCACGTCGGTATACATGCGTCAATCCTGTGCTAAGTGGGGGAGGGGGCAAGGGCGTGGGGGTCTCTGCGTTTCTTCTTACAACTGCACGTGCGTCTACAGTCACTCTGAATAAAAGCTTTACTTTTGGAGAAGGGCCCGATGAGTCTGGGAAGCTCTGTGTACTCCCTCAGAGCCGGGTTTGCTCTCCAGTCCCTGAGTCCCGTGATAGACACATCTAAGGAGGGAGCTCAGAGTTCATCCAGCGGGCTTCGCTGTCCTCAGACCCTGCCTCTCGGGCTGTGTCCTGACCTCAGGCTCAGCCCCGCCCCAGGCCCACCAGAGCGATCCTTCTTTCTCCAGGTGATCTGACTGCCTGGCGCCACTGGGAGGCTGAAGCTCAGGGCAGAGTGAGAAGAGCTGAAGAAGGGACTCAGGCCCATGCATGTGCGGGGCTGCTGTCCCATCCGATCCCTGGCGGGTTAAAGAAAAGGTAAGAAGGGGTAGAAGCGGTCAGCCCAAGGTCACCTGCCAGAAGTGCCGGGCTGGATGTGCCAACCCGCCTTCTCAGTCTCAAGTCCTCTTTTCTGCCTCCCCAGATGCTGCAGAGTCCGTCGTCTCTCCCACCCCTGCAGTCTCCCTGTCCTTGCACCGTGAGGCTGGTTACCTGGCCTCTTCTCCTGGGGCGTTCTGCGTTTCTGTGGCCCTTCACCTCCTTCTTCAAACCGTCACCAGCCCCCATCACATCCTTGGCATTCTTTTCCTTCCTGTAGGTACTGAGCACCTGCTGCCTGGCTGTACCGAGGTGAGCCCCAGGTGTGTCCCAGGCGTATCTCAGGTGTGTTCTAGGCATGTCCCAAATGTGTCCCAGGTGAGCCCAGGCGAGCCCCAGGTGAGTCTCAGGTGTGTCCCAAATGTGTCCCAGGTGTGTCCCAGGCATATCTCAGGTGTGTTCTAGGCATGTCCCAGGAGTGTCCCAAATGTGTCTCAGGTGTGTCCCAGGTGTGTCCCAGGTGAGTCTCAGAGGAGCCCCAGGTGAGCCCCAGGTGTGTCCCTGGCCTCTTCAATCCCCTCTCTCCATGGGGCCTCAACCCCAGGTGCAGTTGGTGTGTCCTGTGTCCTGTTCTGTTTTCACCTGAACGCTTCTCTTGGCATTTCTGCTCCACCACCCACACAGGTGAGGGCCGGGGCTGACGAGGCGCTGATTCCTCGGCAAGAGCCGGGGCTACCTCAGGGCGAGGGTGCTGTTGTCGGTGTCAGGTCGGGACGAATGTCAGTCCTCACACTTCCGGTCCCCTGGCAGTGTCTCACCTGTGGACGTCTGGGAAGTCTATTTCTAAACCATCCTTGGCTGGTCTTCTCACTGACTGCTTTTCTAAAGACAAAAATGGCACACAGTGGGGAAAACCAACCACGTTCGTGAACTGAGTTTCCTCCTGGGCCCCGGTGCCCCCACCAGGAAACAGATGAGGTCCGGCCCGTCTGCTTGGGCCAGCGGGCTGGACAGGGCGCTCCCATGAGGCAGGGGCTCTGGAATCGTGAGGCGGGCCTGGGCCCCGCGTGTCCTTCCTCGCAGGAAGGAGTGGGCAGCACGGCCTGGCTAATCCGTCTGCGAGCAGCTTAGGGATTGTCTTTTTCTGGCACCTGCTCGCTGCCTTGCACGTCCTCCACTCTGGCCAGGATTTAGCCTGAGCTGCGTCAGCGGGCTTCCCGGGGCTCCTGCCGCCCAGTCAGCCTCCCGTCCCGAGGGCGGGGACGGGCCACAGGCCAAGGACAGCGGGTCAGGCCGGCTGGGGACGCGGGAGCGAGACGTGGAGAGGGCCCGGCGCCGGGATGGATTTCGGGTCCCTGGAGACAGTGGTGGCCAATTCGGCCTTCATCGCGGCCCGGGGCAGCTTGGATGCGAGCAGTGGCCCGGCCTCCCGGGACAGGAAGTACCTGGCCAGGCTCAAGCTGCCCCCACTGTCCAAGTGCGAGGCGCTCCGGACAAGTCTGGACCTGGGCTTCGAGGGCGTGTGCCTGGAGCAGCCCATCGGCAAGCGGCTCTTCCAGCAGTTCCTGCGGGCCCACGAGCAGCACGGGGCCGCCCTGCAGCTCTGGAAGGACATCGAGGACTACGACACAGCCGACGACACCCTCCGGCCGCAGAAGGCCCAGGCCATCCGGGCCGAGTACCTGGACCCCCAGGCCCAGCTCTTCTGCGGCTTTCTGGATGCAGAGACGGTGGCGCGGGCCCGGGAAGGGGTGGGGGACGGGCTCTTCCAGCCCCTGCTGCGGGCCGTCCTGGCACACCTAGGCCAGGCCCCCTTCCAGGAGTTCCTGGACAGCCTCTACTTCCTGCGCTTCTTGCAGTGGAAGTGGCTGGAGGCCCAGCCCATGGGCGAGGACTGGTTCCTAGACTTCAGGGTGCTGGGGCGGGGCGGCTTCGGGGAGGTGTTCGCCTGCCAGATGAAGGCAACCGGCAAGCTATACGCGTGCAAGAAGCTGAACAAGAAGCGGCTGAAGAAGCGGAAGGGGTACCAGGTGGGCTGTGCTGCTGCGGGGGCGGCCCTGGGTGGGGTCGGGCCCCTGCGCCCCCTGGTCGGGCCCGCCTGTCTGTGCAGCAGCTGAGCACCTGGCCAGAGCTGCGGGCGCGGGTGAGGCTCCACGCTGGGCCTGCAGTTAGGCTTGTCCAGCTGCTCTAAGCTTCCAGCCCCACGACTGCGACGGGCCGGGTGGCTGTCCTCCTCGAAGCACGGCCTGGGCATAGCTGGCAAGGGTGGTGTGCCACCTTGCTTGTCCTCGGTCTGTCGGCGCCCCTATGAGACACAGCAGCCAGTGCCGGGGAGGCTGGATCAGTTCCCCAGACCCCTTCTTCTGGCTTCCTAGGACTCCCTGGTTGCACAGTGAGGAGGCTGCCCAGGGCATCCCCAGGGCTGGTGCGGGGAGGCCGGGGCGCCTGGCTCAGTGCTGCCCGGGTCCCGGGGCAGGGGGCAGGGATGCACAAGGGGCAGAGGCCCCCCCGCTCTGCCTCTGGCATCAGGCTCCGTTCGGGTGGGATCAGAGAAAGCGGCTTAGTGTCTCAGATACTCATCTCCTCCACGCTCCATCCGGCACCGGCATTCCCGTGCTGGCGAGAACGGCAGCCCCCCCGCAGCACCCCGCCCAGGGCCCCCTGAAGGCGCTCTGCCCGATGGACTCTGGGGCAGCAGTGGCCCTCGGGGCCATCGACCTGCAATCTTAACCCAGCCGTTAGGGTATTAAGATGCTTCTCTCCTGGGTTCAGGAACCTTACTGAACTTTTACAAAGTAAAATCTGCCTAAGATCTTCCTATGCAGTGGAGAGAAAGGGCTTCCCAAATCAAGAAGGGCTCTTCTCCTTACCCAGCACAACTTTTAGAAGCACGTTAAATGGACTTCATAGGGTTTTAAGATGAGTGTAGAAAGTGACCTGGGGTGCAGGGTGGCTTGGGAGGGTGCTGGCCAGTGGGCCTGGCTGATCTCCATTGTCCAGAGGCCTGGATGGGAGGAGAAGGCTGGGTCTGCAGAGGCAGAGCTGGCAGGGAAGGCCGGTGCTGACAGGTGCCCAGGGACCCGTGTGACCTCAGGGGCGTTTGCAAGGCTGGTGGCAGGAGCCCCCTTGCTCGAGGCCCCAGGAACCCCGAAGTCCCTGCGCGTGACGGGTCCCTGGGCTGTATCCTGTCCCTGCGAAACGGGGCTTGTGAGGTGCGTCACACAGTTACTCGAAACCGGTCTGCTGCTGTTGTTCAGTCGCTCACTCGTGTCCGACTCTCTGCAACCCCATGGACTGCAGCACACCAGGCTTCCCTGTTCATCGCCAACTCCCAGAGCTTGCTCAAGCTCGTGTCCATTAAGTCAGTGATGCCATCCAGCCATCTCATCCTCTATCTCCCCCTTCTCCTCCTGCCCTCAATCTTTCCCAGCATCAGGGTCTTTTTCAATGAATTACCTCTTCCCATCAGGTGGTCAAAGTGTTGAAGCTTCAGCAGCAATCCTTCCAATGAATATTCAGGACTGATTTCCTTTATGATTGACTGGTTGGATCTCCTTGCAGTCCAAGGGACTCTCAAGAGTCTTCTCCAACACCACAGTTCAAAAGCATCAATTCTTCAGCACTCAGCCTTCTTATTGTCCAAATCTCACATCCATACATGACTACTGGAAAAACTATAGCTTTGACTATACAGACCTTTGTCAGCAAAGTGATGTTTCTGCTTCTTAATATGCTGTATATGTTGGTCATAGCTTTTCTTCCAAGGAGCAAGTGTCTTTTAATTTCATGGCTGCAGTCACCATTGCAGTGATTTTGGAGTCCAAAAAAACAAAATTTGTTATTGCTTCTACTTTTTTTCCTTTTATTTGTCATGAAGTGGTGATACCACATGCTATGATCTTAGGTTTTTGAATGTTGAGTTTTAAGCCAGCTTTTTCACTGTCTCTTTCACCTTCTTCAAGAGGCTCTTTAGTTCCCCTTCACTTTCCGACGTTAGAGTGGTATCATCTGCATATCTGAGGTTGTTGATATTTCTCCTGGCAATCCTGATTCCAGCTTGTGATTCATGCAGCCTGGCATTTCATATGATGTACTCTGCATATAATTTACATAAACAGGGTGATAATACACGGCCTTGTGGTACTCCTTTCCCAATTTTGAACCAGTCGCTTTGTACAACCTCTTAAAAAATATACCTGCAACTCCGTGTTTTATTGGGACATTTTCCGGTTGGTGGAACTTGGCTGTATGGGGCGGTTTTTCTTTCCTGCCTGAACCTGGGGCTCACCCGCTCCGCAGGGTGCGATGGTGGAGAAGAAGATCCTAACCAAAGTGCACAGCAGGTTCATCGTGTCCCTGGCCTACGCCTTCGAAACCAAGACGGACCTCTGCCTGGTGATGACCATCATGAACGGAGGTGACATTCGGTAAGGCACCTCTCGGCCTCGTGGGAGCGGGGCTGGAAGGGCTTGGCTGACTGTGCAGCGTCTCTGGGGCCAGAGGGGCTGCTTCCCACGTGCTGAAAATGAGTGATGAGGAGAAGCCCTGTCATCCTCAAGCCTTCCTCTCTGTCTTCTGGTTGCTAGTCCCTGAGGCGTCTGTGGTCTCAGTGAGATGTGGGGGCCCCAGGGGGTGACGGCAGAGATGGAAGCACGGTGTGGCGACGTTGGCCATCAGCCCGCAGGGAGGACCAGAGGGTCTGGATTTGCGGGAGACCCGGGGGCCCGACCCTGGGCTCTTGGCGGGGAAAGGACCTGCCGGTCAGCTGGGCAGCTCGGGCACTCTTGGCCAGCGCTGGTCTGTGAGACGGGGATAAAGATAAATACCGGTGGTCCATGCCTGCTGTGGAGAGTCAGCTAGGGCCTCTGAGACACTTAAGGACTCACACGTCCCTCCTGAGGGTGTGGGGCCGTTGCTGGGCCCCGGCCCCTGTCCAGGTTCTCCTGCATTGAAACTTGGCCTGGTGAGTTGTTGGTCCCCTCTCCAGGTGAGGGGCTGAGGCTCTGGCTGAGTCACCTGCATGCATTCATGGAGGAGGAGCGAAGGGTCTGGAGCGTGCAAACAACAAGAGAAGGACCCTGACGCTCCGCCTGCCTCACCCGCCCACCACGCCCTGCAGGGTGCTGGGGTGGCAGTGTGGCATCGGCGTGCACGTCAGCCTGCACGCTGCACCGTGCCACGCTGGGCGAGGCTGCCCGCCTCACCCTGTCCCGGCGTACCCCCGGCTGCAGCACGCTGCCTGCGTGGCGCGGCCCTGTTACACTGCGTTATATTCTATTATTCCGCACCGTACTCCGTTGTACCAGGCTGCACCCCGTGCTGGAGCAGGCTCCTAGGCTCTGGGTCAGCTGCTCGCGTCGCACGGGCCTCGGGCTGGTCACGGCCTGCCTGCACCTCCCTCTGCCTGGCTCCTTCGCTGGTGGCTGTAAAGTGGCTTTGGGGCCCGTTTCCCAGCCCTGTGGGCCGGGGCGGTGGGGGCTGGGAGAACCGCCTGCTTCTGCTGGTAGTGGCTCTGGAGCTAGACGAAGAGGACGAAGGGGGCGAGGACACTGGGGCCAGGGTCCCAGCTCTGCCGCGGGCTCCTCAGGCGGGACGGCCTCAGCCCTCACCGTTCCCCCAAGATATTGCTTCCTGTCAGAACTGTGGGCCCGTGGCTTGTGGCTGTGCCAGAGACGCACGGACTCTGCGCGGTCTGCCCCCAGGTACCACATCTACAACGTGGACGAGGAGAACCCCGGCTTCCAGGAGCCTCGCGCCGTCTTCTACACGGCCCAGATCGTCAGCGGCTTGGAGCACCTGCACCAGCGGAACATCGTCTACCGAGACCTCAAGCCCGAGAACGTGCTGCTGGACGATGACGGTGCGGCAGGCTCCCGGCCTGGCCTCCCCTCCCTGCCCTCCTGCCTCCCGGCCCAGCCTCCCCTCCCTGCCCTCCTGTCTCCCCTCCCTGCTCTCCTGGCCTCCCCGCCCAGCCTCGCTCCCCTCCTGCCTCCCTCCCCTGACTCCCCTCTGCAGCCTGACGAGTCATCAGTAGGGGAGGGACCAGCTTTGATAAATGCTTGTTATAGTTCCACAGCACAAAGACCCAGCTGACGTCTGTTTATTGTTTGTTCAGTGATTATCCCCAGGGGAAATCCGGAGCGTGACTGGGCGCCCAGGGCTGCAAGGAGTTGTTCCAGGCATCAGGAGCGTGTGGAGCTGTTAGTAAACAGTTAGGGCCATGGCCGAGTCCTCACTCATCACGTTCCTTGCTGCCTCTGTGAGGAGTCAAACTGGGCATCTTATCACAAAGCAACTCCCGAGGCCGAGGCCTCCTGCAAGTGACTTTAGGGTCCCCTCCCCATCAGAGGCTGAGGGACACTCGCTGTCCCCACAGGCCAAGGCTGCAGAGCTCAAAGAAGAGGCTGGCTGGGGGCCGGTGCCCCGGACTCCAGGCAGGCGCTGCTGGGCGCCCCCGTCTGTCCATGGCGAGGAGTGGGGTCTCCTGTGTGTGCCTGTGCTGTGCTTGTGAACGCATGCGTGCCTGGTGTGCGTGTGTGTGCAAAGCTGGCCAAGGCTTCCACGGCTCCAGGAAGACTGCGGGCCTCTGTTCGTGGGGCTGTAGGTGACTTGAGCTGTGTTTGCTCTCCAGGCAACGTCCGCATTTCCGACCTTGGGCTGGCCGTGGAGCTGAAGGAAGGGCAGACCAAGACCAAGGGCTATGCGGGGACCCCAGGTGAGGGCTCTCTGGGGGCGCAGCCTCTCTGGGGGCAGGGGCAGGGCCCATCCTGGGGTCCTGTGGCCTGGGGTGGGGGCATGGTGAACGCTGGGGTGTCAGAAAACTGCTCCCTCACCACAGAGTAGGCAGGGAAACAGCCAGGGGCCTGCACAGCTGTGCGGAAGTGGCACCCCGCCCACCCTTGGAGACAGAAGCCTCCCAGCGCCGCCGTGGACAGAGCCTGGGGTCTGCGCTGAGGGCGGCAGGGCAGAGGGAAGGGGCACTGGGCGGGGCTGGGCAGGGGCTCAACTGCGGGCATCCCAGGGGGCAGACGGGGAGATGGCCTCGGGGGGTGCCCGGCTCACCCCTCCCCACGCCTCATGGCCACAGGGAGGCCGTGCAGTAGGGGGGCTGACCTTGTCCAGAGCGTGTGTGTGTGTTCACACGAGCGTGCCTGGGGGGTCCTGCCTGCATCCCCTCTCACCCCTGGCAGGTGGGAGCAGAGGCTTCACAGCGAGGGATGGCGTGGAGGTCTCACCGCCAGGCACCCAGACTCACAAGCAGACCGCCATGCCCTCCCTGCTCCCGATGGCCCTGGGTTTCTGCAGGCTTTCTCAGCAAATCTGCTCCTTCCCTGCGTACTCAGCTCTGGGGAAAGAGAGGGCCTGGGCCCGGGGCCTATGGGCTTTGTTCTGCCCCATCCTGTGCTCTCAGCTCCTTTGGGGGCTGTCTGTCCCCACGGTAGGTCTTTCTCATCTAGGGCTTTATTTAGGAAAAGGTTCTGTCTTGAATTTTCCGGATCCTGGGCCAGATCTCAGGTTCCTCCCTGGGCCTGAGTGTGTGAGGGAGCCGCCTCTCACCTCTTCCTGGGACTCGCGTCCTTAGGAGAACACCGCAGGGGCCCCTCCCCGGGGCCAGGACGGAGCCCGCTGGACCGCAGGTGTGGCCCGCCCTGCTTGCGGGAGGCCCTGCTGGCCGCCAGGGGGCGCCAGGCCTGGCCGGGCAGGCGCTCCGTCTGACCTCTGAGGTCAGGCGCCGGGTGTGACCGCGAGCAGCCCCGCAGGGCCTGGGGTCAGGGGCGTCCAGTGAGGCCTCACGGAGCCCTCCGTACCTTCTTCCCCGGCCCCGCTCCCTCCAGCCCCGGCCAGCCGCAGTCCACCCAAGTGGGGACTCGCGTGGCCCCGCCGGGGCGAGAGGGAGACGGGAGGGTCCCCCCGAGGAGCTGACGCCCGGACGGCAGCCCTGTTCACTCGTCCTTCCTTCACGCGGCGGCTGTCACCGTCACCACTGAAGACCGCGTCTGTGGGTCCGAGCGGGTGGCGCGGAGGGCAGGGGCCAGCGGGCTCTCTGCCGCCGGGGCGCTGCGTCTCTGCGGGGCCTCCGCCTGGACGCTTCCACGGAGAACAGTGGTTGGTGAACGTGTCTTTCTTGCGTCTGCGGCACCTGGACGGCAGTGTGATTCCCTGATGAGTGGCTGCGTTCGGGGCCAGTGATTCATCTGAACTTCACCTGCAGCCCCTGGGAGAATGTCCTGTGGTCACGCCCCCTTGGGAACTCGCCATAAACACGGGCAGATTCTGCGGGGCTCAGAGAGGCCAGAAATAGACACACGTTCAGCTTTGGTTTGGGGGGACATCCAGTCATCCAAGCAGAGAAGCCCCCGACTTCCCGAGCACCCCCTGCCCCAGGAGTGCCCCACGGGCCCCAGATGCTGCCTGTCCACCTCCCCAGGTGCCAGGCTGGCCTCGGTACTGGGCACGCAGGGCTGGAGGCTGGGGCGGGCTCCAGGGTGCCCCCTTCAATCCTTGGGGCCTGGCACGTGACCCCAACCCCCCAGAGGTGGAAAGCACAGGCCACTAGCGTCCAGTCCGCTCTTTGGACACTGGGACTCTGGCCTTTCCTTTTGGGCCCCTTTGGGCAGCAACCGAGCGCCTGCCTCTGATCACAGACCCGCTGACTTGCAGGCCCCTCGCGAGCCCCAGACATCCGCTCCCTCTGCTGTGGGCGCCAGAGTGGGGCAGACCCGCCCTGGGCGGGGGCTCTCTGCTGGGAGCAGCCGTGCCTAGGGGACACTCAGGACGGGGGGCACCTCCCGGGGGCGGGGGTCTGCCCATGTGTCACAGTGCAAGGACGCTGCTGGTTCCAGGGAGCCGGGGTGTCTGCTCCTCTTGCTGGCCGCTGAGTCCCTCTTTTCCTGCCCAGGGTTCATGGCCCCCGAGCTCCTGCAGGGGGAGGAGTACGACTTTTCCGTGGATTACTTCGCGCTGGGCGTCACACTGTACGAGATGATCGCGGCCAGAGGGCCCTTCCGAGCCCGCGGAGAGAAGGTAGGCGCGCCAGCGGTCCTGTGTGTGGGGCGTCACGGGGGCAGCGCCCCCCACTGACCTGGCGGTGGCCCTCCATGGGGGAGCACTAGGCTCTCGGGGCAGGTCCGCCCTGGGCAGGAGGGGGACATGGTGACGTCATCCCTGGTCTCCAGACGCCAGCCCTGCCCCAGGAGCAGCTCGGCCTGGGGGCTGTCCTCCCCGGTGCTGACCGCAGGCCCTGCTCCAGGCACGGCAGCATCCCCGGGTGTCCTGGGGCAGTGGGCACTGAGGGGCTCTGGGCCGGGCCTCCCTGGCCCACTCCTGTCCTGGGGTGGCCCATCGCCTCCCTGGGGCGCTCTGCCCTGCCCAGCAGGGCCGTGAGCAGAGGCGTCCAGAGGCCCCGTCCATGTTCAGAACAAGAAAAGCAAAGCAGCCTGTCCATGGGTGCCACACCACCCAGCTTGGAGCTGGGGTGAGGAGGCCTGGGGTGGACGGCACTTTAGATGAGGCTCGTCATCTGTGCCCGCGGCCCCTCGGCTTGGCTGGAGGTCTCAACCGTCCATCTCTTCTGCTTGACAACCCCATGGCACCCCTACTCAGTCCCACGCCTCTCCCCGAGACAGTTGCGAGAACAAACCGGGTCCCCCAAGAGTGAGGACCTCCCCCTTGACAAACGCGCAGGGCTGTTCTGTGTCTGCACCTCTGCCTTGAACCAGCGAGTCTCCTTGACCTTAGCTCAGAAGAGCAGCATAGAGCAGCAGGATGGGGTCCACACTGGCCTCGGGACTTAAGCCCCCTCAGGGCCTGTGTCGAGCCCACAGCCCTGCCAAGGTCCCTGTGTTCTGGGGAAAACCAACATAAGGAGCTTTTATGAGAAAGTGAACTATCATTGTCTGTCCATTGTCTGGTCCATCGTGGTCCCTCTGAATATTCTGTGGTCCACCCTTGGTCTGTTCATTGGTGAGGAACCCTGGATACACCCATGACATGGAAAGGTCTCGAACCTGTCACGGTGAATGCAAGAATGTGGACCTGGAAGAGTGACTCTAGATGCTCCCACCCCTGTGAAGTTTTAGGAGTTTCAGGAAGGGCAAATCTGACCAACAGGAAGAGGCCCAGTCAGCGTTTGGCTGCGGTGGGGTAGAGAATTCCGGGGCGGTTGTCAGGGAGCTCCCTGCTGATGGAGCCACTGGAAGTGGCCGCTCTGCTCTGGGGAGCTGGCTTGAGCTGTGGCCCCATGGACCCCGTGGACGCCTGCCCCTCAGCAGCTAGAGGGGATGTCGTGGGGGTGCAGGTCTCCACCTTCAGGGTTTCGTGCCCTGACCACGAGGCTGAGCCAGTCTGTAGGAGGGTGGTGTGCGCCCCTCCTGAGGCTGGGCCGCCTGGGCCGTGGCACAGCTGTCTGCAGCTGCGGGGGGCCTGGGCGGCGGGAGGGGCCCCGCGCTGTGACTGGGTGGATGGTGCTGTGCCCGCCGTGCAGGTGGAGAACAAAGAGCTGAAGCAGAGGGTCCTGGAGCAAGCAGTCACCTACCCCGACAAGTTCAGCCCAGCCAGCAAGGACTTCTGCGAGGCGCTGCTGCAGAAGGACCCCGAGAAGCGCCTGGGGTTCCGGGACGGCTCCTGCGACGGGCTCCGCACGCACCCCCTCTTCAGAGACGTCAGCTGGCGGCAGCTGGAGGCCGGTACTGCCCGCGGGGGGCTGGGGCTGGGTGAACCCTGCGACTGCCCCGTCCCATGGGCATCCAGAAGCTCATTGTGAAGCCAGCAGGGCAGGTGGCCTGGGCAAAACCCCAGCACCTCTGCCCGACGGTGCCACGGACCCTGCCCCTGATCGTTACAACAAGCCCTGGACTGCACCTTCTTGGGTTGGGCCTCGGGCACCCTCAGAGGCAGCACGGGTTGGACAGGTCTTGTTGAAGGCGCCCTGACCCACCTTTGTGCCAAGCACCCGAACCCGTGGCTGGGTGCTTCCTTTAAGGAACCCACGAGCCAAGTCAAGCGGGATTTCTCCAGTCATCATCCAACCCGGGTTTGCTGCCGGGTCTTTTACGAGCAGGTGCAAGTGAGCGTGTGCATGTGTGAGTGTGTGCACTTTATGAGTGTGTGCACATGTGAGTGTGTGCACATGTGTCTGAGGGAGAGACACGTGGGACCCACCACACCCCCCGAGTCACATCCCAGGAGCTCGAGCCTGTGACCCCACAGCCCAACGCTCTCTTAGGAGTCACCTTTGAGGGAAGGGTCGGGTGGAGGCAGCCCCAGCTGAACCGAAGGTGCTGGCACCCAGGGAGCTACCCAGACCAGCCCTGGGCAGGGTTGGCGGTGTGCAGGGGGCCCGGCAGCCTGAGCGGTCAGGACCTGGGAAGCTGGAGCTGGACGTTTGTCCCAAGGCCACACCTGGCCGGGCTGACGCGGCCTGGGGTCCACGCAGACGAGGGTGGGGCGAGAGGGCAGGCGTTTATCCTGAGCGTCTGGGTCCACCTGCAGGCCGGAGCCCGGTGCAGGGCCGGGGTCATGGCGGGGTGGGGGTGGTGAGGCGGGGACGGTGCCCACCTTCCTTATGGGCTTCTGAGGAGGGCGGAGGGGGCGGCAGGTTCTGACGACAGGAGTCCGGACCGGACTGAGTGTCCAGCCTTGCTCGGCACCCTGGGAGGGGCGCGCACGGCTCGTCTCTGCCAGGGCAGCGTGGCGGAGCTCAGACACATGGGGCTCTCTGCAAGCAGCCCCCCGTCCCTGGCTGTCGGCTTAGGCCCGGGGTCTCCTGTCCCCCCACAGGGATCCTGACCCCGCCCTTCGTCCCGGACTCCAGGACTGTCTATGCAAAGAACATCCAGGATGTGGGTGCCTTCTCCACGGTCAAGGGCGTGGCCTTTGACAAAGCGGACACGGAATTCTTCCAGGAGTTCGCCTCGGGCACCTGCCCCATACCCTGGCAGGAGGAGATGATCGAGACAGGCATCTTCGGGGACCTGAACGTGTGGCGGCCCGACGGGCAGATGCCGGACGACATGAAGGGCGTCTCTGGGCAGGAGGCAGCCCCCTCGTCCAAGTCGGGCATGTGTCTGCTTTCCTAGGCTGGCCACGGTGCCCAGTGGGTCAGCGAGCCCTCCCACCAGCCGCTCAGCACGGGAGGAGAAGGCCGGTCCAGCCAGACCTCCCACACCGGGTCAGGGGCGCCAGTGGGAAACAGTACACTTTTTGGCGCCACTTCTCTCAGAAAGGATCCAGCTTTGGTTCCTGGGTGGAGTCCCCCATGATGCACGGCTCACCAGGGTGCAAGCTGGCAGTGGTTTGGGCAGCGGGAGAGGGGCTGGGCTGGGGTTCCTGGCACCTTCACGGGGGCTTGCCAGGCCCTGGCTTCTCTGGGCTGGCGTAAAGGTTGGCAAACGCTGGCCTCAGGGCTTGTGGGCCCCCCGGAGAGGCCGGACCGGAGGCCTGGCCTGTCTCCCTCACTTCCCAGCTCCTGGACCCACCGCAGCCGCCCGCTCACTGGTGGGGCTGGGCTGGTCCCTACCTGCACATCGGGGGCGCTGAGTCCCAGGTGTCGGGGAGGAGGGAAGGGTGTAGGGCCCGGGGGTAGACTGGCCGCGGCTTCCTTTCCTCCTGAGACCATCTCCCGCTGACGACACCTGCGTGCGAACCCTGACGACACCTGCGTGCGAACCCGCGCGTCTGGGCAGCTGGGGGCAGAGCTGTCTCCCTGCAGGCCTGCTCCAGCCCCCTTGCTGCCTCTGGGCCTGCAGAGCCTGGCCAGCTCTGGGCCGGCCTGGCTTTGTGGGGTTGGCTGCCTGATGGCCAGGGCAGACCCCTCCCTCAGACCACGTCAGTGCAGTTAGCGCCCCCGCCACCTGCGGCCCCGCAGCCTTGGGAGAGGTGATCCTGAGAATTCGGACCTTGGAGGCTGTGGCTTGGCCACTGGGAACCGTCGGCCCTGTCTGTCTGGAGCTGCTTCTCCGGTGGGTGTGGGTCAGATGGCTGTCCATCAACGCGAGAGGGCAGCCTGCTGGTGAGGATGTTTCAAGTGTGTCTTTGGCCCCTTTTGCACCGAGGACATTAAAGCCCTTCCATGATGAATAAACCCGCAGGATGGGTCTCTCTCCTGTGCGCTGGTCACAGAACGTCCTGGAAGGGCCCGGCAGAGCCGTCTGGCGCTCCTGGTCTATGACCTGGAACTGCCACCCAGACACTGATGCTGGCTTTGCGTCCTAGGACAGGACACCGTCATCTGATGGCTGTAGACCTCAGTCCCCTATGGCAGGGGCAGGAAATGCCACTTTTGGCCTTTCTCAACCCATTTCATCTGCTCCATGCCCCCATGGCCTGAACAGGGTGATTTAACCCTCAGGGGCCGGAAGTGGCCTGATGGGGAGTCAGCACTCCCAGGAGGGACCCCCTGCCTTCCACTTGCGCTTGGACAGCCAGACAACTGGGGTACAGCTGAACTCACATAAACAACAAGCAACATTTTTACGTGTGTCCCAAATATTGCATGGGACATACTTACACTAAAAACTTATTCAGTACTTTTGGCATTTTAAATCTGGCACAGCTGTGGCAGACGATACACTCCACCTTCGGATCAGCAGTTATTCCAGTAACTAGCGGGTCTGTGTGGACACAGTCACAGAACCATCAGACTGGACCTCAGCTATCTCTCTCTCGTGGTCTGCTCTGGGACCCCGCCACCCACACAGGCAGCAAAAGTCCTGTAGTCACCCTACTGTTATTTTAAAAACTTTAAAAACTTAAACTATCACATAGAAAAAAATGAATCACCAAGGCCCACACTGATGGCAGGCTTCCCCGCAGGCGGTAGGAGCGAGGGCCCTGGTGCGCCCCCCCCCCCCCTCGCCCCACCGGCCCCCTCCCCGCCCCGCCCCGCCCCCTCGCCCCGCCGGCCCCCTCCCCGCCCCGCCCCGCCCCGCCCACTCTGCAGACACCCTAAGCAGCGCCCAAAGCACAAACTTAAACTCCCCATTGTGAGGTTGGGACTCTGATCCCTTTGCTCGTCTTTCCCAGCTGAGCTGCAGGGATGGCCTCCCGCTCCCGGCCAGTCGAAACCCCGGCCCGGGCTGAGGCGAGGGGAGGGGCACAGAGAGGCTCCTGGTCGTGCTCACGGTGACGCTTCGCGAGTCTTCGGGACCTCTGCCGGGGGCTGTCTCGGTGCAGACCCCCTGACCAGGCAGGCCTGGCGGGGTCTCGCTGTTACTCCAGCTGTCCTCCGCCACGCTGGGCAGGGGACAGGCCACCCAGCCCAGATAACAGGGCTGCCAGTGGCCTCCAAACGCAGCAGCAGTAGCTCAACCGTCTGCCTTGGGCGGGTGACTGCGGCCTGGGTCTTCGGACCGCTCCCCCAGGAGAAGCCCTCATCTCTGGCTCCCTTGATCCTCTGCGCTCGATCCTCAGGATCCCTGCAGGGAGCAGGGGTGGGCCCTGGGGCCCTGTGGGCGTCTCCACACCCGGAGCCCAAGGAGATGCCCCTCTTCCACCCTGCCATGTGCTCTGATGAGACTGTGTAAGAATGTCCCCCACTGCCCCCCACCCCCACTGAGCATATTTCCTTATTGACCTGGAGAAGCTGAAAATGACTTCACTGAGACTTTTGTTTGTATTAATAAAAAACAAAACATGCAATTTCTATCCAAGTAAGTAGAAAAGGGTAAAAATAGAGTTTAAAAATAGGGATGCACTCTCTAGATTGTGCTATGGTCCTGGTGCACACTCTCCTTCAAAATCAGATGCACATGCAGGTGCACACGGATACACACGTACACACAAATACATGTGAACACATGCATAGATATATGCACAAGCATGCACATCCACACACACATGTATATACACAAGTATACAACAAACACACAGACATATACATTTATAAGACACACACACGCACACACTCATGCACTCACATGCATACATATGCACATATATACACTCATGTGCACACATGCGCGCACACTCACACACACATGAACACATACATGCACACACATGAACACTCATACACACACATGCACACACAAGCACACTCATGCACACACATGCACATGTGCACACACACGCACACTCATGGACACTCATGCACACATGTGCACACAGATGCACATGCGTACAGTCATGAACACATGCACACAATAGCTGCATGCACACTCATGCACACACATGCACACTCATGCACACACGCATACATACTTTGTCCCCATCTCTCTCTAGATCCAGAGTTGCTGGCACAGCCCCGCAGCCTCCACGTCTGCATGCTCTGCTCTGCTCCCCATCTGGGCAGGTCCCGGTAGCTCGTCAGGCCCTACTGTGTATACACATAAATCCCCTTTTTTTCTGAAGCTGCGTCCCAATATTGTCTGAGTGGAGCTGAGGCCCGGGAGAGGCAGAGCTGCCTTGAAGGAGGCCCTCCCCCGAGGGCATCTCCATGGAGATTCTGGTGATATGAGCTGATTCTGATAAATACAATAACTAAACATAACTGCTAATAATCATGCAACCTGAGCTCAGCGAAGGCTGAGGTCACCTCCTCTTACTTCATGACAGGACCAGCTCCTCCGCAAGTGTCCAGACCTGCAGGTTGGGCCTGAGTGAAAACCTAGCATCCACCTTACAGGCCATCTGCCAGCCAAGAGAAGAATAATTTGAAAGGAAAACCTCAATTTGAAAGCATAAGATTAAAATAAATATTAGTTAGGCTCTCAGGCTTTATGCAGACAATTTCAAATGAAGATTAAATAGGCTTGATTTGATTTTGGAGAAACCAAACCTCACTCCCACAGTGAGAGGGAACAAGGGTTTTGCAGGTCAGCCGCCTTTCGTCCAAGATGCAGGGCTGTGGGGAGAAAGCTTATCAAGGCCCAGGGCCTGAGATGATGGGGGCAGTCGGCCTGGGGGGCTCCCTGTCCCAGCTGTTTGCCAGGCCCTGCGGGTCCAGGTCACCGGGGGCGGCTGCCTTTCCCTGGCACGTCAGAGTTTGATAAGGGCCGTGGGCGGGAGGCCAGGCCTGTGGGGGGCACGGCTCTGCCCACACAGGCATCGTCCTGCACGTCCAAGGAGAGAGCGGATCCCAGGCCTGGAAGGCACCCTCCCTCTGGGGAGTCGGGAGTCGGCTTCCCATGGGAACTGTGCGCCTGAAAGGTGAGCCCCCTGCTCAGGCTCATTAGGGGCTGGGAGATCACCGTTACAGGCTTTCTTGCGAAGCCCAGAGTGTTCGTAACTTAATCTGTTCGTGTCCCCGAGAGCGTCTCCTGTCTGGCCTGTGCCTCACTGCCTCACCGGGCACGGGCGGGGCCGTGTCTCCTGGCCTCCCGTCTGCATTATTCATTCCCCAGCTCCGCAGGGTGATCGGTTACAGCCGTGCTCTGCGGCCTGCCCCATGCCAGCTCCTGGGCTCTGGACCAGGCTGCCACACACGCTCCCTCGGTGACGAGGGTCCCGCCGGCACGGGGCCGAGGACCCCTGCATCTGGACCCCACCAGGCCTGCGGCTGCCAAAGGGGTTCCCCGGCTGATTCGTGGGGGTCTTCTAATGCCTCTCTTTTCAGGGCTGGCCCTGGTTTCAGAGCCTGCTGACACCTCTCTGCTCAGACAGATGGAGGTGACGGGTCCTCCTGGGGCAGGGCTGGGAGGACCCCGCGGAGAGGGGTGCATCCACAGGGGCGCCCACTGGGGTGGGAGCAGTGTCGAGAGGGCGGGGCCGCCCTCATTCGGCCTCTGTGCTCACGGTGTTACTGGGTGCCTGTCGTGAGCCAGACGCGGTTCTAAGCAGGGCCTCAGTGAACCTGGTTTCCTAACAGGACTGAGTGGGCACCGGGCTCACCTGCCCACCACCCCCACGGGCAGTGTCGAGGGCTCATCCTCCCTTCTCGGGCGGCCGGCCAGCCATGCACTTTTAAGTCTCCTTGATTGTAATTCAAGTAATGAAGTTCTAGACTCTTATTCCTCTGCCCTGTTCCAGCTGGAGCCATGAAATCTACCCTCCGAGGAGGGAGGCCTGGGGTGGGGTGGACAGGCAGGCGCCCCTGGACTCTTCCTGTCTTTGGTTTCTCCAAAGCCGAAGCCCAGGTAACTGAGAGGCAATGGCCAGAAGGTGAGGGGAGCTCGGCCAGCGCTGGGCCACCCTGGGCCCAGCAGCTCTGGGTGGCCCCCGCTGTGGCCTGGACGCCCACCCTCTTTCCAGGCGGGGAGGCGGCAGCAACACCAGCCATCCGAGCCCAGTGGGGAGAGCCGGCGGCGTGGACCGAGAGCCTCTGTGACAGAGCACGCCTAGAGGGAGCAGGGGCCAGCCAGACGGGCGTGGACCTCCGCCGTGGGGGTCATGAGGACAGGCCAGGCCCTGGGAGGATCTGCTCCTCTTCCTGCTGTCTGGGGCTGAGCAGGCCTCCTATCATCTCCTCCATGCTGGACGGGTCTCCAGGGGCAAAGGGGGTCTCCTCGTGCTGGAAAGAGTCCCCCCACTGCCACCCAGGCATGAGGGAGACCCAGGAAGACCTCACCATCTGGAATCCTCGGACTTGATGGTGATTTCTCATCCTCCCAACAGCCCTGCTCCCAGGGCCCCTGGAAAGCTGCCCCCCCAACAGGCTGGAAGCAACATGGCCCCCCTAACCTTGCACCCCCTCCCCCATCAGCATCCTCTTGCCCCGAAAGCCTGGTACCCAGTCCTGCTGCTCACGGGCCACCCGGGCCCCTCAGATTTCTCTCTCCAGGGGCTCTGGTTTGAGTTCCGGGCGCTGGGATTATTAATGGCGCCCAGGGGGTTCCGGTGCGAGACAAGGTCGCCACACTGGTCATCAGGAGGCCTCGGTCTCCCCTGGGGCCAGGCCATACCCCTGGGGATTCCCATTTCTCCTCCAGTGACGGTTCTCACGAGTGCTATCGTCATCATCTGCTCTATGTTTTATAATAAAACAACAGCATGTTTTATTTCTCCTACTTCTCACCTTTAAAGCTCTTAAAGGGCAGGTCTGTATAACTTATCTTCATGGTTCTCTTAGTATCTTGAACATAGAGGAAATTCAATAAATATTTGTTGAGTGCATGAACAAAAGATTAAATGTCTGTAGTCAGGTAAATACATGCTTTCCTATTTGGAGGACGTAATTATACCTTGAAATAGGACTGACCTGGCTCATATCTTGTTTCTGCCACCAACCAGCTACTTGACTTTAGACAAGTTATTCAAACTCTTGGTGCCTCGGTTTCCTCATTTGTGAAATGGGTAGAATATTATACCAATTAACGAAGGGAGATGTGAGCAGGGTGAAGTGTCTGATATGTGTTCAACTAGCATCATCCTCGTCTCTGACCTCCACCTGCCAATCCCACCTGAAAGGTGAATCCAGGTTGGCTCAGGGCCTCTGGGTGAGACCCTCTGAGGGGATGTGGGCTGTTTCTGGAGGGAGTGGGGACCTGAGTTCAGGTGAGGGCAGTGGAGGTAGGGAACCTTAGAGTCTTCAAACATTTCACACACAGCAGGAAGGAACCTGGTGCTAGGGGTCATGACTGTTTTAATCAATTATCTTCTTAATGTCAGTAATAATTGGTCCAGACCCTCTGACTGTCCTCAGACCAGTAGAAGATAGATTTCCTCATCTTCTCATAATTGCCTTTGCAAGAGCTAAATTAAATTATGTTTCAAAAATACCCCGATCCCAGACTATGGCTCCCTGCAGAGTTGGGCTGGACACAGGCGTCCTCAGGCCGAGGCGGGGACACCAGGGTCGGTCAGCGTCATCAGCCTCAGACCCAGTCATGCTGTTTGGGCTCGTGAGGGGGAGTCTGGGGTGGATTCTAATGATGCCCGCCCCAGGTGCACACGCAGAGTCTGCTCTGGTCACGTCCATCTGCCTCCTGGGCCTCGGTTTCCTCACCTGGGTCGGGAGGGGGGTCCGGGACCCCCGATGGGGTGCCTCGGGGGTACCCAGACACCTGCCGTGCTCCTCAGGATCCCCTGCTCAGGGGGCCCAGAGACAATTTCCAAAGACCTGCCCAGCTGCAGTGGCATCTAAAGCCTCCTGCAGGAAATGTATTTACTGGAGAAGGTATCACTTCTGGCAACACGAGCACATTCTTTAAGAATGGTTTCAGCAGACCTTTGGGACAACAGACACAGAATGAGGCCCGTGTGGCTGTCCCACCACCCGCACCCCCGCCCTGCTCTGTGCCACGGTCACCGTCCCTGGACCTGAGCCTCCTTGCAGGCCTCCCGGGCCCACCCTGCTGCCCCGCAGGTGCCCTCCCAGCGACCTTCTGACGCGGGCTCAGCTGGGCACTCCCGTGGGGCCTCCTGCTGTCCCTGTGCGCCCGGCCGCCCTCCTGGTCTGCCCAGGGCGTCTTTCCCAGACGGCTGCCTGGCCCCCTGTCACGCCCTCGGGTGGCAGGACGTCACTCTGGTGGGGACCGGAGCCGCCTCCTTGGCCTCACACTGTCCCCCCTCTGGTAGCAGGCGTGGCCTCTCAGGCCCACATGGCCCTTGGGTACCGTATTTCTTCTCCATTGTCCCTTCTCCGCTGAGGGCCCACTGTACCAGGACCTCTGTCCCCTCGTCCGTCGTCCTTCCCGAGTGAAGGGGACGGTATCTAGGGTGCAGTTCATGCGGGGCACGTGCGGGTGAACAGTGCTGCTTCTCACACTCACAAACCGTGCACAGGTGGTGTTCCACTCGCCTCAGCACCACACACGCACGGTTTCGCTCCGCGCTGCGTTCGGATCTTTCCTGCTGGTGTGTGCAGCCCCACCCGCAGTGACCCCGGTCCTCGTCGCTGTTACACACAGAGCCCTCGTGTGCAGACCCCCGCGCCAGGGCTTTCTCCCACAATGGAGCCCCTTCAGAACTACCAGGATTCCTCACAGCGACTTCACTGACAGATATTCTGAGTCGATGGGTCTGGGTTGAGCTCAGGGCAGCAGTGAATTTTTTAAAAAATATCTTTAGCTGATTCTCTGGGTTTAGAACCACAGGTCTTGGGCGTGTCCTTAAGCTTCTAAAGAATCCACTTGCCCACGCAAGAAACTCAGGGAGGAGACGCGGGTTCGATCCCTGATCAGGAAGACCCAGGAGGAAATGGCAGCCCACTCCAGTTTTCTTGCCTAGAGACTCCCATGGACAGAGGAGCCTGGCAGGCTGCAGTCCATGGGGTCTCAGAAGGTTGGGCGTGACTTAGCGACCGATCGCAGCGCAGCAGAGCAGCCAGGAACCACCTTCCTTTCCAAACAGCAGTTCTCAATGTGCCACACGCAGCAGCCCCCTTTCCGCAGGTTCTTAGCATTACCT
Organism: Cervus canadensis; assembly: GCF_019320065.1. Taxonomy (NCBI): domain Eukaryota; kingdom Metazoa; phylum Chordata; class Mammalia; order Artiodactyla; family Cervidae; genus Cervus; species Cervus canadensis. The sequence continues at coordinate 466,449 of NC_057394.1, read as the reverse complement.
ACCGTCCCATCTCTGAAGGTCTGCCCACGACAAGGCCGGGGGTGGGTGGGGGGGGAGGGGGGCCAGGGGCGGGGGCGGGGCGGGGCGGGGCCAGGGGCGGGGCCTGGGGCGGGGCGAGGCGGGGCGCGGGTGGGACTCCGCGGCCAGACAGAGCGGACCTAAGGGCTCGCGCTCCCGGCTGGTCCTCGCGGCCCCGCGGCCCACGGTCACTGTCGCAGCAGCGGGAGAGCAGTCCCGGGATGCAGCCGCTCCCGCCGCCGGTGCCCGGGCCCATGGCCCTTCTGGACACGACAGGTGAGCGCGCAGGTGAGCCGGGCTCCGTTCCTCCGGTGCCGAGCTCCCACGGGCCCCCTCCCACCTCTTTTCTCAGGGTCCCGACAGCGCGAGCCTCTGCCGTCTCTTCTCCACCGTCTTCTACTGCAGACAGTAGACCACGACCCGCACAAGCGGGACAACGCACTCTGTTTTCATACTTCCACCCAACTTGAGTCTCCAAAATTTTCTAGGAAAAGGTCGTTGCCTGGGGCCAGGTAGCTTCTTTCTCCTTGGGCTTCCCTGGGGCGGCTGGGCTCCCCGCGCCCTCCCCAGACGATTCCATAATTTCCAGGATTTCCCTCCCAGCCTGATGCAGCCAAGCCAGGCTGGGATACAGGAGGCCGGTGCCTTTATTCTCCGCCGCCGGCAGGCCGCCAGGAGGGGGCTGTTTTCCCGACGAGGAGACGGGAGACTTCCAAAGAAGCTCTGGGATGGGGGTGGAGACACCTGGGTCCTGCAGGGTTTCGTGGACCATCCAGTAGGAAATGTGGGATTAAACTCCCAGCCCTGCAAAGTCTTTTTAAAAACCAGATTAGTGATGTCACTTGATTTTTAAATGATAACTGAGGAGTCAGGAGGAATCAGGAGCAGGAGCAGGTGAGCCGGGCTCCGTTCCTCTGGTGCCGAGCTCTTTCTTTCTAAAAGAAAACAGTTCTGTGATCAACACTCTCCAAAACCAAATGCAGTTACTGATTATAACAGATAGTTGTTATTATAGTTATTAACTACTTATGGTTATTGCCATTATTATATTAGAATGACTTGATTTAAAAATAACATTTTAGATTTTTCTTCTGAGGAGGAACTTTAAATTTAAAAAATGCTGAGCGTTGGTGTTTTACTTAAAAATACTAACTTTAGTGTGGCTGGGATGGGATTATGGACATCTTCTACCTTACGTTTCTGCGTTCACACCCTTGGGGATGTGTTCCGTGTAGAAGTGGAATTAAAGGGAAATTGTTGGCTGAGGGCATGTCCCTGCGTCCATTTCCCTGGAACAGTTGCTTTGTCCCCATGGCTGCTGTTGAGATTAAACAAGCTCCTTCTTTCTGGGTGGCCCGGGCCCTGCCCGCCGGGAGGGGGTGACTAGGTGACTGCCCCCCACTTTGTGATGCACCCTTCCAGCTCCACTCAGTGAAGAAGGTGCAGAGGGCGGGACAGTGACTGGGTCTCCTCCATCCTTGCGCCTGGTCACTGAGGCTGGGAGGAGGCTGGGAGGGGAGGCTGGGAGGGGAGGCTGGGAGGAGGCTGCGGGGAGGCTGGGGGAGGCTGGGAGGAGGCTGGGGGAGGCTGGGGGGGGAGGCTGGGGGGGAGGCTGGGAGGAGGCTGGGGGGGAAGGCTGGGAGAGGAGCAGCCCTGGGCTGAGCCATCTTAATGTTAGCACCAACCACAACCCTCTAGCTATCACACACATAAAAACATGTCTGGAACCTTCATCTATACTCTCTCACTGCACTGAAGTGGCGGGCAAGCAGGGAGTTGTCATTATCTCCACTTTGCAGATCAGGGAACCAAGGCTCAGTCATGCATTCAGCATGAGGGGATACAGGTGTGGGAACCCCATGTCAAGCAAGAGCTCCATGGCCCCTGCTCTCAGGGTCAGAGGGCTGGGGGTACCTGGAATCACTCAGCGTGTCTGGCAGCCCCACAACATCTTGGGCACAGGTCATGTAAATTGCCAGCACAGCTGTAAGCGTAATAGTTGAGATTTTAGCTGACAGGCAGGGCACAACCTTAGGCTGCTTCAGTTATAACAAAGCACATGTGAGACTCCTGCTGGCAGCAAGGTCGAAGGAACATGCCAGGGAGTCTGGTTTTTCCTCCAGCACAGACCCCCTCCTCTCCAAAACCTGACCTAAAAGTGCACGTGTGTGATGGTGGTCAGGAACATGGCCCACCTTCCTTTCTTGAACTTGCTTCTTCTTGCCTGATGTTTACGTGAAGCCCCACGTCTGTAACGCCGAGTGCAGGCTGGGATCCAGCCTTGTTGTCTCTCTTGTGCCTGGAGTCCAGATACTGCAGCCTGTGTCATTGAATCGGGGCCGCTCAGAACCATCCCTTCCCCGCCTGCTGTCTTCCCAGACCGCATGTTCCCTCGGAAGCTATGACACAACCCTGACAAAAGGGCTGCTCGCGCCGTGTGCTGTTTATCATGTAGCGGTTTCACAGGGAAAGTCAGACTTGGGGAAACGTGGGGAAACGGTGCAGTTAGATTGAAGATGGTTCCTAGGAAGGAGACGCTTTTGACGAAGTCTGTCAGGACATCACTAACAGACTTGACGAGGCCCCAGAAAAACTGTTCACCACTCATCATGGAGCTTCCTAAAGGGGCCGATCAAAGCGGAGCTGAGAGCCTTTGGAACCAGAGTGTCGTCACAGGGAGGTGAGGGGGTCAGTCAGACGGGCCCACGGAGCTAAGAGACCAGGTACAACAGTCAGACAGTTGGTGTGAATCAGGTACTGAGATGTCGGTTAATTATTTTGAACATGATGAACATATAATGCATTAGAATAGTAAAAATAGCAAAGTCCTCTGAGGAGGAGGGCATTTGATAATTTTGTCAAACGCTTAGTCCCATAAAATTTCATTTCAGGCATCTTCCTGCTCTTAAAACACGCTTTACAGCCGAGATTGGTCTGGGCCCTCGGGAAGAGCGGTCGAGGGCGAGCACTGCCCAGGGGACAGCACGTCTGTGGGCTCCCCGTGGGCTCCGGGCTGGGCAGGATGGCCTGTGTGTAGGAGAGGTGAGCCCCAGGCCAGGCGGGCAGGGCGGAGGCTAGAGGGCCCCTCTGGCTGCTGGACGGCCCTGTGTCACTGGTGTGATTGTCGCGTCAATGTCCAAGGTAACAGCTTTGTTAATTTTCCAAACCCTAGAAGAAGATGTGTTTTTAACTTCTTTGGCCTTTATTTCAGTGTACCTGCCATTCTAAAGTTAATCACCCAGGACAGGGTGTCACCTGTGGGGAGGTGTCTGTCTTTCTCTCACTCACCCATTTTTGAAGTGGCTTTGCCTTTCACTGGTCTCTTCCCCCTCCAAGACACCCCAGATCAGTCGTAACCGCTGACCTTTCGATCTCTGGGGGAAACCAGCTTGTACTTGAATCCTTGGTTTCAGGCTTTAAATATATGCAAGGAAAAATAAGTGATTGCTTCTGCATGCTTGTGACTCTACCAGGAAGATGCAGCGAATATCTGTGAATGAGGGAAAAGCCCTCTGCGGGGACCCCCGGGCCCACTGGGTCCCAAAGGTGTGAATCGTCCATGCGCATCTGGGCTGTGCTTCCTGTGGACATTGCCCTAAGTGGTTCACCCTTAACAGGTCTTATATATTTTCAATAAAAACTACCAGAAAATATCAGTGAAAGAGCAGGTGAAGGGTGGAGGACCTCCGGAATGAAGTGACCTCCCTGAGAGCTTCGCCCCAGCCAGCCCAGTGGGTAGAGCAGTGTTCCCAGGCTGACCAAGCGATTCTGAGTGAGCGCGTTGACTCAGGGTTTTGGGTAATTTATTTCTGAGTACGTGACAATCTGGTTTTGGGTGGCATGGCCTTGGCCTGCCGTTCAGCTTTCTTGGTGGGACTGCAGACAGCGTGTAAATCTTCAGATGCACAGTCCGGGTCAGGGAGGGGGCGCGCGCGGGGAGGCGGGTGAGTGCTGCTGGCGGGGCCCGGGGTCATCTGAGACAGTATATCTGTATGTCACTCATGTCCAGCTCTGTGTGACCCCATGGACTGTAGCCTGCCAGGCTCCTCTGTCCATGGGATGGTCCAGATCTGAGATGGTGGTTGTGGTCAAATGCACAGCTGCTTGCAAACACACACACACATGCACATCAATTTTGAAAACTTTGGTGTGGGAAGAAGCACCACGTTTTTCTTTCATCTCATTTTGTTTTGGAGTCACAGGGATCAAAACAGCTAACTCTGCAACAAACAAAACATACCAGCCTGGATGGGTTCGGTGTGGGGTCTCTCATCGGCCCTCTGCCTAGCTGTCTTTGCCTCTGTTGTGTGGTTGTTGATGACCATGTAGGGATAGGAGTAACTGAGATTTGATTATGGTAATAATTATTAGTATTACAATTATGATTATTGTAAACAAGCCTTCTTGCCTTCCCTGAGACACGTGAGGGGAAGTTAGTTCCACACGAAACCCAGAAGTTAAGGCTTGGGGGAGGGAGGTGCCAGCGATGGAAGGGTTCCCTTCTTGCTTTCTTGGGTTCTGTGACTGCAGATACCAGGGCGTCCACAATAGTGCCTTGCAGTCTGGAGATGTGATTCTGCTACCTAAGCAGAGATTGGAGGTGGGTGAGCCAGGGCTGTCTTTCTGCTCTGCGTCTTTCTGGGTGTGACTTCCCTTGTCGAGGTTCCCCCGCAGAGCAAAATGGCAGCAGGGGCTCTGTCTTTGTGCTCACACTCCAGGCTGTGGGAAGGATGAAGGGGAGGAAGGCAGAGGCAATGGTTCCTTTAAGAGATTTCCCGTAGGTTCCACCTGACACCCTTGTTGAAATGGAGACTATTTGCGGAGGATGTAATCACCCAGCAGAAGAGGCTGGGAAATGCCACCTCTCAGCTGGCCCATTTCCACATCCAATAATGGGGGCCCGCTGACAGGGGCAAGGGAGGCGGATGTACAGGAGGATGGTGGCGAGCCCTGCACACTTTTATACTTTCTGCACCTGCCATTCGACGTCTTGCGAGTTTGGCGCTGAGCCGAGACCTAGAGGAGGACCAGCGAGCGGGACTGGCTCGGGGTGGAGCCCAGGACAAGGGTGCGCCCCCAGAGCAGCGTGGATTCATGGGCGGCCCGGAAGGGGGCGGGCGCCCTCACTGTGCCCAGCCTGCTCGGCCTGGTCCAGGCGGGTGCAGAGGTCCTCTGACCAGCCTTGGAGCTGGGGTGGGGTCCAGGCCTGGGAGCACAGGCACCTGCTCCAGTGGCTGCCTGGCTGTTGCTGTGGGCTGGGGCCGGGGTGGAGGGCTGGGGGACTTGGGATCCAGGGAGGGCTCGGCCAGCCTGACGTTTACTGAGAAACCGCCGTGTGTGGGCGCTGTCCTAGGCAAGAGGGGGGCGTTGGTAACAAGGCAGAGTCCCCACCCTCTCAGGGCCCATTGTCTGGGGGACAGCGTTAGGGAAGTGGACACAGATTGCGTGGCTGCTGACCTTGGCTAGAGACTCTCTGGGTGCAGTGGGGGCCTCAGGGGAGCGTGGCCAGGCTCCTGTTCTCACAGCTGGTGGCCGGACCGAGGCCCGGGTGAGGGCAGCCGTTCAGGAGGACCGGTGGGGTCTGTGTGCTCTTCACCAGGTGACCTTGAGGAAGTGGGCGAGACGTCAGGGTGGGCAGAGGAGGGGGAGGCGAGCGGGCCGGCTCTCAGGACTGGGGCGGGGAGGATGGAGGCCGATGCAGCGCTTCCCAGGCCCTGCCCGCGAGCAGAAGGCTGCAGGCAGGAGCCGTGGCAGCTGGGATGCCTGTGAGGTGCTGGGACCCTCCCCGAGCCCAGCACCTCACTGACCCGCGCCTCCGTGTCCTTCCCCAGAAGGGTTTGTGAGAAGAAAGAAGACGACCCTGTGGTTTGTGGGGGCTCTGCTGGTGGTGTCCGCCTCCATCCTGACCGTCGGCCTGGCCGCGACCACAAGGACTGAGAACGTGACTGTGGGCGGCTACTACCCCGGCATCATTGTGAGTGTTGGGTCCCTGGGGGGCGGGTCTGGGGGCCCAGGATACAGGTTTCCGCATGATGCTCACATGCGCCACCCCAGCCCCGCAGAGGTGTAAATTTAGGTGGTTGCCTGCCTTGTCAGATGGCCCTGTGGGGTGCCGGGTCCTGAGAAGTGGAGGGGGGAAGGAGTCGGAGCCAAGGAGTGCGATAGGCCCTCCTCAGGGTGTCCCCAAAGTCCCCAGAGGGAGTCAACCCTCTTGGAATTGACCTTGGACTTTAAAAGATGCCACGAGGCCTGGATGGAGGTACGCTAATACGACCACATGGGAGCAGCAGAAAAATGAGCTGACGCGGTCCACACCTCTGCTTCTGGGCAATGAGCCCCCGCGGCAGAGTCACAGCCTAGCCAGACCTGGCAACAGCAGCCCCCAAATCCGAGATCATCAAGGCTCAGAACTAGGAAGTCGTGTCCACTGTTGGCAGTGAGGTTTGCTCCCGGCGTTGGCGTCGCACCCAGGGAGCACTGTGGCCTTGCCCTTTATCAGACGCGACGCCCGGGCGGAGTCTCACACAGTGAGACACAGAGACCTTAACAATAAAGCGTATTTAATTTCTCGCTAAAATTATTATCCAGATGAGTACTGATGTTGATGACATTTTAGCAAGGATGAGAATACTTTACAAACATCCTTCGTTTCATCTTTGTATTATTCTCTATGCTCTGTGCTGTATAAATCTGCTACCTCCCTGTGTACCCTTTACGAGTAACCCCCACGCACACTGTCTGTGCGGATGGCGTTCTCAGTGAGATCTCTCGAGAGCCTGGCTTCCTGCCTGTGTCCTGACCGGGGCGGGGGAGCTGGGGGCCGGCGGCTGTGAGGATGTGTCCTCCAGACGACCTGCAGCGTGTCAGGATCAACCGCGAGGAGGTTTTCCATGTTCTCCAAGCTTCGGTGGCTCAGGATTTCACCTTGAGGTCACTTTCAGAACATCCTGGGTGTGTTCAGAGCTTTGCTCTGCGGAGAACCTGACTCCTGGGCAGTGACCAGGGTGAAACTGGCTTCAGCTGGATGGTTTTGAAAGCAAACGGTGGACACGACGGATGAGCTTTGCTCAAGGCACATGAGGATGAAAGTCACTTCTGGGGACACACAGCTCCAGCCCCGTAGTGAAGGGTGTGTCTCAAGCAGAAACTGGGTGAGAGGGTGCAAGCACCTCAACATTTTAGAAAGAGGGTTTTTTTTTTTTTTCAAATCCGAAAACGTGGAACTTACGGCAACAAGACGTATTTTAATTCATTTATTTTGGAGGGGATTTTGCTCTCTTGGATGGTGGAGAGGGACTGCAATATTTGGAAGAAACTGCTCGTCTTTCCTCACTCCTTGAGAATTTTTGAATTACTGGTCCATGTCCGTCTCACGGATGTCCTCACAGATACGGCGTTCGTGAACACAGCAGGTCTGATGTCCACGCATTAAATTTGGTGCCATGGCCTCAGAGCTGCCACAGCCTGCTGCCCCCTCCCCGCCGGCTCCGCACGGTCGCTCGGAAGCCAGCGGGCAGGCAGAGCTGAGGGCACCATCCGGGGGCTCCAGTGCTGAGTCTCAGGGCGCCCTGGGTGCCCGCGCGGGGCTTGTCTCCCACTGCTCTGAGCAGTACCCCCGGCGTTGCTGGAACTCCGCTCTTCAGAAATTAAGACATTCTCCCCGGGGTGGGCACAGTGGGTGTGAGGCTGTCTGCACCCTGGGCGCCGAGACGTGCACAGCCCTGGGGGTTTCCCCGCTGCACCCACGTCACCCGCCCCCGGCCGAAGAGCCAAGGCCGAGCGGCAAGTGGACATTCCCGAGAGTCACCTGTCCACCTGCTCACCTGAGTGACGGGTGTCAGCCTGTCTGTGTCTGGAACAGCCTTGGTTCCGCCTTCTTGTTCCTCCCCAAGGGGTCAGCTGTCCTCCTCCAACGGCCCAGGAGAAACCCTGGGACGGGCCTCCCTCTGACCCCCTGACGCAGAGGCTGGGTCCCTGTGAAGATGTTCTCCATGTTGGGGTGGGGGCCTGTGACACTTTTTTCCCAGAATCAGTTCAACTGATGTGTTGTTCACATCACTCAGTGTTCAGCTCTGATGTGTTCAATTCAGTCGTGTCCGACTCTTTGCAACCCCATGGACTGCAGCACGCCAGGCTTCCCTGTCCTTCACTGTCTCTCAGAGTTTGCTCAAACTGATGTCCACTTAGTCGTGATGCCATCCAACCATCTCTTCCTCTGTCGTCCCCTTCTCCTCCTGCCTTCAGTCTTTCCCAGCATCAGGGTCTTTTCCAATGAATCGGCTCTTCGCATCAAGTGGCCAAAGTATTGGAGTCTCAGCTTCAGCATCAGTCCTTCCAGTGTACACCCAGGACTGATTTCCTTTAGGATGGACTGGTTGGATCTCCTTGCCATCCAAGGGACTCTCAGGAGTCTTCACCACAGTTCAAAAGCATCAATTCTTCGGCACTCAGCTTTCTTTATAGTCCAACTCTCACAACCAAACATGACCACTGGAAAAACCATAGCTGTGACTAGGCAGACCTTTGTTGCAAAGTGATGTCTCTGCTTTTTAATTCGCTGTCTAGGTTGGTCATAGCTTTTCTTCCAAGGAGGAAGTGTCTTTTAATTTCATGCCTGCTGTCACCATCCGCAGTGATTTTGGAGCCCAAGAAAATAAAGTCTGTCACCGTAGGAGTTCCAGTATTTGAGAACACAGCCGAGGGCACAGCAGCTTCCCTGTGATCACCGGCTTTGATGGCTCTGAGAGGCCCGCCCGTCGGGTGTGAGCCACCCCAGCCCATCCCCAGCCCCACCACTAGTGCTTCCGGCCCGGGGGTGGGGGTGGCCAGCCGTGCTCTCTGACGGGACGTCCTCAGGTGGGTGGCCACTGCTCCGTGTCTGCTTTGGGCTGTCAGATGTGTGACCTGAGCGCTTTCTCCCTTGTTTTCCTTCGGCGTCAGCTGGGCTTCGGAGCTTTCTTAGGAATTATTGGCATCAACCTGGTGGAGAACAGAAAACAAATGGTGAGAATCTGTGTTGTTTCAAACATGGGCGATGGGGCGTGTGGGGGGAGTGTGGGCAGTGGGAAGTGAGGGGAGTGTGGGGGTGGGGAATGTGAGGGGGGAGTGTGGGGGGAGTGTGTGGGTGGATTGTGGGCAGTGGGGAGTGTGTGGGGGGGAGTGTGGGCGTGGGGCATGTGGTGGGGAGTGTGGGCAGTGGAGAGTGGGAGTGGGGTGTGTGGAAGCTGGGGGGGGGGGATATGGGCGGGGGCATGCCCCCTCACAGCTCTAGCTATAGATGTTCCTAGGAAAGCCCTGCCCCAATCCAGCACCCCAGATTAAGCCCCAGCTTTGCACTGTAACACGGAGAGTTGGGCCTTAGTGGGAGCCATTCACACCCTAGTCTAAGCGAGCTGCACCCTGGGACTGGGTCAGTGCCATTCACACCCTAGTCTAAGCGAGCTGCACCCTGGGACTGGGTCAGTGCCATTCACACCCTAGTCTAAGTGAGCTTCACCCTGGGACTGGGTCAGTGCCATTCACACCCTAGTCTAAGCGAGCTTCACCCTGGACTGGGTCAGTGCCATTCACACCCTAGTCTAAGCCAGCTTCACCCTGGGACTGCGGTCAGTGCCATTCACACCCTAGTTCAAAGCGAGCCTCACCCTGGGACTGGGTCAGTGGCCATTCACACCCTAGTCTAAAGCGAGCCTCACCCTGGGACTTGTGGCAGTGCCATTCACACCTAGTCTAGTGAGCCTCACCCTGGGGCTGGGTCGGTGCATTCACACCCAGTCTAAGCGAACCTCACCCCGGAACTGGGTCAGTGCCATTCACACCCTGGTCTAAGCGAACCTCACCCCGGAACTGGGTCAGTGCCATTCACACCCTAGTCTAAGTGAGCCACACCCTGGGACTGTGTCAGTGCCATTCACACCCTAGTCTAAGCCAGCCACACCCTGGGACTGGGTCAGTGCCATTCACACCCTAGTCTAAGCCAGCTTCACCCTGGGACTGGGTCAGTGCCATTCACACCCTAGTCTAAGTGAGCCGCACCCTGGGACTGGGTCAGTGCCATTCACACCCTAGTCTAAGCCAGCCTCACCATGGGACTGGGTCAGTGCCATTCACACCCTAGTCTAAGCCAGCCTCACCATGGGACTGGGTCAGTGCCATTCACACCCTAGTCTAAGTGAGCCGCACCTGGGACTGGGTCAGTGCCATTCACACCCTAGTCTAAGTGAGCTTCACCCTGGGACTGGGTCAGTGCCATTCACACCCTAGTCTAAGTGAGCCGCACCCTGGGACTGGGTCAGTGCCATTCACACCCTAGTCTAAGCCAGCCTCACCATGGGAGTGGGTCAGTGCCATTCACACCCTAGTCTAAGTGAGCCGCACCCTGGGACTGGGTCAGTGCCATTCACACCCTAGTCTAAGCCAGCCTCACCATGGGACTGGGTCAGTGCCATTCACACCCTAGTCTAAGCCAGCCTCACCATGGGAGTGGGTCAGTGCCATTCACACCCTAGTCTAAGTGAGCCGCACCCTGGGACTGGGTCAGTGCCATTCACACCCTAGTCTAAGCCAGCCTCACCATGGGACTGGGTCAGTGCCATTCACACCCTAGTCTAAGCCAGCCTCACCATGGGACTGGGTCAGTGCCATTCACACCCTAGTCTAAGCGAGCCGCACCTGGGACTGTGGGTTACGTCCCACAGCCTGATGTGTTGCCTTAGCATTTAAGGTTGGGGCACCAGAAGAAAAGTGTAGGGTTGGTCATTAGTTTAAGTCACTGTGTATAAACTTCAGGCAAAACCACACATGTATGAGCATTTGTCTTTGAGTCAGGGGCCCTCGAGTGTTCTCCTGCCTCCGCGGTATGACAGTGTGTAGCCTTTCCCAGACTGGGAAAAGACAGGGTCAGTGGAGAGCCAGGAGGACTGTGGTTCAGAGGGCTTTGCAGAGGGCACGTCCACAGCTGTCTGTCCATGGGCTCTGCGTGCCAGCCTTGATTGGTACTAGAAACCTGATTTTTTATTGACTGTTTCCATTTGGAATCAGCTTTGCTGATGAGCCCCTTTGGAAATAAAGCTCTAAGAATGCTAGTTAATTTTGCCAGTTCAGTGTGGCGGGCCTTTGTGAGGTTCAGAAGGGATGTGCCATTTCTGCCTCGTCTCACATCAGACCGTGCTGGTGCTTCCGCCTCTACGCGCTTCCGTCTTCCTGCGGCGTCCCCAGTGCTGCAGTGGCTGCCCTGGGCATCCGTGGTGTGTGAGGATGTGGGGAAGGTGGTGCCTCTCGGGAGAACAGCCTGGCAGCTCCTCAAAGGGTTGTAGCCAGAGTTACCGCAGATGAGGTGTGGGCTGTTCTGTCTCTGTGCTGGCCACCCTGGCGGGTGTGGCGGGGGGCTCGTCATGGATTTGCCTTTCCTTGATGAGTGATGTTGAGCTGCTTTTCATGTTCTGGTTGGCTTTTGTACATCATTTTTTGGGAAATGTTTATTTGAGTCCTTTGGCCATTTTTAAAATTGGGTCTCGTCTTCTTGTCAGCACCATGTATTCCAGACACAAGTCCCTTACCCGACAGGTGACCTGCGGGTGCTCCACCCATCCGGTGGGGTGTCTTCTCACCTTCTTGATGGTGTCCTTTGAGGTGTAAACGTTTTCAGTATTAATGAAGCCCATTTTACCTACTTTTTCTTTTGTTGCTTATGCTTTGGTGTCAGGTCTAAGAATTGCATGCCAATTCCAAGGTCATGAAGATTACCCAAGGTCTAAGAGTTTTATCACTTACGTTTAAGTCTGGTCTGAGCATGTCTGTGTAGTCGCTTCAGGCATGTCCAACTCTGTGTGACCCCATGAACTGTAGCCCATGATGCTCCTCTGTCCATGGGATTCTCCAGATAAGAATACTGGAGTGGGTTGCCATGCCCTCCTCCAGGGGATCTTCCCCATCTAGGGATCAACCTGCCTCTCTTACGTCTCCTGCATTGCAGGCGGATTCTTTATCACTGAGAATTGGTCTTGTATGTAGCATGAGACGGGTCCACGTTCCAGCTTTTGCCTGAGGTCTGCGGTGGTTCTCCTTTTCAGTGTGCAGATTCACAGCCCTCGCTTTCCCTGGTCCTGGCTTGGCCGTGTCCCCTCTCGCCTGGGCCCTGTTGTCGGGGCAAAGTACCCCGTCTCCAGCCAGCTCTGGGCAGCCCTCTTCATATCACAACCTTATCTGCTTGGTATTTGCACTTTAAAGCCGCCTGCCCTTGTTGGAATGTAGACGGTGGGCCCAGCGGAGATTTGAAGATGACCTTCTAGCTACTGAGTAACCGCTGTCCCTCTTCTAGGAGAAGAGGCCCTGGCTGGACGGGGAGCGGCATTCAGAGCATAACCCAGAGCGTTCTATGGTTGCCAGGGCAACAGATACATCCTCTCTGCAACATCTGAGGGGTCTGGCCGCCCTCACACAGGAGAGGCACCTTCTGGGGCGAGCGGTCCTTCTGCTGATGTTAAACCGCTAGCAGCTGGTGGGGGCCGTGACGCCTGGGAAGGATGAGGGGCTGTGACGGAGCCCAGGATGTACAGGTCTCGGCTGAGAGGACGCCCTCCTAACGCTAGTCCTGACAGGTTTCCTGTTTCCAGCCGAGGGCTTGGGAGGACTTCCAATGTCTTTCCCAGCGCCGTCGCCTCGGGCAATTCCACGCGTGCGGTCATCCCCGAGCCGAGTTTATCATGCTTGTGATCATGCTAGCACTGACTTCGAAAGTTTCCTGAAGGTTGATGAGGACATTCAGGTCGTGGGACCTGTGCAAACTGAGTCAGACCACGTTTACACATCTGCGGCAGGCAGGCGGCCCTGCGTGCCAGGGTACCTTGGAACTTGTGTGCTTTCTGTGAAGCCTGGAGGCAGTTGGGAGGCAGTGTGGTGTGAGGGTCTTTCGGCCAAGACTGCAGGTTGGGGCCAGCTGCCAGTCGGGACCAGGAGCGCGGGTCTGTGAGGTCACCAGGTGGTGCCCGAGGGCCTCCCCGGGGCAGCGGGTCTGACGACGGCTCTGCTCACCCACCGCCCGTGGTGAGTCCAGCAGGGCTCCCGGCCCGGGGCCGGCACTCAGCTCAGGCACATGGGCTGGGCAGACACCCACTGCCAAGAGGGCCCAGTGATGGCTGCATGTAGACCCGCCGGTCCAGCAGAGCCGGCTCTAGGGACAGCTCCGCTGCTCAGAGACGCCACAGGGCCCGGGGGGAGGGGTGGGGAGGCAGCACCCCCACAGGAGGCTGTGTGCCTGTCCGCTGGAGCAGGCTTGCCAGCCAGGTGTTGGGCAGACCCAATATCTGCATGGCGAGGAGGGGCCGTGAGGAGGGCGCCCAGCCACCTGCCCCTCGGACAGCCCCGTGGGTCCCCTGCCCCTCGGGACGGCCCCATGGCTGAGCGGGCAGCCTCTGGCCACGTTCTCGAAGCTGAAGATGAGATGCCATGTGCATGAGTGTGATACTTCACTTGGCAGCTTGTTTTTCACAAGGGTTGGGTGAAAGTTCCAGTCGCTTTACGTACTTCCCAGGACGGAGAACGTGCCCTCATGTTGTGGATTGCATGGCGCTGGAAGGGGTCCTGGTGCAGGGCTGACACCAGTGACTAACAGGAGGGGACACAGGAATTCTCCACTTTTGCTGTTTGTTTTCATAAACCTGAAATTGTTTCACAAGAAACATCGAAAAAAGTGTTAAAGAGATGGGCGATCTGAGATGTGAGAACAGGTTCTCAGCCTCACAAGTAACAAATGCGGGGAGTGAGTGAGGCTTGTCTGCTGTCAGATCGGAGGAGGCGCATGGCAGAGACGGGCAGTGTCCTTGGGGACGTCAAGGGCATGCGTCAGACTGGGGGGGACCCGCTCGTCCCCGGGTTCTGGAATGCGAAGGTGCCCTCTGTGTCCCTCGGCATCTGTGGCCCCTGGGTCCCCGGAGCCTGTCCTGCAGAAACGCTCGTGTCTGAGCCCAGGCTTTTCTGTGGAACACAATCACGGTCGTGGTAGCAGAGTTTGCTACAGCAAAGACCTGCCGGGCTCTGGGAGGCCCCGGCTCATCTGCGAGGCTGTGCGGGGGCGGGGGGGGGCGCGAGCTCCCTGTGTGCCTGCGGCCCCTGTGCCCCATGAAACAAGCAGCGACCAGGGCAGGCCTTGCTGGGGGTGGGGGGCGCCCCGGCCAGCATGGCAGGTCTCCAGCAGCCGTGGTGGGAGGTGACCCCGCGGAGTTGCTGCGGGGTTCCGGGGGGACTCAGGACCTGAGCGGGGTGGGCACTGGAAGGTTCCGCCACGCCCAAGCCGCTCCCGTCTCTGCTTCCAGCTGGTGGCGGCCATCGTGTTCATCAGCTTTGGCGTGGTGGCGGCCTTCTGCTGCGCCGTCGTGGACGGCGTCTTCGCCGCTCGGCACATCGTGAGTCCTCTCTCCCCAGTCGTCTGGCTTCAGGTTTCAGGTGCTCTGTGCGTTTAGGAAATCTTCAAAAGTTCAGTTTGCTCGTGCGGACCCCGCTCGGTGACCCTCACTGTCTGTGTCCACGCGTGTTGTCCCGTCGCTGAGCTGTCCTCCCCGCGTTCCCCTTGTTGCCCCCACCGTAGCCGGTTGCCATTAGACCCGAATTCCCCGCCTTCTCAGCGGCTCTGGGGTGAGCCGCGGTGCTCCTGCCCCGTCCCCCCAGGGGGCTCTCGCTGGCCGCGGCCTCTCTCCTTCGGGTTCGGAGCCTGCGGTGACAGGTCTGAACTCGCCCCCGGTGGCTGCCAATCCAGGCTGAGGCCGCCCTTTCCACTTCCCTCCAGGAGCCCAGGCCCCTCATGGCGGGCAGGTGCCAGTTCTACTCCAGCGGAGCTGGCTACCTACACGACGTCTACCAGACAGAGGTAAGGGCCGGGGCTGGTCCTCCCTCTGACCCACGGCCTCTCCCTGGGGCCACGGCCCTGCCCACATCGGGCTGTCCCGCCCCAGCGTGCCTCTGCCGCATCCTCACCACCTGTCTGGTGAGGAGCCTGGCGTCTGGCGTTACCTTCACCCTGGACTCACAGTGGCCCCCCGTCCACGTGTCCAGTCTGTGTGGCTTTTGAGATGAGCCTTTTAATGACTAATTAGTGCAACATAAGGCTCAGATACCACACTCACGGGAGCCCCGGCTCGCCGGCCGTCCTGGGCTGAGGACACAGGGCGCTTTCACGTCTGTTCTGGGAGTGACGGGGGTGTGGTGGCCGCGTGGCCCCTCTGTCCTGCCATCTCTCACCTCACTGTCTAGTCTGTGAAGACTGGTCAGTTTGGTTAAACACAGCCTCTGACGCTGTGTGCGGAGGTCAGGAAGGGGCGTGGGGCGGCGGTGGGGAGCAGGCAGGAGCAGGCGCGTGGTGGAGGCCTCGTGGCTGCTGGGGATGCTGCCTTCAGGGAGAAGGGCCTCTGTGGCCACCCGCCCACCCAGTGGGACAGCCTTTCTCCGGGGGCCTGGCCCGCTCCCGGAGGGAGCTTTGGGGCCTCGTCCAGTCCGTGGGGGCCATTGCCCGAGTCCCTGCCCTCACTCATGCACGTTCCTCCCCTCAAGTCTTCCCTAAGGTCCCTGGCCTCCCTCCGCAGCTGGGTGGTCCCGGCCCCACTTACTGCCCACCTGGAGGGTCTCCCACCCGGAGGGGCCCCTCCCTGGAGGCACAGGGCCGAGGCCCTCTCCCCCACCTTGTCCAGCAGCAGGCGCCGCTCACCTGGTCCCTTATGTGCCCCTGTAGGGAGGCCGTGTTGCCCACCAGCCTCTGCACCTGACCCGGTAGAAGACCGGGCGGTCAGGAGACGCACTCGGGAGGGGCGGCTGCCCGGCTGGGGGGCAGAGTGCCGGGGGAGGGTGAGGGTGAGGGCGGGCAGGCGTAAGCACCTGGCTGCCTCTCTGCTTGCAGGTCACCTGTCCTTCCCCGAACGGCGGGTGTCCACTGAAGGTGAAGAGCAACACCTGCTACTGCTGCGATCTCTACGACTGCCAGGGGTGAGAGGCTGCAGGGCCGGGAGGTGCAGGCCCGGGGCCTGGGCAGGCGTGTCGGGGGAGGCCTCCTGGGGGGCTTGTGCTGGGGGCCGCGACCCTGCTTCTGGAGGGGCTGGGGTCAGGATCACCGCCCCCTCTGGCCCTGGTTCCCTGGGGAGGGGCTGGTGGCAGGCGCGGGGCCCTGGGGTGTTTCAGAGCCGTGTTCCCTGCCCCCCACTGAGGCTGGGGGGTTGTTCTGGGGTTTGGTCCAGCCCTGGAGGTAAATCTCGATTCTGTGGGGACCACCCCCCGAAGCCTAGGACCCCTGGAGTTTTGGGCCAGTGCAGGGCTTGCAGGGCTGTGTGTCCTGCTCTTCTCAGAGGCCTGGGGCGCTCCTGGGTGAAAATGGCCTCGGGGTCCGCTGCCTGCTGCATCTCCCTGCAGAGGCCCCAGGCCCCTGCTGTGCCCCGCTCGCCCAGGCAGCGCCTCCGCGACTGGGCGTGACGCATGCCCCCCGCCGTGCAGCGCCCGGAGCCCCCCAGCCTACCACGAGTTCGTGGGCGTCGGTGCCTGCCGCGACGCGCTCCAGCTCTACTGGCTGCTCTGGGCCTCGGCCGTGCTCAACGTCCTGGGGCTGCTGCTGGGGGTCATCACCGCCGCCGTCCTGGGGGCCTTCAAGGACGCGGTGAGTGCCCCCACTGTGCTGGCCGCCGCCTCGGCCCTTCAGCTCGTCCTCCCTGAGGAGTGAGTGGCCTGAGCCCGCTCCGGGATAGAGCGGGACGCGGAGCCCAATCCCTAACGGCCCTGCCACGCCGCCCTGGCCCGCGGCCCGCGGAATCCCAGCGCCTCCGCCCCGCGGGTCCAGGGCTCGGGCCTGCACGTCCCCAGGCAGAGGTAACTCTGTGTGCGTCCCCGAGAGTCTGCCTCAGCATCTAGCCGGCTCTCCCCAGGGGACCGGCTGCTCCAGGCCGTGTTCTCAAGCGGAGCCCGCGGGGCACCTCCCACAACCGCCCCATCCTCGGAGGTGCCACACACGAGGCCCCCGACACCCGGGAGTGTGCACGACCACCCGCACCAGCAACCACGCTCCCGTCACCCAGCTTTAGAGAGAAGGCCGTGTGAACTCACCTCCAAACGCCCCCGCGAATGGCCGGCGGGCCGCTTGTTACTACTGCCCCGGAGACTGGCCATTGCCCGCATCTCTCAGCTTAGCCTGGAGCCTCTCAAGGGTTGTGATGTGTTTCTAGGTTTCCTGACCCCAGAAGAATCCTGGGAGCCATGGGAGACCCCGATGCCCCCGTAACCACCCTTCTCCCCAGCTCCCACCCTGGGCCATGCAGACCCCTGGCCCAGCTTCTGCTTGGTCATAAGGCTCAGCAACCAGCCCATCATCTTGCCCTTGGGATGGCCGGGGTCAGTGGGGCCCTCTCGGGGGGCTTCTCCTGCTGTGGCCAGTCAGGGTGTTCCCCTGGCAAATCTTCGAGGACAGGGAGGTTAGTCTTGATGGCTGCACAGAGTCTGGTTTGGGCCCTGTGAGCCTGGTGGAGGCAGCTGGTCTGTCCCCAGGGACGGTGGTCAGCCTGATGGGCTTCCCAGAAGGGGCCCTGTGCTCACTGAGTTTGTGGTA
Source organism: Cervus canadensis (assembly GCF_019320065.1). NCBI lineage: Eukaryota > Metazoa > Chordata > Mammalia > Artiodactyla > Cervidae > Cervus > Cervus canadensis. The sequence goes on along the minus strand of NC_057394.1, from coordinate 448,856 downwards.
AAACCGCTGCAGCTTCTCTGGGGAATGTGGCCCCCCCAGAAAGGCTGCTCATTACACAGGACGCAGCTGTGTGTAAGCCATGTGCCAGACAAATTCCTCTCGCAAACCCAGAGCTCTGGGGTGTTGGGAAAAGCAAGCAAAGTGACTCCTTAGAATTTACATCTATGAGTAGATGCTCTTGTAAGTGTAGTGCATCTTATAATTGAGGAATTATCATAAACGGAGACACTTCATTCGCCACCCAAAGGTCTCTGCTGCCACGGCTCTGGCAGGCAGGTGCCAGGTGGGCTTTAATTCTGGTCAGAGGGAGACCCGTGGGAGGACGTGGACGCTGTCCCCTGGGAACCCCACAGGATGACAGCTGTGTCCTGCATGACCGCCGGACAGGGCTGCCCAGAGCCAGGCTCAGCCGACACGTCTCCATCCTCTGTGGCAGGTCCCGCTGGCCCATCTGGCCTACGGCCCGTCCATAGCGCCTCGGGTCCTCTGTGACCCCACCCAGCAGATCCTGGCCTACTCGGGTTTCCACGCCGGGGCCCCGGCCATCCCCACCTGCTCGTCCTACCCGCTGCCCCTGCAGGTAGGCTGAGTGCCCCGGCCGGGGCGGGGCTCACGGTACGGCAGCCTTCACCTGGGACGTGCTGCTCGGGCGGGACACGGGGGCGGGGGTCTTGGGCTGGAGGAGTGTGGGGGTCTGTGGGGGGCGGTGCAGCTGGTGTGGACCAGCAAGGGGGGCAGGATGGCATGGGGGGCGTCCCCAGGCCCCTTGCAGGACGTTTGACGGCCCCGGGGGTGCGTTTTGGGTGTCCTTTGCTCCTTGTGGCCCTGGAGACCCAGCCAGCTGACCCTTTGGGGCCTCAGTTTTCTTAACCCCCATCCGGGGCCCTGGAAGTTGGCTGCAATTTCCTGGCCAGACCGACTGGGTGGGCCAGCTGCCTGGCCCCCGGGATGTGCCAGAGTCCCCGAGTGGCGCCTGCGGGTTTGCCAGCCTCCAGCCATTCCTTACCCTCGACAGCAGCCACCACACAGGGTAACACACCTCTGGGGGCCCTGGGGTGCTGTGGGAGGAGGCGTGTGGGGTGAAGCCTTGTTCATAGAGCGGCATTGCCGGACCACCCACCAGCCACCAGCACACCCCCAGCACGACGGCCAGAGTGTCCTCAACTGTCGTCCTGTGGCCTCGGGGGGCAGAGGGCTTCCGTTTTGAGGGGGTGGCCTTGGCACATCCTCTGGTCTGTACCAATGACGATGAGGGCCTGATTAGCTTTCACCAGCAACACGTGTAGGAGCATAATTCCATGCACAGCAGTAATCAGACTCCGAGGAGATGCCGTGTGTGTCTCGTCAGGAGGAGAAGGACAGATGGCTGCTCCCAGCTCTGCTTCCAGCGGAGGAGGAAAGGGACTCTGCAAGTGTTCCATCCAGTCATTGGCAGCGGAAAACACTCCTACACGACAGAGGGAGCGAGCAGCTGTTGGGAGCTGGTTTGAGCAGTTAGTCGAAAGGAAAATCGCAGAAGGGAACTCACCTTCCTCACTCCCTGGGCTGCCTGGTCAGGAGTAAGGACCCACCGAGAACCAACTCACATGCTGTCACTAAGGGCCTTGCATCCAGTAAATAAGGGCCTCGCATCCTTCACTAAAGGACTTTTTGTCTGCCCTCCTGATGGTATCGCCTGAGTGAGCAGAGCCTGGTTTAACTCTGCTCTGCGGTGGCTTCCTCCCTGGTTCCTGGAGGTTTGTTCCTTGTTTCCTGGTGGTTTTCTCTGTGGTCCATGGTGGTTTTCTCTGTGGTCCGTGGTGGTTTTCCCTGTGGTTCCTGGTGGTTTTCTCTGTGGTCCGTGGTGGTTTTCTCTATAGTTCCTGGTGGTTTTCCCTGTGGTTCCTGGTGGTTTCCTCTGTGGGTCCGTGGTGGTTTTCCCTGTGGTTCCTGGTGGTTTACTCTGTGTTTGTGTGGCTTGTTCCATGGTTTCTGGTGGCTTTCTCTGTGGTTCCCACTGGATTATTCCGTGGTTGGTGTGGTTTACTCCCTGGTTCTCTCAGCGGCTCATTTCCAATGAAGAACAGAGTGTGCATGTGCACAGTGGGGGCTGGGGTCCCTGCAGACCTGAGAGGATGTTCTCTAGAGATTTCCTCTGTTGTCCGAGGTCAGAAAGAAGTGTGAATTTGAGAGAGAGAAAGCAACAGAGGTGGGCAGGGGCCCAGGGCCCTTGGATCCCAGAGCCTCCTTAGAGGGTCTCTAGGAGGAGGGGCAGGCAGGCAGATGCCCCCTGGCCCTGAGTTCCTGATGGGTGGAGAGCAAGGACCCGCTCGGCCCCGCCTCAGACCAGAGGCTGCATGCACTCACCTTGTCCCATCGCCGAAGGGGTTGCTTGCTTTACTTACTTCAAGTTGGTTTTAAGCAGGCATTTTTAACCCTTAGAAGTTAAGGAAAAAAGAGAAATTTAAGAGGTTTGTTGGCTGGCGGGAATAAACGGGAAGAAACTGGAAGTTTTGTTTGTTTAAAACCTGTGCCATGCCCCAACATTTTCTTTGCAGGGTCACTTTGCATCCAGGTGTGTTAGTGTGGGGTCTCCTGAGATACAGTAGCGTGTAGCGTGTGATACAGAGCCAGTAGCGTGTCTCACAGAGTAGATGCACAGAGAGATGTATTTATAGATGGAGGTGGGGCAGGCATAGACCTACAGGTAGAGAAATAGAGTGCTAGAAAGCTGTAGGCCAGGCCACAGGCCGGAGGCCCCGGGAAGAGTCGGTTTTGCAGTTTGCGTCTGAAGGTGTCTGGAGACGGAATTCCCTCACTCGGGGACCTCAGTCATTTCCTCTTCAACTGATTGAATGAGGCCCACCCGCAACAGAGAGTGTGATCTGCTGGTCTACATGCTCATCACAGCTACAAAACACCCTCAAGATGACATCTAGATGGTAGTCTGGCACCTGGGCACTGACTGGTTTAGCCAAGTTGATGCATAAAATTAACCATCACGCACTATGGAAAACATTGATATTCTTCATTTTTCCCTTAAAATATGAAACGTTGAGTAAGCCCAGGGTCCCAGACAAGCTGGGCAGCCTTTTCCTGGGACAGAGTTCGCATGTTCGTGTGTCCAGTGTCAGGTGGTCGACAGCCACCCTTCTGAGTGTCGAGACTGGTGTCCCACAGGCGAGGTGGGGGCCCCGTGGGGCTGAGTCAGGGCCTCCTGTGGCCCCTGGGAACGCAGCCTCATCAGGAAGCAGTCACTGCCTGCAGGCCTGGGCCTGGGGGTTGAGCCCAAGTGGGGTCCCAGGGGCTCCTGTGAGCTAAGGAGGCTTTTCTGTTTGATTGCAGCTGCCCGGTGGCTTCGTGGCCTCACCCAGCTCCGACCTCCCTCTTCCCGAGGACTCGCAGCCTCAGCCCAGCTCCAGCTGCCGACACCCCCCCAGCGCCCCCACCCACCTCCTTCCCAGGGAGAAGCCCCCTCCCTACACGCCGTGATGTAGAGGGCAGAGATGGAAAGCAGTAGTTTGGTCTGTTTAAGAACAAAGCAGCCCCCTCCCCACTGTGGCTGCCTGCTGGAGACCCTCCTGCAGACCCTCCCTGGAGACCCTCCTGGAGATCCTCCCTGCAGACCCTCCTGGAGACCCTCCTGCAGACCCTCCCTGGAGACCCTCCTGCAGACCCTCCCTGGAGACCCTCCTGCAGACCCTCCTGGAGACCCTCCTGCAAACCCTTCTGCAGACCCTCCCTGGCACATCTGTGCAGGAGAGGCCAGGACCGAGCAGGGGACCCCAGTGGTGAGGCTGCTCCACCCCTCGTGAGACCACACCCCCAGCGGAGCTAAAATTCCCCCTGAAGCGGCAGGGCTCTGGCCTCACTGCTTCCAGGGCAGTTTTTTTTCTCTTCTGTCCTCCTCATCCGTCATCATGCACGTTACCAAAGGCAGCGAGGCTGTGCGCTGTGAGGGCCGCCTCCCTGGAGATGTGCTGTTCATGTGTGGCTTTCTCTGTGGTTCCCACTGGATTATTCCGTGGTTGGTGTGGTTTACTCCACACCAGGGAGGGCAGGGTGGCCGCCCTCAGCACGGCCCTCCTGGTGCGCGTCTGCCCAGGGCAAGTCCTCCGGGCTTGAGTGTAAGCTCCGCGTCCACAGCTTGTGCTGGCCAGGGGTCCGCTTGGGCTCTGCTCCAGTGGTGTCTGGGGGTTGGGCGAGCTCCTGGGGCTGTGTCTGTCCCGACTGTCAGCCCCCGGGGTGTCCAGCAGAGCCGGGTCTGCTCTTCGGCGGGGGGACCCCACATGGGCCTCTAGCCTGCAGAGCAGGTGCCCCTAAGATGCCGGCTCTCTGCTGAGAAACCCCTGCAGGGGCCGCCTGGGAGCAGCTCTGCCCGGACCAGACAAGCCCGAGGAAGGTGAGCGCAGGCCTGGAGTTGCTCACAGACCTGAGTCCCCACTTACAGCCCGAGGAAAGGGGGCTGGGGAGGAGCAGTGGTGGAGGGAGGAGGAGGGGGAGGAGGGGAAGGAGGGGAGTGGAGGAAGGGGGAGGGGGAGGCAGCCAAGTCGCAACAAGACGCGGTCTCTGGCGCCCCCTGCCGGCAGGGACGCAGTTCCGTCCAACAGACCCGTTCCAGCCCCCACGTTCAGGACGGTCCTCACGTTCACACGCGTCTCCCTCTTCCGAGCTTGTGGACTCGTCCCTAGAGCGGGGAGGGACCCGTGTAGTGTCTGGCCCCGGGGTGAGCGGGCAGGGAGGGTGGGCACGGACTCCCTGGCCCCCGCACCCGGGGGTGGTGTGGGCCCTGTCCCCGCGTCTGCCGTCAGCAGTGTTGTGTCTACACTTCATTGAAAACATTTACATCACTTCATTGAAAACATTTTCTTGCTAAAAAATACCTAAACAACCACAATAGTAACGTCAAAGCCCACTGATCAGGAGTCAGTATACAACTATGATAATAAAGAGTTTGAGATATCACAGGAATTACCGAAATGGGACACAGAGACATGAAGTGAGCAAATGCTGCTGGAAAAATGTGCCAGCAGGCTCACTCCGCTCAGGGTGGCTGCAGACCTTCAGTCTGCAACAACAGAAAGGCAGTGTGCGCAAAGCGTGGTAAAGTGAACTCGCCTGCGTTCTGTCAGACGTGGGCTCATGGGCCGTGTTGCAGGTGGACCCAGCCCAGCTGGCCTTGTGGCTTCTGTGGACAGGACGCGGCCCCACCCCCGGCTGTCCTGGAATTTCAGCTCCAGAGGTTACAAACCCAGCAAGGCCACTCATCATCGATTTGGAATTTTAGGTCAAAGTCATTGTGACCAATCCTGCTGAATTCTTTGACTCGCTTTGGGCATATTGTTAAAAACAAACCCATCAAAATTTAGGTGGAGTAATTCCTTTGGCTGAGATGGAGCCTGCAGCCACTGGGAGGCTTTGAAACGTCCTTCGCTGTGCTGGCGGCTGGCTGAGGAGTTAGCCTCTGTGCAAAGCTCTCCCTCCTGGAGGGGTCACGTCACGACGGCAGGCATTTGGGGCCTGGAGTGGCCGAGTGTGCTCCCAGAACCCCAGGACAGGCACCCCTGAGCCCAAGGCAGGCCCTTGCAGGATGAGTCTGGCCCAGCCCTGAGACTTGGGCAGGTCATTTTCCACCAAAGAAACCTGGTTTGAACATCACGTGACACAATGGCATATGAGAGGAGAATTCCCAGGGCTGTGTTTCCCTGCCTAGACTGTGCAGAGAACACGGAAACTCTTCTCGTTTCTGAGGCTCATAGGGACCAAACAGGCCTTGTTTAGCGTGAGGAAGGTCGTCTTACTACACGCGACACGCGACAGCCTTTTTGAGTCCCCGGCTCTGCTCCGGCCCAGCAGGTGCCCCTATGGCCTGGGTGCTGGGCAGGGAAGGAAGGGGGCGTCCGGACCACAGCTGGGGACGAACTGCTGTCCTCTCCCTAATGTGACCTGTCCTCGTCACAAAGGTAAGGGGGCAAACTCCCGACTTTGCAAAAGTTACACGTATAAATTTAGGGACTTTTCATAAAGAATTTCATAGTCACCGAGACAGTTATTTATGTTGAGGAGTATGTCAGGGTGTTGTGCACAAGTCAGGAGCCATCGAGTGACCCCAACGGGCTGAGGACCAGGGCCCGGCTCCTCCCTCCCCCTGCAGGCACGCCTGGCTTCCCGCCGTCCAGGGGAAGTGGCCAGGAGCCCCCTCCCCAGCCCCGTCACGCGTGTCTGCTCGCTTCGCTTCATGTCAGGTGAGGTCCTGTCGTCCCACCTTCCCTGTGTGGTGTCTGTTTGCAGATGCACAGTCCACGCTTACTGGGGACACCTGGTGGACCTTGCAGGCACTCAGGGCTCTGCGTGTGTGGTGCCCCCTGGCCTGCTCAGGGTCAGGGCCTGCCCATTCAGCCGCCCTCCCTGATCGCCGCCCTGCATGCGTTAAAGAATGACACAGACCACACCTCCCAGTCCTGGGTGGACAAGCACTCCTTGGAGCCAGAGAGACCGCGTCTGTCTGGGTCAGGTGGGCTCCAGGAGGAGTCCTTCCTGTCCAGAGGATCCTTGATTTCACGCACTCGGTGTTTTGGGTTCAAAGTGCAGAAACACGTGATGTTCAAATGCCTGCAACCATGTTGCTTGAAAGTGAATTCTGGGCACAGGGCCGTGGGTCAGCGTGAGGGCTTCCTGCTCTGCCTGCAGCCTGCTCGGGCTCCGTGCTGTGGTGTGAAAACACCTTCACGTGCCCCTTGTTGTCACTCCTGGAAGTGTCGGTCAAGGTGGGGATACTGCCTGATCCCAGGACCCTCGGCGGCCCCGAGGCTGGAGCCTCTAACCCCTGGTGTTGGCGCCAGCAGAGCTGCTGCCCTGTGGGGTGCTGGCATCTGCCCTTTGGGGGCATCTTACCTGGTGTCCACCCTGCCAGGCAAGAGCAGGAGAGGAGAGGAGACAGGATGTCGGGGCCGAGCCCCAGAGCTGCTCTCGTGGGTGGTCGGCTCAGCGCTTAGAGAGGGCGGGGTGCCACGCTCGAGCAGAAACCCCGAGTCCACGGGCCGGGCAGCACTCAAGACCAGGAAGGAGTTCTCTTTCCTCTCCTCCTTCGGTGCCCTGTCCCGCCCCCTCAGTTTGTGCACTCGGATATGAGCCCGAGCCGGGGGCATCCTGGAGCCAGAAATCCCACGAATGATTGGCAAACACCCGAGGTGTCAGGCCTCTGGCTTCCCCAACGGGTAACGGCAGAGCTCAGTGCGGGCCTCTGCTGGGGTCCCATCGGGTACCAGGGCTGACCCCTCGCGCTGCCTGAGGTCAGGATGTCCACTGGTCCCGCTGACCCATCCGGGGCCCCACAGCAAGTGCCTCATCCGCCCAGAGTTTAAGAACCGAAGTGTTCAGCGGAGCCAGGGGTCTGTGGTCTGCGATGTCAATTCACTCAGTGGTTCCCGGACCCACATGTGACTGGACGGGGAGGACCTTGGTCCAGGGCTGCAGGTAGTGAAGACGCAGCCCCTGGAGCAAACAGCAGAGCAGATGCTGTAGGCTTGCAGCAAACCCGCGCCCCAGAACACGGGCTGACCTTTGACCTCTGACACGAGCCCAGCTGGGGTCAGCGGCCTCAGCGTTTCCCCATACTGTCCACCCCTGCATCTCCTGATCATGCTGTCTGCCCCACCAGGTATTTTCATCTCGCCTGGAGCTGATAAAAAGTATTAAACTCCAAAGCCAGCAATTTTGTTCTTGCCACAAAAATGTCTCTATCCCTCAGCCCAGCCACAAAGAATGTGAACGATTCAGCCCCAGCCTGCTGGTGGCTCAGGCTCCCTCCCCCTTCCCGGGACGTCCCCACCCTGCACACCCGTGTGCCCCCTCCTGCCCCCCAGCCTCCAGGGCAGCTCCCCCGCCTGGCACATGGCACCTGCCCAGGCCTGGCCTCAGCGTGCTCCGGGCGCCCTTCCCAGGGACCATCTCCGCCAAGGTCTCCCCAGCCCAGAAGGCTCTCCCTGGGCCTGATGCCCACAGGGCGTAACTGCTGCACCCCCGGGCACCACCACGGGGCTGGCTGGAGGCTGGGGGTGGGAGGGCCAGGGAGGCTGTTGATGGGAACAGGGCTCCCTGCTGCCGTGACGGAATGTTCTAGAACTGGACGTGAGTGCTGGCTGCACAGCCCTGTGAAGGTGCTAAAAGCTGCTGAGCCGCACACTGTTGGAGAGTGACCACTCTGGTGTGAGCTGGGTCCCAGAGGATGCGCTCCTCGAGCGTGGCCAGGGGACCGTGTGTGCTAGTTAGCAAGACGCCCACAGCAGCAGCGTTGGGAGAGAGCTTTGTCTGCTGAGTGGCCTGCAGTCACCAGCGCCCCCCAGCCCTGCCCTCTACTGTTCTGACAGTCTTTCGCCCTCTGGGCGTGGGGTGAGCACGCGGAGCTGGCGGGAGCAGGCATGCCCTCCCGGTGCCCGCGAGGAGTGGGCAGGGCCTCACTCCTCAGCAGCTCGTGGGTGGCACCTGCCTCTTTCCCTTCCCTCTTTGCTCAAACTTTTTAATCATGAAACTGAATGACTACTATAAACGGAACAGAAAGCACGCCGAGAACCCCAGTGTGAGCGGCAGCTCCTCAGAGCGCCCCCCCCCCCATCCTGGCGCCCACCCGCCACGGTTCTGCTGTGCATGGCTTGTCCTCTGCTGAGCTGCGTGCCTGTGACAGACACGTGTGGCTCTGCCCCCAGACGGGGACCCGTGACTGCCCCTCTGGCTGTGGGTGGCCTTGGCTGGTCTTGGGGTTCCTATGTGTATGTGGGGCTCCTGGTGTGGATTTAGGGTGCACGGGAGACTTGGACTTTGCTGGACAATGCCCAGCCCTGGTCCTCAGGGTCAGCCCACACCAGTCTTAGCTCCAGGCTGCCAAGATCAGGTCCTACTCTATGTGAGAACCTTCCACAGCTGTGGGCGCCGAGGTTCCTTCCTGTGCTGTCCTTGCCCGCATCTCCCCCTTATTGACGAAGCTGGCCCTGTGGACAGACACCTTGCCCACTGGCACTTCCTGCCCTGTCCAGCACCGTCCGGTCTTCTGTTGGGTCATTGCTGTCACTGATTTGCAGGAGGAACTCTGCCCTTTCTTGGTTAACATGGTTACCCCACGTTGACTGGTTACCGTGGATCCCGATGTTTCCTCCTCAGCTGGTCTTGTCACACTCTTTATGGTGCCTCGATGAACAGATGTTCTTGATGATAGGTTGGTTTGTTTTAAGTGGACTTTATTTTTTAGAGCAGTTTTAGAATCACAGCAAAATGGACAGGAAGGTACAGAGACCCCTGTGAAGAGACTGTCTTTGCTCCGTTGTGTTAGCTTTACTCCTTTGTCGAAGATCAGGTGACTCTTTCTGGGGGTCTGTTGCTGGGCTCTCTGTCTGTCCAGTGATCCATTGTTCACTCTTTTGGCAACACCACCTCCTCCTCCATGGAGCACAGTCAGACCCACCCCACCTCGTCCTCCATGGAGCACAGTCAGGCCCACCCCACCTCCTCCTCCTTGGAGCACAGTCAGACCGACCCCAGTTCCTCCTCCATGGAGCACCGTCTGGCCCACCCTGGCTCCTCCTCCTTGGAGCACGGTCAGAACCACTCCGGCTCCTCCTCCATGGAGCAGTCAGGCCCACCCTACCTCCTCCTCCTTGGAGCACAGTCAGACCGACCCCAGATCCTCCTCCATGGAGCACAGTCAGGCCCACCCCACCTCCTCCTCCTTGGAGCACAGTCAGACCGACCCCAGATCCTCCTCCATGGAGCACAGTCTGGCCCACCCCACCTCCTCCTCCTTGGAGCACAGTCAGACCGACCCCAGATCCTCCTCCATGGAGCACAGTCTGGCCCACCCCACCTCCTCCTCCTTGGAGCACAGTCTGGCCCACCCCAGCTCCTCCTCCGTGGAGTACAGTCAGACCCACCCAGCTCCTCCTCCGTGGAGCACAGTCAGATCCACCCCGGCTCCTCCTCCGTGGAGCACAGTCAGAACCACTCAGGCTCCTCCTCCATGGAGCACAGTCAGACCGACCCCACCTCGTCCTCCATGGAGCACAGTAAGACCCACCCCAGATCCTCCTCCGTGGAGCACAGTCTGGCCCACCCCGGCTCCTCCTCCTTGGAGCACAGTCAGAACCACTCCGGCTCCTCCTCCATGGAGCAGTCAGGCCCACCCCACCTCCTCCTCCTTGGAGCACAGTCAGACCTACCCCAGTTCCTCCTCCATGGAGCACAGTCAGACCTACCCCAGTTCCTCCTCCATGGAGCACAGTCAGACCCATCCCACCTCCTCCTCCTTGGAGCACAGTCAGGCCCACCCCACCTCCTCCTCCTTGGAGCACAGTCAGACCTACCCCAGTTCCTCCTCCATGGAGCACAGTCTGGCCCACCCCGGCTCCTCCTCCATGGAGCACAATCAGAACCACTCAGGCTCCTCCTCCATGGAGCACAGTCAGGCCCACCCCGGCTCCTCCTCCTTGGAGCACAGTCAGACCTACCCCAGTTCCTCCTCCATGGAGCACAGTCAGACCCATCCCACCTCCTCCTCCTTGGAGCACAGTCTGGCCCACCCCACCTCCTCCTCCTTGGAGCACAGTCAGACCGACTCCAGTTCCTCCTCCATGGAGCACAGTCTGGCCCACCCCACCTCCTCCTCCTTGGAGCACAGTCTGGCCCACCCCAGCTCCTCCTCCGTGGAGCACAGTCAGACCCACCCCGGCTCCTCCTCCGTGGAGCACAGTCAGATCCACCCCGGCTCCTCCTCCGTGGAGCACAGTCAGACCCACCCTGGCTTCTCCTCTATGAAGCACAGTCGGAACCACAGTCAGACCTACCCTGCCTCCGCTTCCTGGAGCACAGTCAGAAGTCATGGAGCTCTGTGTCTGCCCCAGGCCCGTGTGCAGCCTGGCCCTGGACCTGGCAGCAGCAAGGCCGCCAGCCTGGCCCGCACAGCTGGGAGCTGTCTTGCAGCCCATGGCTCTGAACTGGCCATAAGCTTTTTCTTGGCCGTAGTTAGCACAACCCTTGGCGCCCAGTGGAAGTCTATGCAAACCACGCTAGGAAACAGGCTGGGCCTCGCTCTCCCAGGGGGGAAGAGGGACCGGGGTGGGCAGACGGCCTCGAGAGCTGGCCTCCACCGGTGTCTGTGGTGTCTTGCCCCAGAGCTCCACATGCGTCCTGTCTGCTCTCTGGCTGTCCTGGCCTCTGTCTGAAGGGGCGGCCAGGTGCGGGCTCCCAGCTGACTGGGGGAGCCTTCCATGAGAACATTCCAGAGCCGTCTGCAGAGTAGATGAAAAGCAGAGAGCTCGGCGGGAAAGCTGTGGTACCAGGGCTGAGAGGTGGATCAGCCCGAGTGGCTCTGGGCTCCCGAGGCCGCACGTGGTCAGACGGTGAGCAGCAGGGGGTCTCCTGCGGGGGCAGCGGACTGTGCTCGCCCCCCATTTCTCAGAGCCATGCTGGCCAGCTCCAGGAGGCCGTGGGTGGCGGGCAAGACCTGAGCAGATGGCCCCCCGGACTCTTGGCTGCCTGCTTGCCTGCTTCAGGACACATTTTGGGGTTTGGGGTCTAAAAAAAGTAATCTTAGTTTTGAGAAAAAAGTCTCAGTCTATTATAAAAAACGGAATCAACTTTGGGGATGGAGTCAAGCCAACAGGTGCTGGAGATGCCCCCGGAGCCTGTGCTGTGATGGTGCCCGCGGCTCTGGCTGTGTCCTGCCGCAGCTACAAACCGCGGGCTCTGTCTCCCGAGACCCGTGGGTCCCGCGTGCTCCCCGTGGCTGCCCCGCCCCTACTCCTGCAGCCGGAGCGTGAGGCCCGCCCGCCTGACCTCCTGCAGACCCGGCTCACTGCCGGCCCCTCAAAATGAGCAAACAGGGCCCGGGTTTAACCGGAGAGCTGAGGCTGGGTGGGCGTGTCCGGGAGCCGGAGGTGCTGACCCGCCGTACTTCCAGCCCCGCAGGCGGGCGCTGGCGCGGTCTCTTCCCCAGTGAAGGGGCTCGTCCCCACCAGGAGGACCTCGGGCAGCAGCAGGGGTGAGGCCCCTGGACTTACGGATCCCCCCAGCCGCTGACCCCATAACGGCCGCCGCGAAGCATCAAGGAGCGGACACCGCCAACGCACAGCTAGAAAGGTTCTGTAAATATTTTATTTCCTTCATAGTTTTACGTCAGAAAGAAGCATCTGGTGATAAAAATAACAGAATTTCTTTTCCCGGGTCCGCTCAGGCGGCGCTGAGGTTAGTCCTCTCTGTACACGTATGATACACGCGGGGAGGGAGTCGCCGAGGGGCTCGGCGGGCGCGGGTTCAGGTCTCCGGCGCGGGCGCGGGCGCGCTGCCATCCTTCCGCGTCCAGAGGAGGCTGCGGCGTGCGTGGGGCGGGGCGTCTGCGGCCGGAAGCCTAGGCGGCGGGCTCGACGGGAGGGCAGGAGTGGGACGTGATGTCCCCGTGCTTGTAGGCGGCTTCGTCCAGGTCCAGCGCCTTCCGGTTGACCTCCAGCGTCATGCAGCCGCGGTAGAAGGCCGTGACCGGGGCCGAGGTCATGGGCACATCTGGGCCGCGGGAAAAGAGCAAGCGTGTCTCAGCAGGTGAGCTGCCCGGAGCCTGGAAGCCGCGCTGCGTCTCCGGCAGAACATCATGCAGCTCAGCCATGAGCCCCGGCGGGCAGCAGACGCCTGCCACCAGGCTTGGCACAGCACCCCGACCCCCCAGGAGGACACACAGATAGTCACATCCATTAAATGTTATCTCCTCGGCCCGAATGAGTCATGCCCAGGGCTTCCAGGCTCTCTCATCCTCTTCAAAGCTGTTTACTAAAACTAAACGCAGTTGGAGTCTGGCGGCCAAGACAGTGATCCTCCGTCGGCGACAAGTCGAGACCGCCTGAGCAGTGGGAGGCCCAGCCTCTCCCACCTCCCCTACTCTGCCGGGATACCACCTCCAGATGTGGGGGGCAGGCTCACCTGGCCTGCTGCCTGGGCAGCTGGACACCAGGCCTCGGGGTCGGGGCACTGGGGCACCCAGCTCCCCGTGCGGCCCCTGGGCTGGCCCTCCCCACCGGCCTTGGCCAGACCCACCATCTGATGCCCATGGGGGGTGCGGGGTGGGGGGCAGCTTCAGGCCGATGCGTGTTCCCCTAAGCATGCTGTCAGCCTGACCCCACAGTGGCTGGGCGGGAACAGACACCCAGTGAGCACGCGCTGCTGCCACCGGCTGGCCCCCCCCCCCCCCGCCTCCCTTCCCCACAGAGCGCCCGGCCCTGCCTGGGGGAGTGAGTCAGGGCCCCTACCTGGCAACCCCCCGATGAAGGTGAGCACGGGGCCCTCCAGGTGTCTCCCGAGGACGGCCAGCCGCTCCTGCAGCCCCGCTGGGCTCACTTCCCTCTGGCCCTGGGTGCCGTCCACCTCCAGGGTGGCCCTGTCCTTATTCACAGAGACAGTCACCACGTGCTCCTGGCCATCACAGACCTTGATCTCCATCAGGACCAGGGTGACGCCCTCCACAGCCAGGACGACCAGCTGTGGGGAGAGGCACAGCTGACCGGGGCAGAAGGGCCAGTGGCCATGTGTCCGTGGGCCCTCCTGTCCTGCCGAGATCCGTGGGTCTCCTGTGGGTAGGGTCGCTTATGACCAGAGCGTGACAAGAACACGGTTTCTACACGTGTGAATTAGGGGGACCTGGATCCCCTCCAACGTGATTGAGGACCAACATATAGAGCTGCATGTCCCCGGGTGGGAGGTGGGGGAAGCACGCTCTGGTCACAGGGACACGCATGTGTCGGCCTGGGCAGAGGTGACCGTGGCTCCCACCATGTCCGTGGCCAGACACAGGGCGGAGCTGCCCCTTGCATGTGACGCTACCACAGAAGCAGCAGAGGGACCAAGCCTGGATCCATGACCATCAGCTTGCAGCTGCAGTAAGAGGGGAGCTGATGGCTCCCTCAGGCAGGCTGACATGGGGAACACACCCCTCTTGGGACAGAGGCGGGAGAATAAACCCATTTCCACTACTCTTGCCTGTTCTCTGAGAAGACAGCCAGCGTGGTGACCACAATGACAGTCAGGGGTGGGGTGGGGACTGCATGGAGGTGACGGTGGCCTATCCAGGGGCAGATACTCAGAGCCCTGCCTGCCTCCAGGGGCGGCCTGGCGAGGCTCGGCCTGTTTGCACACTCACACACATCATTTGTGAGCAAAATCATTTAGCTTAAATACAAGCGATTAATTCATATAATCTACACCGCTGAGGGGGCAGGACGGTCTCCCCACTGCACAGCCGGCCTGCAGGACTCCAGCACCATCCCTGAGCCAGTGAGACGCGGCTGAGCGGCTGCCGCTGGAACCTGGAGGGCGAGAGGCGGGGCTGCGCCTCCAGGCGGCTCCGCCTCAGAGCGAGGGTGGGGGCCGCAGCAAGCGGTACCTGCTTCTTGAGCTTCTTGGTGGAGTGGTAGTCAACCAGCGCCACAGAGAGGGCCACGGCCTGGCTATCGCCCACCAGCGCGAGCAGCACCCCGGTGTCCGCGGCGGGGCGGACCCGAGCCACGGCCTCCACTGCCCAGGTGGTCTCCGTCCCGCCGGCCGGCGACGTCCGCGCTGCAAGGAAGGCCGTGCATCACCAGGCCGTCCAGATGGTGCAGCAGAGAGGCGGCGGGCCCCGCGGGGCCCCGGGCGGCAGAGGCAACGGGAAGCCGGTAGCTCGGGGCTCAGTGGCCCAGAGTCAGCCATTTGGCTAGCAGTCAGGAACTGACCGGGAGCCCAGTGTCGGTCTCCAGAGGCCCCAGTGCACCGGAGCATGGCCACCTGCCCGCTCCCCAAGAACCCCTTTGAGTGACCACTGGGCTGCCCCACCCAGTCCGGCCGGGACCACCCCCTGGGCACCTGACTTCCCGTCCCGGGACAGGAATGGGGTGGGGCTCAGCCCTTAGCCCGCCCACCCACCTCGCAGGCTCGGCCCCACAAACTGAAGGACCGGGAAGGGTTGGGGAGGCAGTGAAAACTGTGCCCGACAGCGCCCAATATTCCCGTCCGGAGCCGCACTTTTCTGCTATAATCGATACCTCTGCGGGGCAGGCGCTGCTTACAGGACACGGTAGGCATGCGTGTGCGTGACAAGTCACCTGCCGTGTGTCATGTATGTCATGCTCCAAAGCACCCTTGGTAGCCGTGGTGGGTCCGGGTCTCAGACACAAACACCACCTCGCAGATCCTTCCAGGTGAGCAACTGCTGCTGAAGGCGCCGGAAGGAAACCTCACCCCCCCGGTTTCTGAGCATTTCCACCTCTCGAGATGCCACAGGTCGACAAGGCCACCGAGGTCAGGCCTCGCCCCGTGCTGCTCTCTTCCCCCAGCGGACCGAGAGCCGCTTGAATTGTGTGTGGGTCCCCACCCCAGAGAGGGACGTAATGATCAGTTCTGAAAACTGTTCACTGAACTGAATGCACATAGAATGGGAAAAGGCAACGAACAAAACCCCAAACCCAGCCTTCTCCTCTGTTTCCAAGTTTTCCTGCATCCCTGACGGTGGGGAGAGGAGCGCTTTCTGTGGGGTCCCCCTGACGGAGGTGGGGAGAGGGGCCTGGCTGCCAGAAGTGTGTTTGAGGGGCCAGCGCCTAAGCTCCCCTGGGGAGGTTTGCTCAGGTGCCGAGGGGGGTTACCCGCATGCCCCTTGCCCGACGGCTTCTGGGGCTTTAAGACCCACTGAGTCCACAGCCTCGACCTGCTGCCGAGAACGGTGCCTGTAACTCCTGACATGTCCCTTCTGTGTCGTAACGAGGACAGGACGGCCCAGCCTGAGGAGCACGAGGGGGGCGCCAGTGCTGCCTGCCCTGTGGCCTTTGCTGTCACACCCTGCAGAGCTCAGCCCTGCAGCCAAGTGGCTGCCTCCGCGGCGGGCACACAGGCCAGCATGTTACGTGTGACCCTAACCAACACAAGGACGCCCTGGTCTGCGTGCACAGAAGCAAGGGCTGAAGGGGCGGTGTGTGTTCCGTACGAGCTGCAGTCAGGAGTGAAGGGTTCCCCTTGGATGATCTGGTGACGCTCGTGACAGGTAAAGCCAAGACAGAAATGGGGAGGGGGGAGCAGGTCCCATCTCTCCCCGAACAGACCCTCCTTTAACTTGGGCCATGCAGGGTGGTGAGGGTCATATGTGCGCCTTCAACCATGACAGGCTCAGAGTCTGGAAACAGAGGCACTGGGGGCATGCCAGGGTATGGGGGGGGGGCGAGGCAGAGCCAGGAGAGGCCCTGGAGAGGCGGCCAGGAGGAGCCTGGCTAGAGGGGAGATGGAAGTGGGGAGGGGAGAGACCCCAGGGCCAAGGAGGGTGGTGGGCAGCCGGGGCTCCGCACACCTTGCCGCCCCAAGGAAAGAGGCTCACAGGTCCATGCGAGGTGTCTCCCAGGCCATGACACAGAGCCGCCCTACATCCTCAAGTCAAAGGCCACCAAGGCCACGAGCCCAGGCACAGCGACGCCTCCGGGCACAGGGGTGCCCTCCCGGGGGCAGAAGTTAACTCTGGCCCTGCCCGAGGAACTCTGGGGAAATCCTGAGGCCAGACTCAAATGGAACTGCTGTGCCCCTCACTCCCCATGGTTCACACTGTGCAGGCCAACCCCTCAGGGCAGCTGCGGCCACAGTCCTGCCGTTTGGAACATTCGCTCATTTCATGTGTAGCTGATGGCCAGGTGCCCACTCATCAGCGTGCGAGGATGACTGATCTTTAAACTGTCGCTAACTAATACTAAAAGGGAAGCGGCCGTAGGAAGTAAGGGCCCTGCTTTACAGAAGCGGGAGGGACTTTGGGTGAACCACTGTCCCCTGCAGCCACCCAGGACCCTGGCTGCCTGCCCTGTCCAACCCCCTCTCGCTGGGGTCACAGAAAAGCTCCTCTGTAGCCTCCGCAGTGGCTGGAAAAGCCTTAGTTCTCTGAGGCAGAGTCACAGCTGGGGCCTCAGGCCCTCCCGTCAGGGGCCTCTTCTGCTGAGCCTGGAGCACTGGACTCCGGGCCGTGCCGCCCCTCCCCACAGCCCACAGCGCTGTGACTGCAGATGCGCTCAAGCGTGTCCCATCTCAGAACCTCCCCGGAAGCTCCCCCTTCGAGCCCAGCGTCCCGTCTCAGCCACAGGCCCTCCGCCGTCCCCTTCTCCCCGCAACCCAGTGCCCAGGGCGTCTGTCCCTCAGGCGCTTGCCTGGGGGGGACTGGCCGCTGCCGTCTGTTTCGGGGAGTTATGGCCAGAAGGCTGAGCGCGGCCATCCGCTCGCAGGAGCAGAGACTCACCGTAATCCAGGTGGAAGAAGGCAAACCCGCTCCCGGGGAAGAAGGACCCCCTCTCGGTCACAGAGAAGCACTGCATCTTCACGTTCTCCTTGACTGTCTCCTGGACGGTGGTGTCCTCACCGTCCAGCCAGTGCCAGCTCCTCAGGCAGCCGTCCAGACGCGGGTTCATCTGGAGACAGAGACCCCAGTGGCTCCCTGGTGCCGCCCGTCCTACGGCGCCCTGCTGGTCACGCACGTGGCAATCCACCGCCCGCGGGCATGGACTCTGCTGTGGGCGGTCGCTCCGCCCTGGACCCACTCAGGGCTGCCCCCGCCCCCCACCTGCGCCTGGTCCCCCCTCGCCTGGCAGGCTCGGGGTGCCAACCGCCTCCTGGAAGGAAGGGTGAGGGGACTCTCACATGCCTGTGTTCACGCCAGGCCCCCGCAGCACGGCTCCAGCTCAGCCGCACCTGCCACGGCCCTGAGCAGGTCAGGCCAGCCCAGCCTCGTCTGGAAGACTGGGAGGGACTCCGGGGTATCGGACAGCCCCCAGCCCTCGGGGCGGGGGGACACGCTGCAACACTGCTGCCCACTCGGAGCCTCAGCGTGTGGACTCTTGTCTCCTGCCCGCTGTGGAAACCTGACTCGGAGCCAGGGGCTCTGGCAAAGACACAGCACGCCGGGGGCAAGAAGGGACAGGACTTTGAGAAATGGCCAACACCGACCTCTCGTTAGGTCTTACTTCCCCTACAGGAACCTCAACAGTGTTAATAACCCAAAATGTTCTTGGCAACTGTCTACAAAATGTGTTTAAAAGTTCATTGTTTTTTTTTGTGAGAGAATAATTTCATTGTGATTTATCTCCTCTGCAAAATAGACATTTTCATTATCAGTGCAGACGAAAACGCAAATGAATTTCATAGAAAGAGACAGCAAAATACGTGAAATAGCTGCCCCTGCAGCTTGTCATAGTCTAGAGATGTTCGCTTTCTCCAGATCCCTTGCTAGACCTGGTCAGCATGGTTACCTGTTCTCCTCACCCACCGTGGGCTCGGACCCCAGGGACTAAGAACAGTATTCTCTGCCTCAGACCCCAAGGATGAAGGACAGAGCTTACAGGATGCACGAGGTCTTTCTCCTGGAAAGGGATGCCCCCCACGGTCAGGTTCAGATGGTACAGTCCTCTGTCCAGCTGGAACAGGTCCCCGGCCACGGCGATCTTCATCACAGCATCCTTGTTCACCTTGATCACCAGGTTCCGCTCGAGCTCCTCGACAGAGATCTGAGAAGCACAGGTGCCATGAGGGTGGACGCGCACCTTCTGAAGGGGGCCCAACCTAGGGTACCAATTCCCAGCACCACCTGGGGCCAGGAGACCCCCAGCCTCGGGGGTCCAGGCTCACCACATACACTGCCTCTCTGGCATCCATGGTGTGGCTCCGGCCCCGCCAACACCCCCAGGGGCCGGCTCCACCCCCTCATCCCCCTTCCTATGAGGGGGCATCCCCTCCCCATTTCTGGGCCTCATTTCAAGCCTTAGCCAGAGAGCTGCTTCAGGAGCCTGGGGTCACTCCCCCCCATGTCAGCCCAGGGTCTCTGCTCCACCCTGGCCCTTCGCCTCTCTGCCCTCAGCTGAGCACGTTTAGACGGGAGCACACTTTCTACCCTGGCATTTTCTGCAGCCGGGCAGTGCCCGGCACAGACGGGACACTGAGTGGGCATATGAATTCTCTGTAGAACTCTCCCCTCTCCCCTGCTCTCCTTGTAGGAGAGTTTAAAGCCTATGACTCTGTGTTTGGTGCATCTTGCTCAGCCCCAGCAGCCCCTGGTTTCCTTTTCAGCTCAGGTGGAGAAGCATCCAGGTGCGGGGTCTGAGTTTGGTGAGAAGGCAAACTCGGTGAGTGGGGGGTGCGGGGTCTCGCGGGGGCCGGAGAGCAGGCAGATCATCATGGAGCCGGGCCTGTGGCTCAAGAGCCGGGTGTGTCTCAGGGTGGGTGGGGTGCTGGGGCCATGCACCCACTGGTCTTGCCTCCCCTGGCCCCCCTCAGGCCCCTCATGTGCCTCGAGCTCAGGGCAGCAGGTTCCCACATGTGGAGCATCCTCAACCCCGGGGACAGCTTCCCTGAAGAGTGACTGTCTTATCTGTCCCTTTGCAGAAGGTCTCCTCCTGCTGTCGTGATGGTGCCTGGGGTTTAAGAGTCTAGGAGTGGAGGAACTGGACCCACTGATGGGATGGAAACACTAGCAAATGTCTACAGTGCTTTTATTCGTGGAGGCCAGGGCAACTTTTTCCATTTTATCTTCGCTTCTAAAGGAAAAAAGAATGCTTTTCCCATTTCTCTTTCAAGCACTTACTTCTAAAAGCCCAGTTCTAACAGTTTGGGAGGAAGCCTGTGTGTCACAGGCCACTTTGCTCCAGGTATTGTGGTACTGACAGAGAGCCGATGGCCAGAGGCCAGGCTCTGTGCAATCAGGGCACCTCCATCTAGAGGCAGCCAAGTGTGAGCCCTGGAGGTCGTCAGGACTGGAGCGGGCCCAGAGGCAGAGCCCGGGATGCTGCTGAGTCACGGCCGACCCTCACCTCCACTGAGAGCACATGAGGCAGGGTAGGAACCCAGATCTCAGCCCGTTCTGGCCGCGGTGCAGCTGACAGTCTGGACTGGAGGACCCTTGGGGAGGGGAGCCCCATGTGCTGCGGGGGCCCAGTGGCCCCGGTGGCCTCAATCCAGCAGCCCGGAGCCCCCACCCATAGTTGTGAAAAACAGAAGCATCTCCAGACACAGCCAGGTGTCCCCAGTGCAGCGGGTCCGCTGAGCACTGCAGTCCTGGTGGAAGGCCAGCTCAGCTTCTGCGATGAGATAGCGCCCGTCAGGGTACAGGCTTCCTGCCGGGGCTGCCCTGCTGGAGCCGTGCCTGCCGAGCCTTGCGGGGTCCTGGGCAGGGCTGCAGGGGCCCCACTCACCGTTTGCCATGCGCCGTCGTTGATGACGGGCCCGCTGCTGGTGACACGGCCCACGCCCTGGTAGCGGAGCTGCAGCTCCAGCCGGCCAGCCCGCAGGCCCAGGACAATCCAGGTGCTGTCCCGGTGGCCTCCGGCGAAGAACAGCACACCCTCGGGGTCGAAGGTCCTGAAGTCGAACTCAGCCACCAGTCTGCGGGCCGGCGGGAACAAGAGGGTCACTCGTAGGCTGCGGCGTGTGGCCCTTCCTGGCGAGGGCTCACCCGGCCTCAGGAAGCGCCAGGTGGGCAGACTGGGTGCATCCGCATGCCGACGCAGGCAGTGAGTCGCTGGGCAGGGAAGGCTGGCACCAGCTCTTAGACCCGCATGGCCGCGCTGGGTGGTGGGCGCTCTGACCAGGCAGCCTCGTGCCCACATTCCCTCGGGCCCGGACGCCCTCCGCCCTCTCACCTCGTGGGCTGCAGCCGTTTGAAGAGCAGCTTGATCACGGGCATGGCGCTGAACATGCGGCCCAGATACAGGGACTTCACGCTCTTGGCCACGTTGAAGGGTACGCAGGGCAGGATGTCCTGTGGGGGGGCGGCACGGCTAGCAGGCGGGGGTGCGAAACCCTGGGGCCCTGCCGCCCCCGCCCGCCGCCCGGGGCTACCTCGCAGGTGCTCATGTCCCGGGACAGCTTCAGGCCCCCGCGGCCGTCACAGTGGCAGGTGTAGCTGCCGGGGGAGTTGACGCAGGTCTGCTCACAGCGCTCCTCTGCGCACTCGTCCACGTCTGCAGCCACAGGGAGCCCCTGAGCCCACAGGGTCGCCAGAGTCTCTGCCCCCATCACACCTCAGCGGGTGCGAGGCCCAGTGTGGGGCCCCAGGTGGCCCAGGCGCACACTGCCACCCAGCCCGCCGGCTCCTTCTGGGGACACGGCTGCATGCTTGCATGGCGGCCATCAGCACGGCCAGGTCGGCACAGGATGCCAGGCTCATGGTTCGGGCGCAGGTTTGTGCCCAGGACAGTGGCCAGGGTGGGGGAGCCGGGATGGCCTGGGGGGCTTGGGGAGGCAGGCTGGGACCACCTGTCTCCTTCCTCGTGGAGGGGCAGCCACAGGCCCCAGGCAGGAAAGTGGTGGGAGGCAGTGTGGCTGTTTGGGCCCCTGGACATGGCTGGGCCAGGTGCCCTGGGGGCAGGAAAGAAGGCAGCACCCAGGATCCAGGCTGCCCGGCCCATCTCCCTGTGTCTCTGGGGAGGGGCTGGCTGCACAAGAGACAGGGTCCACGTCACGTGTATGGTGAGGCAGGGGCCACGTGTGTGCAGGTGGGGAGGGGCCACATCACGTGTGTGCAGGTGAGGCAGGGGCCACATTGGGTGTACGGTGAGGCAGGGGCCACGTGTGTGCAAGTGGGGCAGGGGCCACATCGTGTCTATGGTGATGCAGGGGCCACGTCACATGTGTGCAGGTGGGGCAGGGGCCACGTCACATGTGTGCAGGTGATGCAAGGGCCACGTCACGTGTGTGCAGGTGGGGCAGGGGCCACGCATGTGCAGGTGAGACAGGGGCCACGTTGTGCATGTGCAGGTGAAGCAGAGGCCACGTCACGTGTGTGCAGGTGATGCAGGGGCCACGTCACGTGTGCAGGTGAGGCAGGGGCCACGTCACGTGTGTGCAGGTGATGCAGGGGCCACGTCACGTGTGCAGGTGAGGCAGGGGCCATGTCACGTGTGCAGGTGAGGCAGGGGCCACGTCGCACACATGCAGGTGAGACAGGGCCATGTCGTGCGCGTGCAGGTGAGGCAGGGGCCATGTCGCGTGTATGGTGAGGCAGGGGCCACATCATGTGTGTGCAGGTGAGGCAGGGGCCACGTCACGTGTATGGTCAGGCAGCGGCCACATCATGTGTGTGCAGGTGAGACAGGGGCCACATTGCACGCGTGCAGGTGAGACGGGGCCATGTCGTGCGCATGCAGGTGAGGCAGGGGCCACGTGTGTGCAGGTGAGGCAGAAGCCATGTCATGCACATGCAGGTGAGGCAGGGGCCACATCGCGTGTATGGTGAGGCAGGGGCCACGTCGCGTGTATAGTGAGGCAGGGGCCACATCACGTGTATGGTGAGGCAGGGGCCACGTCACGCCGTGTGCAGGTGAGGCAGGGGCCACGTCACGTGTATGGTCAGGCAGGGGCCACATCATGTGTGTGCAGGTGAGGCAGGGGCCACATGTGTGTGCAGATGAGGCAAGGGCCATGTCGCGTGTATGGTGAGGCAGGGGCCACGTCACACGTGTGCAGGTGAGACGGGCCACGTCGCATGCGTGCAGGTGAGACGGGGCCATGTCGTGCGTGTGCAGGTGAGGCAGGGGCCATGTGTGTGCAGGTGAGGCAGAAGCCATGTCATGCGCATGCAGGTGAGGCAGGGGCCATGTCACGCGTGTGCAGGTGAGGCAGGGGCCACGTCATGTGTGTGCAGGTACTCAGACCCTCCAGGGGCACGCGGCACATGGCGCTCCCTGGAACACGGTGCCCTGTGTGTGCGTGTGTGTCCCGTGTGGCCTCAGGTAGGTACCTCGGCAGCCCTTCTCCTGCGAGCTGAACACGTAGCCCTCGTCGCAGATGCAGGAGTAGGAACCCGGCAGATTCTGGCACCGTGCCGCCCCGCAGGCACCCACGTCCACACATTCGTCTACGTCTGCAGGAAAAACCAGCTGCATCAGGTCCACCAGGCCTGCTGGCGGCCGGCCCGGAAGGAACTGCTGCCCGCTGGCCAGGAACCACAGAGAGGCGGCCAGCTCTGCGGGGGGAGCCCGGCCTGGCCTGGCGGTGTCAGTGCAGCGCCGCCTCCCCCTCTTCTCCTCCCCCCTCCCTCCTCTCCCTCCCCCTCCCCCCTCTCCCCCTCCCTCCTCTCCCTCCCCCCTTCCACCCCCTCCCCCCTCCATCCTCTCCCCCCTCCTCCCCCCCCTTCCCCCCTCCCCTCCCTCCTCCCCCACCTTCTCCCCTCCCCTCCCCCCGCCCTTTTCCCGTCCGTCCATCCGTTGGGCTTTCAGCCCCAGCCCAGAAGCAGGGTCCTGGTTGAGAAGGCTGACTCCTGTCTCTGCAGGGCACTGGCCGGCCAGGTGCACAAAGTTGTTGCTGAATTCAAACGACAGCAGTCCAGGAAGGTAAAAAAGTACCTCTGGGGCCTTTTAACCCAAAGTCCCACCCCGCATCCCCAGAGCCCCCCGGCCACCACGCTGACAGCATGGGCCTCACACTGAGGTCTGCCCGAGGAACACCAGCACCACAGTCACGGTCAGTGACCATCAGGGTCTGTCCTGAGGCTCCCTCCCCTCTGCCACATGGCCAAACCAGTATCAGCAGGAGTAGCCTGCAGCCAAGAGCTGGTTCCTAAGGAGACAGGGAATTTCTAGAAAGTGCAACTGGTACTTCAAAGTACGCAAAGACTCACAGCTGCTCCTGACTTGTCACAAGGGAGCTCGGCAAACATAGGCTTTCAGACGCGGAAACTAAGATTCCTCCCAGAGACGGTGGGAATGATCCATGTGCTCCCCACAGGGAGCCTGTAAGCCCGCGGGCCCCACACTGTCAGGACTGATCTGCACCGAGCTGCCCAACCTATAGGCACTGCAGGAGCCAGGCTGGGCCGAGCCCACATGGGCCAGGCTGGCAGTGGGTCCAGACCAGCCCTAGCTATCCAGGGGCGGGAGGTGCCAAGCGAAGTCCCCAGCGGGTAGGCACCACGCTCACACTGGGGGCCACAGGCAGGTACCCCACACCGTGCCGTCTCAGCAGTACCAGCCCCCGCCCTCAGCTGCCGAGACTTCACTACAATCGTAGGGAAAGCTCGCAGCCCACCCTGCAGTCTTGCTCTACCTAACCGGCTCCATAAAAGTTCATGAGCAATGACCAGCCTCTGGGTGGTCCCCTGTTCGCAGCCAAGAAAGTGCCCAGAGATTCATCCGCAAAGGCTGGGCAGTGTTTCAGGGCAGACCCCTAGAGCCCAGCCCCACAGGCGCAGAGTCCCCACCCCCTCGCTCTCAGCATCTCAGGGCTGACCACAGAGGACATGGTGAGAAGATGCCTCACTGCAGGGATCCTAAGGAAACAGAGATGCCAAGAGAAAGGGAGGTGCGGGGCCAGCATCTGCAGGCACACCCCGAAACAGGTGTTGGGGTGGGGCCCGTGCCATCAGGCTAAGTAGAGACCAGTCCTGCTAACAGGGGAGGCATAGGGCCTGCCCCGCTGTCCTCAGTCAGGGATGCAGGATGCTGGGATTCACTCAGAGCCGGAGGCCGCCTCACCCCTGGGTGGTCTGTGAGGTACACAAGCGGTTCAAAGCCGGCCCTCGGGGTTTTCCAAAGAGGGCGCCTTCGCAGGGCTGCGACAGTGCCTGGGGCACCCACACGGACAGCACAGGGCTCCCCTAGAATCTGAGCCCCACAGTCTGGGCCAGGCCCCGGAACTGCCCCGGCAGCTGCGGGCACAGGAGAGGCTGAGTCTGAGTAGAGAAGGGCCCCTGGAGAAGTGAGGGGAGAAGCCCTGGGTCCCTGAGCACCGCCTTCCACACCTCACAACGACAGCCCTGCAACACGCCCTGCCAGGAAGCGCGTTCTCAGGGGAGGCAGATGGTTGTGAAGGGCCGGGGGGGCGGGGTGGGAACTGCCACCGGGACACACGGATGCCTCCCGCGTCTCGTCAGGCCTGGGAGGCACCGATGTGCATTGACTGGAAGTGGTTTCTCCAGATAAGAGAGCCAACCCGCGTCTGTGCTCGGGGCCCCCCTGGGGCTCCCGGCCCCCCGGGCCCTGACCCCTTGTGCTGCCGCGACAGATGGGAATTCATGGAGAGAGGGAGGCGGGCGGGCAAGGTGCCCCTGGAGAGTGGGGTGAGAGACGGGTGCCTCTGGGGAGTGGGCAGCTTGCAGTGGTTTCTTGGGGTGCCCCGGGTGCTGGATGTGGGGAGCCCCAGACTGCAGCCCCAGACTGCAGAAGTGGGGGTGCAGGGTAGCTGCCTTCTGCTTCACTCCAGAGCAGACCTTTCTCAGAGGAAGGCTGGTGACTGGGGCCTTGGGAAGCCAGTGGGGCGGGGGTGGTGAGGTAGGATCCTGGAGGCATCGAGCAGGACCCTGCAGGCCCCCCCACCCCCCACCCACCAAGTATGAAGCTAAGCAGTCCTGATCAGGACGACAGTCACAGACTCAGCGTCGGATGCACATGTCTGAGTGGGTTCACAGAGGCTGTAACTGGCGCCAGAGGCACAGGCAGACTGCACGATGAGCAGACTGCAGACATGCCAGACGCGGCTCTGTCTTGAGCAGAACTGAACCTGTGGCCTTGAGAGAATGGGATTCACACTATCGCTCACGACAATCTGTGTCTCTGTGGGCATTGGAATCGTTTGTTCTGCCCATATGTGTAAGGAGGCAACTAAAACCGTCAGCAAAGAGACGCTCCAGGCCTCCAGGGACATCATTCCCTCTGAGAGCATGGTGCCCGTGTCAGCAGGAGGCAGTTACAGAAAGCAGACCATCAGCCCAACCCCTCAGAGAGGCAGCGACGTTCTGTAAGTGCGGATTCGTGAGCAGCCCTTTGCAGGACTCCGCCCTGAGCAGGAAGCCCCCTTTCACATCACTTTAGCAAAACTGCATGTAACTGGCTTTTAACCAGGCCCTGCCCTGCTCCACCCCACCTCTGGCCCAAGCACAACCTTCACACAGCACCCTGCTTAACGTAATGGTTCTTTCTGCGGATCAAAGAACGAGAAATAAAGAACAGATGACCAGGTCTCTCCCCAGCTTCCCCTTCAGTAACCTCATGAACAAACTGTGTGACCAGACAGTAAGACAGTGCCTGGAGGGGCCGTGAGGAGAGCTGAGCGGCCTGCATGCTGTGTGGGCAGCAGGACGCTGACCCCCATCTCAGTGGCTAATGAGGCTCCTTCCTGCATCCCTTTAAAAGCTCTCAAGGCCAAGCCGAGTCTCCAGAGGTGGTTTTGGGGGTTGCTGAGCCCACCATCTCCCCAGCTTGCCAGCACTCTGATTAAAGGCACCTTCCTTTTCTACCATTTGTGAGCTCTGATCTTGCCCACACCTCCCCACAAGGCGTCTGGGGCCCTGATGTGCACAGGAACGTCTGCAGGCTCCGTGGCCGGGAAGGAGGCCTGGCAACCACCCCACCGCCTCTCCCAGAGCAGCAGACAGGCCTCCCCAGCGGGGCGGGCTCCGTCCACAGATCTGAGTGAATCAGCCTGTGTCCCGGCTCTGGGGCTCGTGGCCACGGACAAGCCTGGGCATGTGCCGTGTCTGCAGGACGCCCTCCTGCCCTCCCTCCAGAACCACGGAGCCAGCCACAACCTCAGCCTCCCGCAGAGGAGCCAGGCGGCCGAGGCCTCAGCCTGCTGACTTCTGGCAACTGCAGAGGCGAACGGGCGAGGACAGAGGCCGGGGGTCCCGGGTCAGGCTCACCGTGGCAGGTCCGACTGTCTGGGGAGAGCGTGTAGCCCCCGTGGCAGGCACACTGGAAGCTGCCCGGCTGGTTGTAGCATATTTGGCTGCAGCCTCCGTTCTCCTGGCTGCACTCGTTGACATCTGGGAACAGGACGCGGGGCCAGAGGTGACCCACGACCGCCTGGAACACTCGGCAACATTTGCACCCCCAGCCCCACAGAATCCACCCTCAGACCCTGGGTGGGGGGCACAGTCTTGTGTCCGGATGGGAGGCTCTGAGGGGCTCAGGGCTCCCTCTGCAGCGAGGGGCTGCCCAAGGGTTCTAACCAGGTCCCAGGGTCTACTGCAGCTTCTCTGCTGACCCAGCATGCCGGGAAGTCAGGGAGGGCGGAGGTGAACCTGCTCCTGACTCCCTTCCAACCAGTGGGGGCCCAGACAGGGAGCCTGCCTCAGGGAGGGCGTGCCCTCCCCCACAGTGCCCTGGAAGAGCTGGCCTGGCTTGGGCACTGCTCGGGGCCCAGCACCGTGGCTTTTCAAGCTGGATGGCACCCTGCCTGGGGTAGCAGCAGGACACCCAGCACTGTCCAGACATCCACGCCTCCGGGAGGACTTGAGAGGCTGAGGACCCCACCCACCCATCTCCTGGGAGCCGACCAGCTCCTGTGTCCCCACACAGCTGGCCTGCCCCCGACATCTCCTCACTCCTGTCGCAGCTGGACACGCTGCGGTGGCTGTGTCCCCTGGCAGGAGCGGAAGAGGGGGGCCAGAGCCCAGCCCTGCCAGCCCAGGCCCTTGGTGGCCCCGAGGGGGCTCCTGACACCCCTATCTCCCCAGGTAACGCAGCCTCACCTCTGTCGCAAAGTCGCCCTGCCCAGCCGTCTCTGCATTGGCAGTAGAAGTTGCCCATGAGGTCCTGGCAGACTTGGGTCCCTTTCTTATCGCAGGGATCTGGAGAGCACTGGTCAGGCAGCTCTGAGTGGAAAGCAAAGAGAAGGGGGCCCTGAGCTGGGAGAGCGCCAAAGCAGGTCCGGGGCACTGGCTGGCCACACCGAACCCCACCTCCCCCGGAGGCGGTCACAGACCAGGCCGGCCAGGCCCCGGCTGACCCCAGGAAACTCAGGTCAGCTTGGAGGGAGCAGCCGCCCACCTACCAGGCTAGAGGCTGGGGCTGCACCCTGGGGCCTCAGGGGAGAGGCGAGGCCTGGCTGGGCCCCAGAGCCAGACGGACCTCCCAGGGAGCAGGTCACAGGGCCCCGGCAGGCACAGGAAGCAGGAACAGGTCCCCACCCCCTGCCCAGCTTCCCCCGAGACGCGAGCAGTGGCCCCTGCTCCCCGAGCGCTCAGCAGCCCCGTGTCCAGCTCGCACGGAGCGTGCCCAGGACCCCTGGGCAGTGGGGGACGTGCGCAGGGCCAGGCAGCTCCCGAGCCGGATGGTCCCGCCACCCTCCTGCAGCACCCAGCACGTCAGAGGCCCCACGGGAGGGGCGGCTGGACGCGGGCGCGTCCCCACCAGACACACTCGGTTAGACTTAAGTTATTGCAGAAGGACAAGCCTGAGTTTGTTACCTTCGCCTGGAATTTGCCTAGGATGCCCAACACCGCCCATTACAAATCTCAGGGTCCCCAGGCCGAGAGGGCAACCCCACCTTCTCCTGGGGGTGGACAACTCCCCGCAGGAAGAATTCCACCCACTTTCCTTTGCTGCCTCATTGGGAAGCTCATCTCTGGGGAAGAGTGAGGAGCATGTTTGCGGGTGTCCCAAGCTTCTGAGGAATTCGGTGGATGCGGGCAGCCCGTGGACAGGCTCTGGGCTGAGCCCTGACCCAGGCCCGACAGGAGGGAGCTGAGGGGTTATCTGCCTGTTGCCGGCGGTGGGAGGGTGCAAGGCAGAGAGGCCGCCCTCTGCACTGGAATGCGCGGCATCTGCTATGGTCAGTGGAGGCCAGTCTCGTGGCTTCTGCTCCTCCTTCCAGAAATGTGAGGGCAACGACAAGTTATAACCTGGGCAGGGCATGCTCAGAAGAGAAAGCCGAGACACTGCCCTCGTGGGGACAGCTGGGTCACAGACGGCTGCACCAGAGGCTGACGGGGGCAGAGATAACGTGTCTGCTTCATGGAACTCTCAGGCCACAGCCAGGCCTGGAGTCAAGGCTCAGCTGAGATGTGTGTACGTGTGGATCGAAAGCCATGTGACCGGACACCAAAAATGTCAGTGTTACCGTATGATAACTTAATAATAATAATAAAGATGCGTGATAACCTGGGGGGGGGGTGGGGAATCTTGCTACCTTTACTACAAACGGCTAACCCGCAAACTCTACAGTTCCTACAAACTCAACAGTTCCTACAAACTGAGAAAGGTAGGCAAAGAATATGAACAAACCATTCGCAGAGAAAGAAACAGGTGAAGCTCGGCTTCACTCATGAGTAAGAAAAACTAAACTGAAGAGATTGAGGGTCATTTCCCCACTTTCCTACTGGAAAAGATAAAAAGTAAAAGAAGTACATTTGGTAGGTGCAGGTACTGGGGGGCACTCCCGCCCTCTGTAGGGGTAACGGGCCAGGTCTGCGTCAAAACTGGGGAAGGACACAGCTTTCCCTCTGCACTCCCACTCCTAGGCGCTGACCCAGCAGAGGTGCTCAGGGAGACAAGGAGACCACTCTGGTTTGTTTGTTACAATAAAAAACTGGAAAAAGCCCAGGAGTTTGCCAGTGCACCCCGCTTACCAAGCATGCTGCCCACCAAGTGAGCTGAGAACATTCTCAGAACCAGTGACTGTAGTGAAAGGGGACTTAACTGACCAGGAGGTGGGCCCAGATGGGCCTTCCCTCTACCCGGGAGAGGTCAGCACTTCATGCCGCACACACTTTGGCTCAGGGCAGAGGGGGCTGACCTCAGGCTGTGGCTCTGAAGGCCATAGGGACACCTGGGGCCCCTGGGAATGACCGCGAGGCCCTGAGAGCCCAGACTCAGGGGCTGCAAGGAAGGAGCACGCTTACTTTGCACGCAGGTGACGAAAGCTGGGTTCTTTCTGTACGGAGAGCCATGTTCACGGATGCATTCTGCAAGACAGGGAGGGGGCGTCACCCTCTGACATGCTCATGCTGACACAGCATTTTAACACCAAAAACGAGCAGGTGCCTCCAACGGGCAGAGCTCTGTCTGAGGGGCGCTGGCCCCTGCAACCTTGAGTGGGGAGGGTCCTGCTATTGCTCAGAAGGCTCTCTGGTGGCCCTCTGGATGCTCTCTGACCGTGGCAGAGACCCAAGCTCCATCTCAACCCGACCCCTGTTTGGAACAGCGCCCTGGGTTTGATGGAGACCGAGCTCCTCCCCGCTACGCAGTCAGCTGGGCCTCCGCCCCGGGCCAGGGCGGGGGAGCGACCACGAGCATCTGGGACAACGGATGCTGAGCCACTGCACTGGCCTCTCAGGAGGCCGCTGCTGCCCAAGCAAACGCGGAGGACGTGGGCACGGCAGTGGACAGCACTGGAGGCAGCCCAGGGGACCACGGCACCCTTCCTGAGGACACAAACCCACGCACCCAGGAGCAAGGCCACACGGGGCCTGGGCTGGGCTGCTCAGGGCCGACCACGGTCCACTCTGCTTGCCACCAGATGTGCACCCCAGAGAGGCACCTCTAAGAGGCTGTAAGGTCAATGGAAAAGTGACCAAAAGGCACTCGACACAGTTAGAAGGGAGAGCCCCGAATACCTCTCTCACCACAAGTACAGACATCCCAAGAGCCCCCAAGAGGCACGGACCAAGGAGCAGCTCCGCGGGGACTTCCAGATCGCCCTGAAGAGACTGGGCCGTCTTCCTCTCGCTCCCCGCAAAGTCCAGCGGGGCTTTCCAGGCCCCCTCCCCCCAACATTGACAGAGATGTCGCTGCTTGACAGCCAAGGCGGCTTGCTTGCACAATCTTGTTCAAGTTAAGCAAAATCATCTCTAATGTTCTCAGCTTTAGTTACTCTTACGGTGTCAACAGCCACAGCCGACACAGGCAAGAGCTCCCCGGGGCCTTCAGAAACGTCACGGGGGGAGTCCTGAGACTAAACCAACCGTGTTCCCAGTTAACCAGCTAAGCTGGGGGTCAGAGCGATGTGGAGGTTTGCCAACAACGACGCTGGCTGCAAGTGACACTAGTGGTCACCACGGTGGGAGGGTCACAGACCAGGCTTTGCCCTGTGAGCCCACGAGGTCCCACCTCACTGTCACGGAGCTTTGTCCCTCAGGAACAACTCAGTGACGCGGTCTGAGCAACCTCTCCTCCCCAACTAAAGGAGGCCGTGATTTCAACTTACCTAAGTACCTTGGATAAAAGTACTCCTGTGGAAAGAGAAAAAGAAAGGCAGCGGTTAACTGGCAGGGTGCCTGGTGTCTGGGCACCCCCACGGCCGCTCGGCTAGGAACCTCACCCTCCCCTTGGGAGGCAGGTGCTTGCAGAGGGCGAGGGCGAGGACGGTCCAGAAAGCTGCTTTCTGCCTCTAAGATGGCAGGGAGGGGCGGGGGGGGGGGGGGGGGGGGGGGGGGGGGGGGGGGGGGGGGGGGGGGGGGGGGGGGGGGGGGGGGGGGGGGGGGGGGGGGGGCGGGGAGGCCCAAGTAGCCCCGGGGCTTCTGCAGGGTGCTTGCATGCCTGCTTGCATGCCGAGACCCCGCCGGCCATAAGCAGCATAATGCCACTGACAGCAGCTATGCCACGTGGGTAAAGTGTCTTTCAGGATGAGAAACGCCCAAAAGAACCCAGCCTCAGACCCGGCGGGAGGACTCCCAGGAGCTACTGTGTTTGTAAACCAGGCCAGAAGAGGACAGAGGGTGTGAAGGGCACGTCCTTTCACCAGGTCGGAGCTGGGCAGTGAGTCTGGGAGACTGTCTCCAGCTGCCACGGGGTGGGGTCACAGCAGCCCGCCCCTGCCTCTGACGCCCCTCAGGGTTGATGGCGGAGCCGTTTGGTCCTAAATCCCCTCCCCAAGGAAACCAAGTGACCCGATGTCACCAGCTTGCTGGTGTCTAATCCTCATGACCACCCTCCCAGGAAGGTCGCTCTCATCAGCCCATTGTCACAGATGAGTGAGCTGAGACTCCAGGCCG
Organism: Cervus canadensis; assembly: GCF_019320065.1. Classification (NCBI taxonomy): domain Eukaryota; kingdom Metazoa; phylum Chordata; class Mammalia; order Artiodactyla; family Cervidae; genus Cervus; species Cervus canadensis. The sequence goes on along the minus strand of NC_057394.1, from coordinate 417,154 downwards.
CTGCGGAGGTGACTGTCACCTCCACTCACTGGGCTGGGCCCCCGGGCCTGGGGGTGGGGTGGGGGCGCCCTGTAGATGCAGTCAGTTCATGCTTTTAGAAATAACATTCTGGCAGGGGTGCTTCTTGTAAAACGCCCTCTCCGCTCCAACAAGCCGGGCTGCGTTTTCCCTGCCCAGTTTCAGTCCTGCACCAGTTGGCTCCAGGAACAGACAGGCAGGCAGGTTTGGGCCCCTGTGACGAGCGCTTTCGGGTCCCCCGGGATCTGTGGGTCGTGGCATCTTTCTGGGGTTAGCGGGACAGCAGAGGGCACTGGACTTTGTCATGGGTGGAGGGGTTTGGTTCTGAAAGAGAAGTCAGGGTGGGGGCAGGCAGGGCCTGCTCAGGGTGAGGAAGCCAGGGGTCAGACCAGGGCCGGGCAGGAGGGAGGCTGTGGGGCGGCTGCCCGCCTCTCATAGGCGGCCGCGTGGCTGCAGCTTTGCAGACAGATGTTCTCCACTTCCCCAAATCACGACGAGCTGATGGTAACGCGACACATTTTAATACTGACCCTGCGGCTGTGAAAAAGCCCTCTCTGCCTCTTGAGAAACCTGTATGCAGGTCAGGAAGCAACAGTTAGAACTGGACATGGAACAACAGACTGGTTCCAAATAGGAAAAGGAGTACGTCAAGGCTGTATATTGTCACCCTGCTTATTTAACTTATATGCAGAGTCATCATGAAAACACTAGTCTGGAAGAAACACAAGCTGGAATCAAGATTGCTGGGAGAAAATCATAACCTCAGATATGCAGATGACACCACCCTATGGCAAAAATGAAGAGGAACTAAAAAGCCTCTTGATGAAGGTGAAAGAGGAGTGAAAAAAGTTGGTTTAAACTCAACATTCAGAAAATAAGATCATGGCATCTAGTCCCATCACCTCATGTGAAATAGATGGGGGCAGTGGAAACAGTGTCAGACTTTATTTTTTGGGGGCTCCAAAATCACTGCAGATGTTGACTGCAGCCATGAAATTAAAAGACGCTTACTCCTTGAAGGAAAAGTTATGACCAACCTAGATAGCATATTAAAAAGCAGAGACATTACTTTGCCAGCAAAGGTCCGTCTGGTCAAGGCTATGGTTTTTCCAGTGGTCATGTATGAATGTGAGAGTTGGACTGTGAAGAAAGCTGAGTGTTGAAAAATTGATGCTTTTGAACTGTGGTGTTGGAGAAGACTCTTGAGAGTCCCTTGGACTGCAAGGAGATCCCACCAGTCCATCCTAAAGGAGATCAGTCCAGAGTGTTCATTGGAAGGACTGATGCTGAAGCTGAAACTCCAGTAATTTGGCCACCTCATGCGAAGAGTTGACTCATTGGAGAAGACCCTGATGCTGGGAGGGATTGGGGGCAGGATGAGAAGGGGACGACAGAGGATGAGATGGCTGGATGGCATCACCGACTCGATGGGCATGAGTTTGAGTAAACTCTGGGAGTTTGTGATAGACAGGGAGGCCTGGCGTGCTGCGATTCATGGGGGCGCAAAGAGTTGGACACGACTGAGCGACTGAACTGACTGACTGAACTGGAGGAGTAAACGCAGGAACATGTGGCCAAAGGTCCTTCCAGGAGCTGACCCAAGGCAGCGGGGCCCGCCTGGGTTTGCAGTGAGGCTGCCGTGGGCTCTGGCCACGTCCTCTGCCACGGCACAGCACATCCGAGCCTCCTCCTCTCCCTCTGCTCCTCATGATCCGTCCCCCTAAGGGGAAAGGAGAGCTGTTCACCCTGAGCTCCTCGGAGGCAGCCACGTCCCTGCGGGGCCCAGGTGAGGCTGGGACTCCCGCCTCCACTCAGCCCCACCTTCCACCGGCCACGCACACTCCCCGCCCTGAGCGCAGACGAGCCGGGACACCCAGCCCCAGCTCCACTGACCTCTGCAGACGCTGCCCTCCAGACACACCGTGTCGGTGGTGCCTGAATGCTTTTGTCTGGAGTGTCCGGGACCTTTACCTGGGCTACACAACATGACAGGAGTCTCACATCACACTGCAACAAATGCGATTGTTCCCCAAACAGTGAACTGAGAATTTATTGCTTCCTTTAACCTGTAGCTGTCCGCAATTTTAGCTCCAAAGATCTCTACTCTCTGTCAAAGCAGGCTGGGACCCGGGTGTCACGACAGTTTGCTTATCGACAGGGCAGACGCAGGCGTTCTCCCCAGGAGCCGGTGGGTAGGGCCCGCCAAGGCCCAGCCAGCGCTCACACCCCGGTCTCACCAGGAGGCCACCACTGCTCAGGAGCTGGCCCCCGAGAGCGTGAAGCTCAGCGCAGCCCCTCCTGCAGGCGGGCACCCCAGCTCCCTCGGTGCCCACGGACCCCGTGGGGCTCCACACGTCTTCCTGGCGGTTCAGACAAAGCCTTCTTCCCTTCCTTCCCCAGTTCCTCTCCTGAGATTCTCCCAACGAGGCGCGGGAGACTCTATGAGACCGAAGGAAACGCGGACACTGCTTCTGAGGCCACAGGCCTCCTGGATGCCCTAGGCCCTGCTCTCCCGGAGGACCCCAGGTGGGCCCCTAGGCACCCCGCGAGGGCGCTGCGTCCCCTCTGTCCTCAGACACTGATGCACAGGCTGCAGGGAGGTCCTGGAACAAAGCCCTGATGTCACTAGCCAGAGGCGTGGGTGAGCCGGGGCCCACAGCAGCTCCGCACGTGCGCGCGCGTGTGTGTGTGTGCGCGTGTGTGTGTTTGTGTGTGTGTGTGTGTGTGGCTCCCGGGGCTGCCTCCATCCCCACAGCCATCCCCTCCCACCCAGCCTGCCCCCGCATGACAGGGGTCGGGAAGCCCAGTCCTCCGGGTCCGATCACATCAGTGTCAGGATAAGCTGCCCTGGATGCTATGCTCAGGGCTGGGGCAGGTGGCCGTGACCCTCGGGGTGTGGAGATCCCAGCGCCCCTCACTACAGTTTTCCTGCAGTCCGCCCCTGCCCCCGGCACATCCCATCGTACAGCCTCCTCACCCCCCCGGCCCCAGAGTCCCCACTGCCCCGGGCACCTGCAGCACCCCAGCTGCTGGCAGGCCCGGGCGTCAGCGGGGCCCTGAGGCAGCTGACAGGCTCCGGCGGATGGGAGACCCGAGGCCCAGGGTGGGGCATGAGCCAGGGACCGGAGGGGCTGGTCCCTCCAGCACAGGCTGTGAGTGTGCAGCTGAAAGGCCCGCGTGTGAGGCGTGTTGTGCAAACCTCCTGGCGGGCTCAGTACAGTGTCTCCTGCCAGGCACGAAAATACTCTCGGAAATGGACCTCATAAAACAGGTTTGTTTCCAAATACTGCTCCCCCACGGCAGAGATTTGTAGCTGCTGTCCAGCATCCAATTCTCCCTTCATCCCCAGTAACAGAACCTGGATTCAGTTAGAGCAACAGAGCAGCCAGCTGCAGGACTACACTTCCCAGCCACCCCTGCAACTAGGCGTGGCCGTGCGACCAAGTCCTGGCCAATGGGATACACACAGGGAGCAAAACAGAGTAGAGATGGGGTGCTTTGGTTCTCTGGCCTCCTTGCTGGAATGCACATGTGATGGCTGGTTCTCCAGCATCTTGCCCGCTGTGCGAGGAGGCCTGGAAGACAAAGGCCACGCACCAGTGCAGCGGAGCACAAACAGGTCACGTAAGGCCCTGGGCCCCACGTGGAGCAGCCCTGGGCAGCCTGCCTTCCACCTTCTACATGAGAGAGAAACACAGTCTTACTTAAACCACTCTAATGAGGCCAAAGTACCAGACTAACTGAATTTGAAAAATGAGTGCAAATAGATGTGTCATGGCCTGCAAAGTGAAAATTTCATAAGTCAATGAGAATGTTCTGGGAAATGGGCAACACGAAGGCCTTTCTTTCCTTCTCGTGTGCTTTCCTGGCAGAGGCCTCTCAGGGCTGCGGGCGCTCCCCTTCACGGCACTGGCTGACCATCCACAGCCTTGCTTGGAGACACCTTTGTTCTCAAGGCCAAATGCAGCTATGATGCTCACCGGAGTGGCTGGGGTGCTCACTGGCAGGACAGGAAACAACCGGAAACAACTAGGCTGCACCGCGTCCTAAGCCTCGCCAGGGCCCGCGTCCTAAGCCTCCCCAGGGGCCAGGCCTCGCTGGGTCCTAAGTCTCCCCAGGGGCCAGGCCTCATTGGGTCCTAAGCCTCCCCAGGGGCCAGGCCTCATTGGGTCCTAAGCCTCCCCAGGGGCCAGGCCTCGCTGGGTCCTAAGCCTCCCCAGGTCCTAAGTCTCACCAGGGGCCAGGCCTTGCTGGGTCCTAAGCCTCCCCAGGGTCCAGGCCTTGCTGGGTCCTAAGCCTCCCCGGGTGCCAGGCCTCACCACACCCTCTGGTGGCACAGAAGTGACATGCCTGATGTCCAGGTGCTCTTCCTGGCAGCTGTGAATATGCTGGCAGGAGATGAAAAAAGCAGGCGTGGAGCCTCCTGGGGCCCCAGAAGAGTAAGCTCCTGCTGACGTGTTACAAAGTGACAGGGAACGACGCATCTTCCTCCAACTCTGAGCGATGCTCCTGCTCCCTCTGACCCGTCCCTGCCCACATGTGGTGGCCGCCTTGGGGAGCTTGGAGAGCATGTGACCAGGGGAGGGACGACGCTGCCCACCCGCTGCCAACAGAGACACGCCCACCAGCCCCTGGCGAGCAGGGGGCGTCTGCCAGGAGCCCATGCAGCAGAAGGGCAGGGCAGGAGCCAGCAGACGCCGGGCAGGGATGAGACCTGTGGTCAGGAGTGCGCGAGGGCTTGGGGGTCATCCCATACCCAACTCCTCCTTAAAAATTACTTTAAAACATAATAACTTGCACTCTCCCAGGGTCACAATTTACAAGCGTACACACGTGGACTGCAGTGAAATCACTGGACGGACATCACCACCACAGGGCCAGGAACCCCAACATCTACACTAACTCTCAAACCACAGCGAAGTCTGCAGCCCAGAAACAGCTCCGACCTCTGAGCTCAGCGGACACAGCGTGAGGACATCCCACACGCACCGGCAGAGCTGGAGTAAAGTGACAGCCTCGCTGGGTTTGGAACGTCCCAGCCCAGCCACTCGGAATCTCAAAAACCAGGCTTCGAGCATAAGCTTCTTAAAGGTCATTTTCTTCCCAAGTCCCATAGGCAGACCTGCAGTGCCCTTGAGAATATCTTTAGGTTTTCCACAGACGCTGAGCCCATGGTCACGGATGACACATCATTTAGGGGCCTGCCCTGTCATTAGGCCGCTGGGCCCATCTCCACACTGAGCTGACCCCCCAGGACTAGCGTGTATGAGGATTCAGGGGCAGCAAAGGGGGGCCAGACAGAGCTGTCCCTCCCCCAAGGCCATCCAGGGAGAGGCTGGCCCGCGTGGGGGCCCTGCGTGCCACCCGTCTAACCAGTGGTCTGCAGGCCTCTGGGTCATGTGGAGTCAACTCCAGAGAAAATGCAACGGGCAACTCAGAGAACCTGCTCCTGTTGGCTTCCAATGGAGGAAGCCTGGGAGGGACCAGGCCCTGGGGGACGCCTGGCCACAGTGAACAGGGGGCTTCCTGGACAGACAGGAGCTGGGGCTGAGTCTGCACCGGTGGGGGCCTAGTCCCATCCTCCATGGACCCTCAGGGGGCAGAGAGGAGTGTGTCTGAGCATCTGAGGCAGTGTTAGGGAGCTGCTGACACGGTGGGGCGGGGCGTGGGGGGCAGGTGGGCCTCGGCTGTCCTGGAGGTCACTGGGGGTGACAAGGTCCCCCATCCCCTCCTGCTGGGACCCCATTTCTGTGCCCCTGAGACTCCTTAGGCCACTGCAACAAGAGGAGACTTGAGGGAAGGGGTTTTCCCCTCCCTCGGGTGTCCCCCCCAAGCTGTCCCTAAGATGCTGGGATCGGAGGAGGCAGGTGTCCTTGGATGGCCAGCACAGCTCAGAGAAGCCCAGCAGCTCACAGGGCTCTGAAACCCACTGCACCCAGAAAACCCTCCTGGTAGGGAACCTGCCCACCACAGAGCCCCCACGTCTGAGGGGGAGGGAGTCAGGGGTGGAGGCAGGTGGAGCGAGACAGAGACAGACACTGCCAGACAGAGACAGAGAGACAGAGGGACGTGAGATCAGAAGTCAGGCTCCGGCTGCACCAGATGCTGAGACTTTGGGGCGTGACACTCGCCGAGCTGCGGACGTGAGAGTGTGACTGTCTGCATCTCAAACAAACAAGGGGATGGAGGACCAAGACCTGGAACCCCCTCCAACCTGCAGGCCTCAGGGGGCCCCTGTGCTGGGAGGTGCAGAACTGGGCCTCAGCCACGGGTCTGGCTGGGTGAGTCTTTCGTCCAGAATCCTTTCCTGAAGCCAAGGGCAGTGGTATGGGCTCTAGTGCCCGCTTGCCTTGAAGGACCTAAGTAGGAAGGTGACTGTGCTGGGCTGGTGAGCTTTCAGGAGAACTTGGGGAGTCCAGCAGGGCGGCCAGCACCAAGTCCTCTGAACAAGACCCCAGGAGGAGGACAGTGCTGGGAAGACAGAGTAACAATGTGAGAGGAAAACAAGATAAGAAAAGGGAGCCTAATCACAGGGCTCCAGGGGAGGGCAGGGTGGGACACTCCCGATGCTGAAAGAATGTGGAGGAGACTATCCGTCCCTGGAGGGAAGCCTGGGAAGCGCTGGACTGGTCAGGAAGGCCCCAGGCTCCTTCCTCTCCAGGGCTCCACAGCCACTGGAATCAGGAAGGTGCCCAAAGCTACCTGCTCAGAGGAGGGGCTCATCCACAGAGAGGAAGGCGGTGCAGGGTGGAACAATCCGCCTGGGCAGGAAGCGCCCAGAACACGCCCAGCACAGAGGGCACCACCTCCAGGGATTCCAGGGTGGGCACGTGGCCCAGAGGGCTGGCTCCAGGTGCTGGAGCCCCCACCCGGCCCGGGCACAGGGCGGCCGCCCCATCTTCTGCCCGCAACCCCGGAGACACGGGACAGGCTGCCCCTCTGCCAGAAGCAAAGGGCCTGTGGGAAATGCTCCCGCAGGCGTGTATGGCTGTGATGGGGCAGCCGCATGGAGGATGTCCTGCCGTGGCTGGCGGGTGAGGACGGGCTGTCCCAGTGCCAGCCCCTTGAGCTGGCAGCGCTCTCAGCCCAGAGGCCGTGGCCTCCCCGTCACACGTCAGGACGCACCGGGCTCCTGCGACTTCCTGAACTAAGACCAGGGCCTCGTCGAGGTCACACCCACACACGATCACAAAGAGCCAGGAATCTGAGGGCAAGGGAGTGATGCTTCTCAGGAGAGCCCAGACTCTCAGGAGCCGGGGGCCATGGGCGAGGTCACAGGACCACTTCACTTGATGCGCTGCTTTTCCAAAGGTTTATTAGCAGTGAGTTGTGTTTGCAGGGTATTCCCCACCCCTGGGACCCAGGACCTCCTCAAAGTGAAGGATAGGATGGTGTGGACGCCTGGAGGGGCATCTGGTCGACCAGAGCAGAACATGAGGAAGTCCCCTAAGCTCCAGCCCCAACACCCGACCCGAACTGGCTCCTCCAGAAGCCAGTGCCCCTCAGTGAACGCAGAAAGAGCTCGTCCGCCCGGGAAGCTGCTAATAAAGGGAAAGGTGTGACTGCGATTCGGGGATGGGTCAGGAAGGATAGGATTCTGGAAAATTACACGCGGCTTTGATGTGAAAGGAGTCCACGCGTTCCAATGGGGTGGATGGGGCGGGTGTGGGAGGCAACTCCCCTGGGAAGGGAGGGGGCAGGACGCCAGAGGGAGTGCCAAGTCCCTGTGTTAAAGTCGCTGCTGTGAGCACTGCTGTCCTTGCCCTCATTTCATCCACTGCAGACAAGCTTCTGGAGGGGGCATGGCCACCCACTCTAGTATTCTTGCCTGGAGACTCCCCGTGGACAGAGGAGCCTGGTGGGCCACAGTCCTTGGGGTCACACAGAGTCAGACACGACAGAGCGACTGAGCACAGACAAGGTTATAGCAAACCTAAGAACAGCTACAGTGGGGCGGGGTGGGCTCTGGGAAGGGTGCACGGTGACCAGTGTGCAGTGTGTTCAGCCCAAGCCTCTCCTGCCTGCAGGAGCAGGGCCCGGGTGGGGCAGGGCTGGTGCGGGAAGCAGTCTCATTGCCCTCAAGTCTGGTCACCTGCAAGCCCCATCCTGTGCTCTGTATGAGCCAGTGTTCCAGGCTGGGCCTGGGACTGGCAGGAACACACTTATCACACACCCCGCAGTCAGGCAATGACCCAAGCAGCCAGCACACAGCCCGCGTGGGACCTTCAGAAACGCTCCGCGGAGCAAGCTCCCCAGGGCCAGCAGGACTTATCAGAGATGGGAGGACAGGCAGAAGAGACGGGGCAGGGCAGGACTGCAGCTCACACGGGTTAAAGCATGCCACTGCTGACACGGGAGAGTCACCAGTCACAGCTCAGCCACCGCAGCCGCGGGCTGTGCCAAGGCCAAGGAAGGGCACGGGCCGGTCATCGCCATCAGGCTTGTTTCAGAGAGGGGACCACGGGCTGGGTCAAGCCAGCCAGTCAGAAACATGGGTTACAGTAAAAGCCTGCATCCTTCACACTCATTTGTTCATTGCATGAGACGCTTATTCCACCCCAGAATTATTCTTTAAAAGAAATATTCCAGTAGAACCAAAAACAGCTGTGAAATCATCCTGACCTCAGGGTGTGAAGTGAGGCAGGGTGAGCCCACCCCTCTACCAGTCCTACTTCCCAGCGGGGAGCTCCTGGGCACACACCCCAGCCTCTGCCCCACCTAAGATGGCACAGAGCACCCAGGGCCACTCCCTGTGGTCGGCTGCCTGTCGCCCCACCGTCTTCACGACACTTTTAATAGAAACTTTTTGAACTGAGCCGTCCTGAGCCAGCACCTTAGGCTCCTGCAGTCGCCGCGGTTCCCAGGGTGCACCTTGCGGCTGCCCGGCCCGCCCTCCCGCATGTGCCAGCCCTGCTCCGTCCTCCCAGTCCTCCCAGCGTGGGACCTGCTGCCTCCGGCATGTCCAGCCCTCCGTCTTTGAAGCTGAGGCTCCCGCCTCTAGATAGGGATCTGTGGACAGCCCCACCCCCACCTCTAATCTGGCCAAGGGGGCAGGGAGGCAGGAAACTGTTCCGGCTCTTCAACCATTTATTTCGTTTACGTTTTAAACTGGACCCTACTCTTTCTGGTTGAGCTGTCAGAGCTGCAGTTTCCTTCAAGGCGGCTGCCTTCCGAGGCCTGCCGCGGGAAGCGACTGCGAGCGTCCACAGGACCCCCCCCCCCCCACTGGCATCGGCCGCCTCTCCCGCGCTGAGGGGCAGCTGGCATCACCGGGAGAACAGGGGCTCGAAAGGACGAGGCCTGCGGGTGGCCGGGGCGGCACACCGCACCCTGCCCTTCCGCCGCCGCCGCCGCCTCCCTGTATAAGGGTCGGTGTGCCCGCAGAAGGGTTTGCCGCGGACCCCAGGCTCCCGCCCGTGCGCGCGGACAGTGTCCCCTGAAGGGTGGTGCCGCGGGAGCGGGGGTCGAGGTGACCCGCCTGCCCCGACGCTCCGCTCGCGGCCCTAAGGCTCCGGGTGCACTCCTCGCCGCCCCGCGCTCACCGTCTCGGGGTCGTTCTCGAACACCTCGCGGGCCTCCTCCCGGCTGCACAGCTCCTCCACACACTCCCTCTCCAGGTGGCCCTGCTTGGCCTCCTCGAAGACCTGGTAGGCGCGGCGCTGCCTGGGCCTCAGGAACTGCGCCGCCTCGCGCGCCCGCAGCATCACGGCTTCCCGGGCGTGGGCGGGAGGAGCGGGGAGAGAGCGGAGACTCTCCGTCAGCGCGGCGGCGCCGGGGCCGGGGCGCGCGGGGCCGAGGCGCACGGGGCGGAGGGGCGCGCGGGGCCGAGGTGAACCGGGCTGGGTTGGGGTGCGGGTGCCGAGGCGCCCCTCGCCCTACAGGGGGGCGGAGTGCTGGGGGTCTCCCGGCCCGGCGCGCCCCGCGGCCCCGCGCGGTACTCACTGTGCGCCGACTCGGAGGCCAGCAGGAGCAGCAGCAGCGCGGTGCCCAGGGCGGCGACGGGTCCGTGCGGCATGGCGGGGCGGGGCGGGGCGGGTCGGGGCCGGGGCCGAGGGCCGGCACTGAGACCGGGGCCGGGAGCCGGGCACGCGCGGTCAGAGCGCCCGGGGGGCCGTGGCGAGGCGCGGACGCCGAGGGGCTGTGGCTCCGGTCATCCTGTGCGAGCGGCTCTGAAGGTCACATCCCGGCGGCGGCACCGCGGCGCTCGCGCGGGGCTGGGCGGGGGCGGCGGCGGGGGCGGGGCGCGCGGCAGGACCGGCCTCGGGGCCGCGCGGGGCGGGCGGGGCGCGCCGGCCTCTCCGCCGGGCCGAGCGGGTTTTCTCAGGAAGATCAAAGCCCGGAGGGGCAGCGGGTCTTCGGGACGAAGGCGGGGAGTTCCCCAGCCCCCGGACCCGGACCCCGCGCCCAATCGCGGGTTAAGTTTATGTAACCGGGCGGTGCGAACGCGGAGAGGAGGTCACGCGAGTACAGCCTGTCAGGTACAGACGGACATTTAGCAGCTTCAAACCTCTTTCCACCCCGTCCCCCGACCGCGCCCCAGATCTCCGCGTCCTTTTTGAAGACTTTATTCCGGGGCACGTGTTCTCAAGACCACTACCCACCAAAGGAGAGACACCAGCGAGCCGCACTGGGGTCCAGGGAGCTAGATGAGATGATGTCCTTCTGTAGTTTCTGTTTTCACGGTGATGACGTTGGAAAACCTCGAGGGCTCCCAGTAGCTATTTAAACTGAAAGCAGTGTTCTTTCGTTCTGGGGGACCAATATTTCGCAAAGTCACAAGCAAAAAAAAAAAAAAAAAAAATCCACAGAAGCAAAACCAAAGCAGAGCAGCCCCCTCGGGGGACCGGGGCGAGTACCGGGCGGCGCCGCTTCGGGGGTCCTGACCGGAGCACGCGCCCGCGCGGGACAGTAAAGGGGCGGCGAGGCACCCCCACCCCGACCTCCAGTCCGCACCTGCGCCCACCCCACCTTCCCTGGAGGGCCGATGAGCGCCGCTGCTGGCAGATTCCTTGAGGTCAAAGGTTTGAAGGTGGGGTAGTGAAAGTGAATATGTTAATTTCAGGGAAAAGGATGTTCCCCCAACCTCTACAGAATTAACAATTTAATAGCCCGGACGTCTGCCCCTGAGTCTGCGCTCCGTTCCCAGCCTCCCACCTCAGCGGGGACTCCAAGCCGGCTTGGAATGGCAGGCGCTTACACAGAATATTGACCACGTTAATCTTCCTGCTTGTCCTAACTGAGGAGAAGCACTGCTTTCAAAAATCTGGGGGAGGCAGAAAATCCTTCAGTCGTGATTTACACCAGATCTTTAATTGGTGGCACTTCTGTTATTGGAGGTCCCAGAGCTGCTTGGATCTGTGAGCTTACAGTTTTCATTGAATTTGGAAAAAAAAATTGGCCATTATTTTTCAAATGCTGTTTATGTCTCTCAAACCTCTCCTCTTTGGGGAACTCCAGTGGCACATACATATGGCTACTTGAAGTTTTCCCAGAACTTACTAAATGCTCTTTTTAACATTTTTTTCTCTCTGTATGATTTTGGTATTTTCTGTTGTTGGGCCTTCAAGTCCCCCAATCTCTTCTTTTGCAGCGTTATATCCATCCATCCACGCAGGGTCTTCTTCATCTCCGACGTTTGTTTCTGTCTCTGGAGCTTCGCCTGAAGCCTCTTCAGGCAGGAGCAGAGCTAGATGCCCTCCTGCTGCAGCCGCGCGGCAGGGCCCCTGGACCAGGGATGCTCCAAAGCCCATGAACAGAAGAGTCCCACTCTGGCAGAAGGGACTGGAACTGTCCAGGCCATGTGAGAACCTCGGGGTTGGCGCCTCTGATCATTTCATGTGGTTCTTTCCCAGTCTTGGGAGTCTTCCCGAGATTGTAGCAACTCAGCCAAAGCGGTCTCAGAAGCTCCTTCTCTGGGCAGCAGTCTCCCGGGAGGGATGGGTGGCTGGGGTCCCCTCCCTGCAGTGGGAGAGGTCTGGGCCCACCTTCACCTGTGTTCTGTCCTGCAGGGTCACTCTCATTGCCTGATGGCAGTGTCTGGAATACTGTCATTTCCTAGATTTGTCTGGTTCTGCAGTTGTTTCAGACTCTGCCTGGTAAATCAGACAGGAAGTTGAGTCTGGGCCACGTGACACTGTCTTGTCCAGAACAGAACCCTCCAGACATAGTTTAATGAAGGTTTTTTTACCCCCAAACCATGTTTTGCACCCACTGGTAGGTACTTGGGGCTTCCCTGGTGGCTCAGATGGTAGAGAGTCTGCCTGCAATGCAGTAGACTCGGGTTCAGGCCCTGGTTTCAGTGTTTTGTTAACCTGCAGTTTTTAACGACATAGGGTGGAGGGTAGCAGAGTTTTATCAGATGTGAGTTTTTATTTCCACTGTATTTCTCAGAGTACGTGCTGGATCCTGATGTAAAATGTATTTATTGCTGTGGGTTATGGTCCAAAAGTTTGAAAGATGTTGCTAACCATCGTGAGTCAACGTGGTCCAGCCCCACTGAGGTGAAATTGCTGTTGTGGAAAAGTCCTTCAGGGTTTCCCAGGCTGCTTCAAGCTCAGCCCTGGGTCCCAGGACCCCTCAGCCCCGGCAGACCAGGGTGGTTGCTCCCCATACTCTGCCCCATTGGGGGTTCCCTGGCAGCCTGTGACTTACAAGTGGTTTTGTGCCGAGCTCTGTGTGAAGTGGTTTCGTGGAATGCTCTAGGGTCTTGCTGGAAACAACAGCCATCCCCAGGCGAGGCTGCTGAAGTAGCCTGGTTAACCCTGCTTGTCTGAAACTAGCACCCTGGCCTGAGGCTGGGCCTGGTGAGGGCAGCCAGGGGTGGGGGGGCTCTGGGCCCACATGCAGTTCACACCCCAGGGAGCCTTTGGCGGTCACCTTTCTACACCCCGTTTCCTTATCCGGGCACAGCGCAGATAAGGGTCGTGAGAGAGGGGCCGTGGCCTCCGTGTCGTGTGTCTGGCTGCAGCGGCTGCTGCTGGTCAGCAGACGCTGGTTCCGCCCGCGGCGTCCGCGCACTCAGCTCTAGCACACGAGATGCGTGGGGGCTCGCGCACCAGAGGCACCTGTGGGGCTGAGTACACGGAGGCCGAGGCTCTCGGAGGACAGCCTCCCCGGCCCGCAGGCCTCGCGGGCTGCCTGTTTGGGATGCAGCGTGGGCCCGGCGCGGCCTCCTGGGCCAACTGCCGGGACTCCCGGATTCAGAGGTGTGCCCACCAAGGCCAGTGTGGCTGTGTGTGGGGCCCATCGGTTGGGTGACTGAGAAGTCCTGGCCGGCGCTGACCTCGGGCCCTGGTGGTGCTGGACCCCCTGTGCCGGCAGGTGACGTGTCCTCTGGCAGCAGCGAGACGGTGCTGTCCTGAAACCCGAGGAGCCGCGTGGTTCTGAGGGGCCCCGCCGGAGCTCCACGGGCGCGTCCGCTTGGCCTGAGTGGCCCTGGCACTGTGCACTCAGCTGCCTCACTGGCACGCAGAGCTCCCCGAGACGGCAAGGTTGCTGGGCAGACGGAATGCCACAGATGCCCCTTGTGTCCGTTAACAGAAGCGCCGTTGTGCCGGAGGGGTAGATAAACACGCCACCACAGGAAAGTTTACAGTTTTAGAGTTTTCGGGTCACTAGCTTCTGTTCAGAACATTGTTTTTCCTTTCTGGCTGATAAGGTGTCTGTTAGAAAGCTGTGTAAGCTGGCTTAGACTGTGTTCTAAAGATCTGAAGCCCAGGCGCACAGGTCTCACTCTGCTGCAGCGACCTCCGGTGAAGTCACAGTTCTTGGGGCTTCCTCCTCAGTCACTGGCACTGGCTGGGCGGGAGGCTCGGGGGTCAGGGCAGAGCCCTGCTCGCCGCCCCGCAGAGCTCCGGGCGGACTTTTAACCTTATCATTGTGACAAAGACTGATTTTGCAAAGCGTGATAGGAAGTGTTCTTTTCATATCTACTCATCTCCCAAGCAGATTTTGTTAGTCAAGTATGTCTGAACACACTGCAAGCTGATTTTAACTTGAGGCAGAGCAACCGTGAGAAGACTGTTCCTGGGAGGGTCAGTGGTGGCTTCTTCCGGCGTGAAGCAGCCAGCAGGAAGGGCCTGGATGGGGCAGGAAGGGGCAAGAGAGGTGGGTGCAGGCGTGAGGCGCCAAGAGCAGGCTGTGGGCACAGAGCCCCCTCCATCGGGGCTGAGCCGCGGACACAGGGCCCCCTCCATCAGGGCTGAGCCGCGGGCACAGGGCCCCCTCCGTCGGGGCTGAGCCGCGGGCACAGGGCCCCCTCCGTCGGGGCTGAGCCGCGGGCACAGGCCCCCTCCGTCGGGGCTGAGCCGCGGACTCCGTCGGGGCTCCGTCGGGGCTGAGCCGCGGGCACAGGGCCCCCTCCGTCGGGGCTGAGCCGCGGGCACAGGGCCCCCTCCGTCGGGGCTGACCCGCGGGCACACGGCCCCCTCCGTCGGGGCTGAGCGGGCGCCCCCTCCGTCGGGGCTGAGCCGCGGGCACGGCCCCCTCCGTCGGGGCTGAGCCGCGGGCACAGGGCCCCCTCCGTCGGGGCTGACCCGCGGGCACAGGGCCCCCTCCGTCGGGGCTGACCCGCGGGCACAGGGCCCCCTCCGTCGGGGCTGACCCGCGGGCACAGGGCCCCCTCCGTCGGGGCTGAGCCGCGGGCACAGGGCCCCCTCCGTCGGGGCTGAGCCGCGGGCACAGGGCCCCCTCCGTCGGGGCTGAGCCGCGGGCACAGGGCCCCCTCCGTCGGGGCTGACCCGCGGGCACAGGGCCCCCTCCGTCGGGGCTGAGCCGCGGGCACAGGGCCCCCTCCGTCGGGGCTGAGCCGCGGGCACAGGGCCCCCTCCGTCGGGGCTGAGCCGCGGGCACAGGGCCCCCTCCGTCGGGGCTGACCCGCGGGCACAGGGCCCCCTCCGTCGGGGCTGACCCACGGGCACACGGCCCCCTCCGTCGGGGCTGAGTCACAGGCTCTGTGGGGCCCGGGATCCTCCCCTTCAGCCTCCCATCTTCTGGTTCTGTGACTTCCCGAGTCTCCATGTAAGACTGACCATCTGGTCAGCTGCCGTTTGCTGAAACATCAAGGTTCCCACGGTTTCAGGGTGCTGGGAAGCAGGGCTTGGAGCTGGCACGTCCCTGGAGTGCAGGTGACGCGTGGTGGCCTGACCTCCGCTTGTTGCCCAGGTCACTGGATGCACATGCGCAGCTGCAGCGGCATGGATCCCATCTGTGAGGGGATGCAGCCTCCATGGGCCCGTGGGCTGCCACGTGCCTGGGGACATGTGGTTGAGAGCAGCTACCTATGGAGGGTGCAGGGGATGTTCCCTTACCGTGTTCTTGCATCTCTGCACCTGTTCTGTCTTTTGCAGCAAGCACAAGTTACTGCTACGACAAGCCCGTGAGTATCGAATGTTGGAGCCCCTGCGGGTGGGGAGACCAGGTGCAGAGGGAGGGGCCTCCGTAGATGCAGAGGCCAGGCGTGAGACCCACCCCAGCTTCGCGCTCAGAGGAGGTGCCTCCCCTGGTGTGAGGATGCTGAGCGTGTGGTGTCTCCGGCCAGTCAGGCCCAGTCCCAGAGGGGCTCAGGGCTGCCTGTCTGTCGGGCCGAGTTACTGGGTGCTTCTGTCTGTAACAGCCGTCAGGATCTTTGAAGTCGAATGACTTGGTCTCTGCTGAGGCCAGGGGTGGGCGCCCGGCCAGGGGCCAGGCCTGCTGTGTCATTGGTCATTCAGCTGACAGAAAGGAGGGGTCATGATAAGACAGTAGTGACATCCCCCGAGCTCGTCCCCTTCGCTGGTGACGGGTGCAGGTCAGTGTCCAGGCGGGTGGGCCAGGCAGGGCTCCGGGCCACTCCTCCCTGCCAACCGTCTGATGAGCTGCGGCCCGAGCCTCCACCCAAGTCACACCAGTGGCTTCTGTTGTGGGGACCCGGGTCAGTCCTTTGCGGCCAGAACTTGTGCACCTGTAGGAAGCGGGGAGGGTGATGCTTGGGTGTCTTGGTCTGATCTGCCTTCCAAGGCTGGTCTAACAGCGCCATGGGGGAGGCCGCCTGAGGACCCCGGAGTCGTGTGCAGCCTCAGTTTTGAACCCACCACCTGCCGACAGAAACAATCTGGGATTATGGACATGGGTGCCTAGATGAGCTGGTCTGAGCCTTGACCTTTACACAAACTGATGAGCTTTGCTTTAGTTAATGAAAAAAACCTGGTTCAGTGAGAGCTTGAAGACACCTAGAAATCATCCTCTGGAGAGGATCAAAAATGTTTCCAGTAGCCGCGGGAGCCCCTGGGGTTGACCAGCTAACACTTGTGGAGTTGGTTTCACCTTCAAGGGCAGGACAGGTGAGCGGTGACCTGTGAGGCCATCCCCATGCAGCCAAGACACCAGCGTGTGAACTTGGGTTCATTTCCTGAGGTTGGCAGAGCCGGGAGGCCCGTCTCCGCAGGCTCCTGACCCCAGGCTGCCTCCCGTGTGGTTTGTCCTCTGTCTGTGGGCGTGACATGCTGTAGTTTTAAATATTTCAAAACCTGACTCTCACACAGATGCAGAATGAACAAGTGTCAAATATTTATCCTCTCATTAACGAGGGAATCAGAGAGTGAAGTTGTTCCAGGAGCATTTTAAGGAGCTGGTGTCCACAGCCGCTGAGGGACTGCGTGCAGGGCTGCGGGGCTGGATGCTCAGGTGCTGTGTGCCCCGCAGGGTCGCGTGGAAGGAAGTCACGCGCCCCTTTGCCAGTGAAGCTCTAACCCCACAGTGACTCTGCAGCCTGCCTCTGTGACCCGCAGGACGCTGGGCCCCGGTGAACGCCTGGTGGGCTGGGCAAAAGGACAGGCTGATGCTGGGGTCTCGCCACATGCTGTCCGGCCAGATCTCCAAGTCTGGGGTATTTTTCTCAACACAGATGGTGCTCACCTCCCCGAGAAGAGGCCATTGTACTATCAGACAATGTGGTCTGTCCTCAAGTAGCCTTTAACCTGCTCTGGCCGGTGACTGGAGCTGTGACTCCAGGTAACAGGAAAGCTGGTTCACAGGCCTGATTCCCTCACAGTGGGTTTCCCCATTCACGAACGCCCTGGGGTCAGTGCCCACCTAGAACACCTGGCGGAGTGGGCCTGCAGGTGCCTCCCTGAGGACCACTCGTCCTCAGAGTGGGTCTGCTTCCTCAACAGCTCTTTATTTTACGCTTAATGGAGAACAAGAAAATTCTTGTTGGAATTTCTGTTTGGAAGCCAAGAATAGATCTGTAGGCTGTTGCATCTGTAAAACAAATTCCAGGCGGTGAACCTGGTCCCGTTCTTAAGACTCCACGGTTAGCAGCACCCACCTCTGCCGCTCCATCCCTGGCAGTGTGCTGTGGAATCTGCTCGTGTTTGGTGCTCAGGGAACCTCAGACCTGGAGGCGGGCCCTGCCAATCAGGGCCGGCGGGTGCTGGCCGGGGACGTGAGGCTGTGCACGCTCCCCCCACCCGTCCTGGCCGTCTGTGAGCAGGAGGGGAGCCTCGGGGTCTGCTCCCCTCCCTGAAAGTCACGAGGGTCTCGGGGCTTGGACGTGGAGGTGACTCCGTGGTACAGGCCAGCCACCCCCATCTTCACAGGTAGCGCTGTGTTCCCTGGGGAGGCCTGTCTGTCCTCTGTCCAGGGCACGTCTCCCGGGTGATGCCCTGGTATTTAGTCACCCACCTCCCCCCCCTGCAACTCGTGAAGCCCAAGGTTGCAAGCAGCCTGTTTACTTGATGAGGACATTTCCTGGGAGCTGAGCAGGGCGGGGTAACTGATCTCTAAACAGCCGGCTTCCAGGTGACTGTCCCAGGTGACTGAGAACCGAGGCTCTGTGCTTGGTGGGGGCGGCACTCACTCCAGAATGTGGAGCGAGGCCTTCCTCCTGCCCAGGCTGTTGCACTCCGGGACGTGTGTGATTCACGCTCCACATGAAATCACATCTCCTTCTCCTGCTTTTTATCGAAAGAGGCAAGGGAAACAACCCATTAGTTATGGGTGCTCTTGCTGCCAGACGCTCTGTGATCGCGGAAGCCAGAGCCGAGTGGGGCCTGGACACCCTCCATCCCTCGGCCCCCGAGGCGCGGAGGCCGGTGTTCTGGTGCCGAGAATGAGCTCATGCCGTCCAGGGATTTAACAGAACAGATGACTTGCTGCCCTTGCACTTGATGCACGTGTGGTTTCTAAGTGTGAGGTGGGCGGCCTGGAGCTGCTGCGATGTGGGGGGGATGCAGAGGCAGACGCGGGTCTGAGCCGCTGCCCCCTTCTCCAGGCCGCTGCCCTCCCTCCACCCGACAGGCTCCCCATGGGAGGCTGGCACCCCCACCTGCCGCCTGCTGGTCAGGGACCACGGCACTGCAGAGGGACTTCACGGGTGAACAGCCCACACGGGCTGCAGGACCCTGTGTGTGAATCGAGCGCATCTTTGTAAACTGGAGAGGATTTGGTGAGCACTGAGCGTCCTGTCGGTGCTGGAAATCCCAGGTCCGTGGTGTCTGAGTACCGCGGTGTCCCCAGGGGAGGTGGGGGACCCAGCCACCGCTTGAGGGTCAGTTGTGTTTTGAGCACTCTCATCACACTGTTTTGCTTTCATTTCCATTTTGCAGACGAGGGGTGTGAGGCTCAGAGAGGGTAAGCATTTTCCCTGGTATCAGAGGCAGAAGTGGTTGAGCTGAGTTGGAATCCAGTTCAGCGTCTCTCCGGTCTTGCAGTGACTCCAGGTCCGTGGGGGAGGGTATGGATGAGCTGCTGTCATCTTTCATGTTAAGAGAAGTTGCCGTGTCACTGCTGGGGAGTGTGTCCCGTTCCTGACGGGTCCAGGTTGTCCGCTCAGTATTAAGGTCACTTGTTCTCTGCATGTGACACCTTTAGAAAAGCAATCATTCATTGAGTATATGGACCATGTTTTGTTTGCATCTTCTTCAGTTGAGGGACACCTGGGTTGTGTCTCCTCTTTGGCTGTTGTGAGTGATGCTGGTGTGAATGTTGACGTGTTCACTGTATTTTCTCATATTTCCTACGTGTCCCCATAAACATGGCTGTGTCATTTTTCCCCCATAAACATGGCTGTTAATGGTTGATTTAGAAGTGCATTTTGAAAATATTATCAGTGCCTTTATTTCCATTCCACTAAATTCAATATGGTTATTACATAAATTTTTTTTATATAAGTAAAATATTTAAACATAATATTGTGAGTTTCAATGTATCTGCTTTTCAATTTTTCAGTGTCTTTCTCAAAGACTTCTAATGTTCCAGAAAAACTACTAAACACACACATGCACATGTCCAGAGGTGCATGTTCTTGCTTCTGTCTCAGGCCCCCATGTGGCCCTGCTGGCTCTCACGGCCTGGTCCTGGGGACACCGGGGGGTTGGAGGAAGCAAAGTGTCATCGTCACCATGGTAATTACCAATAACTGGTTTCTGCCAGGGCCCACAGGTGTCTTCTAGACTCTGAAGGAAGCGCCTGCGGGAAGCCTGGCTGTGTGAGCTGGTGCTGGGCCCCGGTGGCTTCACAGTGATCCAGGCCGTGGCACCGTGGTGCTGGCTCGTCCCTCCCCGGGGGCACCTGCTTGCGCCTCCTGCCTGTGGCTCAGTTCGCACGCGGTTTTGGCCTGCACACCCTGGCCCCCTCCTGGCGCGCCGGCCCTGGGGACCCAGCAGCCACAGGCTGTCCCCAGGGCCCGTGGCCTCCGTCCCCAGCCGTGCCCACATCCGGCCACGCCTCAGGCACCCCCTTCCCAGGCTGCTGGGCCTTTTGGGCCCTGAGCTTCTGGGCTGACCTCCTGGCCCCGAGGCTCTGCAGGCTGCTGTTTACCTGAGGTCTTGCCCATTGGCTGGGGCTGCAGAAATTGGGGTTCCGCCTGACCGAAGTCTCCACCTGACTTCCTGTTTCTGGTTCTGAGATTTGGGCCAAAGGCCACAGAGCTAGTGGATAAAGGACCATTTGACCTCGCTGACACGTCAAGGGCCTGAGAGAAAGCGCTGCAGCGTGTTTAAGCGGGAGAGCGGCTGCAGGACCCATGGCCTGTCTGGCACGTGGCCCAGCCCAACGCGGCCACCCCCCCAGTGGTGACGGAGCCACGAGGGGTGACGGCCACCCGGCGCCCCCGACGCGCCCCCGGTCTTTCCAAGCGAGACCCGAGACCCGTCTCGGGCTGGAATGCGGCAGAGGAAACGCTTTTGTGCAGCCCAGCTTATCTGATTTCCCAGCTTGTTGCTCCGTCTTATCAAAACAGGCCGCTTCCTGTGTTACACAAGGCGAGGAGGTGTGAGCGGCCCGGGCAGCGGCTGCAGCGAAAGCCCGGCGTTGGAGGAGGTGGCCTTCTGCCCCTGGTCTGGACGGGACAGGCGGCTTGGGGCTTGGATTGTGAGGATGCCAGGTGAGGGACACGGCGGGCTGGACAAGGGGAGGCCCTTCACCAGCTGGTCTTCCCTCTTTGAGCCGCCCACAGGGTGGTGCCTGGTGTAGGCGGGCCTGGAGGACGGCGGAGGAGGACGCGTGTGCGCGGCTGAGACGGCCGTGTCCGCGGCCAGGGTGTGTTCGCCCCAGATTAATGTGAGTGAGCCGCCTCGAGGGCCCCTTGTCCACCCAGGTGGAGGCTGTGCGCCGTTCCCGAGGGCAGAGCCCGCCCCTCGGCTTTGGTCCAAGCAGCCCCGCAGAGGAACGGGCGCCCAGAGTGGTCCGTGCGGTGGAGGGGGCTCCACACGCGCTGAGACCGAGGACTACGCACAGCCAGCCCACCCCCACCGCAAGGATCCGGCCCGCCGCCGGCCTTGTTTTGTCTACACCCCACCCACTTCCTCATAGGGTTATTTTAAGCCAGTCCTAGACGTCATATTATTTTATCTGTAAATATTTTAGAAAGTATTTCTAAAAGCTAGATAAGAACTAAAAACACCCCCAGGAAACCACAACTCGCATTTTACAATGAAAATAAGTGACAGTGACTCCTCCCGGTCATCAGATATCAGAGTGCGGATTTCCCCGGCTGTTTCCCCGGTGGTTTCTTGCTGTTTCAGCGGCTCTTTTGCCATCTTCTGGTCCAGGCCAGGCTCTGGGCTGGGCGCGGGGAGGGGTCAGGCATGGCCCAGGGCACCTTGGGGGGCATACCCGTGCACTGGGGCCAGAGGATGGGGCCCAAACCCCCAGGAACTTGGCCGCCCTCCGCCCGGGGGAGTGTCTGCGCCCAAGAGTGGAGGCAGGGTGTGTGGAGGGTGCAAAGGCTGGATGGAGAGGTAGGCTGGGACCCCGCACTGGGGCCATGACAGCTCCCCTGGATGAACCTGACTGAGGCTACAAGCACGTGAAGTGTTCGTGGGAGCTGGCTGCCTGGAAGCCTTCCGTCCCAGGGGTCTGCAGTGACCCCTGACCCCCAAGCCCCGCGCCCATCAGCCCACCCGCGGGAGCACCTTGTGTCGGCAGGAAGTCCGAAAGTTCAGCTCTGAACATGCGCGCGGCTGTGACCGCCATTCTGCTCCTGAGTCCCGGACCCCCGGGCTGGCTGTCCTCCTCCCGGGCGGGGGTGGGGCTAGAACCACGCAAGCTCCGGGAGTCGGTCGGCGTCCACGGTACAGGGTCAGCTCCCGCCTGCAGCCGCCACACGAGCCCCGGCGTCGGTCGAGTCGGCAGTCAGGGTCAGCTCCCCCCACCCCCACCCCGAGGCCTCCCTGACTCCGACCTACCTGCCTCCCTCCTTCCCTCCTCAGGACTCTGAGGTTACACTCGCCATCGGTACTGTTGCCCGGCCTCAGATCCTCCACGTCCACAGTCCCATGGGCCACAAGGGCGCATTCGCAGATCGGGGGTGGGTTGGGGGGGCGTTACCCCCACCCACACAAACCCCGAACAGCTCTGCACCAAGTGAGCAGATGCCTCCCCAGGGTGCCCTCGGCCGCGCGGCTCCCAGGCCCGTCAGGTAGTTTTGCTGAGATTCTGTGCCAGCGTGAATGGCTCGAGGCGATGTCCTGATAAACAGTTGTGTCATCAACCGTTGATAAGACATGCAGCCATAGTTCCTGTGAGAAGTGATCTTTCAGGTGCTGGGGCTGCCCCCCGCCCCCCCACATCCGTGGCCGTCTCCTCCAGAGACGGGATTCTGGGTCCTAGACCCACCCATGCCCCAGGGTGGGCTGGGCTCAGGGAATTCGGGTCAAGGCCATGGTGCAGCTGCCACCCCCTCTCCTGGGGGATCACGTGTGAGAGACTCAGGGCCCATCAGCTGTGCCCCCCAAGTCCTGCGGCCCCAACCCAGTGCTCACCTGGACCCTCTCCCAGGCTTCTTGCATCCATTCATTGAGTTGACGATTATTTATCAAGTTCACATCATCATCTTCCAGGAACCATGGGAGATGTGGAGACGAGAGGCACAAAATAAATGAAAAATTCAAATATAGGGCCTTTTGCAAAGAACTTACCTTCTTTAATGGGGCAGATCTTAAGCAATGAATTGTCCAGATGGCACACCTGGAGTGTGGGTCCTGACAGTGGTGTGAGAAGTGACTCTGGGGGAGGTGGCTTCCTCCCATCTGGGGTGGGCCTGGGGGAGGAGATGAGCCTGGGGGGGGTGCTCCATCTGTAGCCCACGAGGCTGTGTGGGGCATGTGCCCCGAGGGGACTGAGGCTGGAGCTGGAGGCAGGGGTCTGGGGGAGACCTTGGGCGTCTCCAAAGTGACTTACCCGAAGGAGCCCCTCGTGGCTCCTGAGTCTGACCGGCTTACCCCGTGAGTAGCGGAGCCCAGCCACAGCCCGTGACCGCGCCTCTCACACAGTCAAGGTGAGGGCTTCGGCTGAGGACAAAGGGGTCGTCAGCAGGACAAGCTTGCTGCCAGCCGGTTCACTGCCTGGAGGGCCAGTGTGGCATGTAGGAGCTCTGCTCGCCAAACCCTTTCATGTTTCGGGGGAACGGAAGGCAGAGGATGAGCATCCACTAGCCCAGCCTTTTATCTGCCTTGGACTTGAGGACAGCTAGAAGCGGTCAGCTTGAGGAGCTGAGATAAACGGACTGTTGACCTTTGGCATCCGCTGAGATGCTTGTCATCTTTCTTGAAGTATTGCACCGGCTACCCCTCCACTGCGTGCTGGGTAATTAGGGAGCAGTCATCTCACCTTGTTTCCCATCTTAAGAGAAAACTGCTGTTGCACTGTAATCATTATATTAAGTGTAGACTCTGTAAATGCCCTTTATCAACTGAAGCAATTATCCTCTGGTTTTGCTGTGTTCTTCTAATGTGGGTTCTTCTAGTTTGCTGGGTTTTTTAAATCATGAATGTTGAATTTGGCAAAGGCTTTCTGTACATGTGTCTCCACACATCTCAATGACCACATGGATTAATTTTTTTCTATAATCCTGTAAATGACAAAAATTCATTTTTAATTAAATTTTGAAAAACTTTGAGGTAATTAAAGATTCAGGCCAGTTGTAAACATTAAAGCAGAGAGACTGCTGTGGCCTCCTTCGCATCCCCCTCCAGCGGGAGCACTGTGGAGTGTCGCAGCCGGGGCGCGGAGGCCGGCGGAGGCCTGGGGCGCCGAGGGAGGCGGAGGCTCGGGCGCGGAGTCCAGTGGGGCTGGGGCGGCGGGGGCCGGGAGGCGAGGGCGGCAGAGCCAGAGAACAGCTTTGTCTTCACGAAGGTCCAGCAGGTGCCTGCTTTCTGTCACACCCTGGTACCTGCAAGCACTTGGTTTTATGTTGTATCTGGAATTTATACTTGTTATGTTTGGAAAGACGGGTTCATGGGGAGCTACTGCCATGAACTGGAGCCTGTTCTTCTCTGTGCCTTTTATACGTGAAGTAAATGACTGCTCTTTGGTCAAGTGCGCAGAAAACTTCCCCCATTTTTCTTTATTTATTATGTTTATTTCAAAAGGCTGTTTGCATGTGAAAGAGTGCTCATACGTAGTGTAGCAAATGTAAATTATTGTTGTTGGGCTGTAAGGATGTGTGTGTCTGTGCTAAGCTGCTTCAGTCTCCTCTGACTCTGGGGCTCCCAACCGACTCTAGCCCACCAAGCTCCTCTGTCCTTGGAATCTCCCAGGCGACAATACTGGTGAGGGTTGCCACTTGCTTCCCCAGGGGACCTTCCCCACCCAGGGATGGGACCCGCGTCTCTTCTGTGGCCTTCATTGGCAGGGAGGCTCTTTACCACTAGGACCACCTGGGAAGTCCCAGGTGGTGAGGATATCATCTGACAGAGTTTAAAATGATGCTGTTAATTTTATTACCTTTTCTCCAGTTGTCTGGATTTTGTATCCAGAGAGGTAACCAGGTTTCCCTTAGAGCAGCCTGTTTTCCTTTCAAGATTGTAAAGTTGTAAAAACACTGACAGCAGAAAAATCATGTTTCCTCTATTGCTTTTCTTCTTTCCTTCCTTCCTTTCTTCTTTCAAATATAAATCCTTGCTTCATCTGAAATGTATTCTAATACATGGGATGAACAATAAAGTGTAGGAATTTTGTTTTACCCAGATGGATAGTTTATCAAATGATTTATCACTTAAATATCTTATTTTGACTCCTCAGTGTTAGCCTTTTAAGTGTTGCTATACCTGTTTCACAAATGAGGTATCTGAGATCAGGTTAAGTAAGTTATTCAAGGTCTCAGAGCTAAAAATTTTGTGAAGCCAGAGTCGAGTCAGGTTTGCAGGCTTCAGGGCCACCCTCGTCCCCCTTTCTAGCTGAAACCCCCATCTGACGTCAGAGCTCCGCTGGTCCTCGGGACCCCATCTCCTGGGCAACTGGTTTAAAAGAGCCGCTGGAAGCACAGACATCTGTGGTTTCGGGTCTGAGCTGCCTTGTAGGAGGCGTTGTTCTTATAGGAATGTCCTTGTGGCCTGAGGCAGCTGAACGTCCTTGGATGACCTAAGGCAGGTCATCCTTCACCAGATTTGGCTTCAGGACACCCTGACAGGACTCTGGAGTTGACTGTGGAATCACGTATTAACATCTGAGATGCACCAGTTGTATTTAGATGGAAAAGTTGGAAGAAGTAGGAAGACTCCTGCCTCAGAGACAGGTGCAAAGGAGTTGACTGGCAGCGAGGACGTTCCTTCCCGCACTTTTGTGGTGGGAGAAGGGTGCTGTCCTGAGAGGTGAGAGGGAGACAGCAGTCGGCTTGGCGGACCGGCGGAGCTGGGGGGAATGCTGCTGCTCATAGCCCCAGCACCCCAGGGGGTCAGCATCGGTCGGGTCCCCATCTACGGCAGCTGGCTGTGGTGCCCGACCCACGTGCAAGGCGTGCAGTTAACTGGGAGATGCAGGTGGCCTCGGTGCAGGACCACCACCCGCTGCAAGGGAACAGACAGCCCCCAGCCCACTCATGGATTCCAACACAGCAGACATGGGAATGCAGACCCAGCTGCAGTCCACTCAGTGAAGGGCCCGCAAAAGTGATGCTAGCAGCTCTGGCATGTGGGAGGTGAGCCTGTCGGTTAAGTGGAGCTGGGGTCCAGGCTGGTGGGGCCTGTCCTCTGGGACAAAGTCAAAGACTCCATCCCGATGTACCTTGAAGGGTCTTTGCCTCTGAGAGACAGTCTTCAAACATGCAAACAGCAGCAACTGAAGGTTTAGAGATTTATTTGGCTGGAAAAGTTATTTTCGAGGTTATCAGACATTTTAACTGTTAAGAGTTGGGGCAGAAGTAAAGCAAAGAGGATGAGGAAGAGGCTGTGTGGAGGGAAATCGTTCCAAAGAATAACTCTGACAATTTGGAACTTTAGGCAGAATTTAGTTTTCGACGAGAGAGCCAACCAGAGAAGAGAACCCAAGACCTTAGCCGGGTCCTCGTGGGCACTTTGGTTCAGCCCAGTCGCGACACTGCTCCTGGACTGTGCATCCTGATGGGTGTGGAGAATTGGGAGGTAAAACTTGCATATAATGGATTATAAAGCATTGATAAATCGACCATCCTATGTAGGCTTCATGTTTACACGATGGTTAACTGGTAAAGAATCCACCTGCAAATGCAGGAGACTGGGGTTCGATCCCTAGGTCAAGAAGATCCCCTGGAGAAGGAGATGGCAACCCACTCCAGTATTCTTGCCTGGGAAATCCCATGGACAGAGGAGCCTGGAGGGCTACAGTCCTCGGGGTTGCAAAAGAGCCCCACACGACTTAGAGACTAAACCACAGCAACAGTGTAATCTTCAGTTCAGTTCAGTCATTCAGTCATGTCCGACTCTTTGCAACCCCATGAATTGCAGCATGCCAGGCCTCCCTGTCCATCACCAACTCCCGGAGTTCACTCAAACTCATGTCCATCGAGTCGGTGATGCCATCCAGCCATCTCATCCTCTGTCATCTCCTTCTCCTCCTGCCCCCAATCCCTCCCAGCATCAGGGTCTTCTCCAATGAGTCAACTCTTTGCATGAGGTGGCCAAAGTACTGGAGTTTCAACTTCAGCATCAGTCCTTCCAATGAACACCCAGGACTGATCTCCTTTAGGATGGACTGGTGGGATCTCCTTGCAGTCCAAGGGACTCTCAAGAGTCTTCTCCAACACCACAGTTCAAAAGCATCAATTTTTTTGGCACTCAGCTTTCTTCACAGTCCAACTCTCACATCCACACATGACCACTGGAAAAACCATAGCCTTGACAAGACAGACCTTTGTTGGCAAAGTAATGTCTCTGCTTTTTAATATGCTATCTAGGTTGGTCATAACTTTCCTTCCAAGGAGTAAACGTCTTAATTTCATGGCTGCAATCACCATCTGCAGTGATTTTGGAGCCCCCAAAAATAAAGTCTGACACTGTTTCCACTGTCTCCCCATCTATGTACCATGAAGTGATGGGACCGGATGCCATGTAATCTTCACCCCCTCTCAGTGGCTCCCCACAGCCCCCCTGGGGAGCCAGGGTTCTGCTGCTTCCTTCGCGGGCATGGGTCTGCTCTTGAACCTGGCAAGTGTGGACGCATGCCGAGTGTGGCCCCCGCCTGTGGAGCCGTCCTCGTTGTCCTGGCTCGGGAGGGAAGGTGGCCCTTTGGAATGCCGAGTCACCGTCCTCCCAGTGCAGAGCATCTGGACGGAGACGCTGTGCTTCTGTTGTTGGGCCACGTGTGGACGAGTCCCTGGTTCTCTGGGGAGGGGCTGGGGTCGGGTGCAGGACCTGAGCAGCGCTCGCACAAAGGGCCAGCAGGTGGTTCCCAGCGAAT
This sequence comes from Cervus canadensis, assembly GCF_019320065.1. Taxonomy (NCBI): domain Eukaryota; kingdom Metazoa; phylum Chordata; class Mammalia; order Artiodactyla; family Cervidae; genus Cervus; species Cervus canadensis. The sequence continues at coordinate 390,004 of NC_057394.1, read as the reverse complement.
GCAGAGACCACAGGACACCAGGGAGCCTCAGGCTCGATCACGAGGTCCGCCTACGGCTGGTGGTGACCAGGGCTCAGAGTCACCAGAGTCACCATCCAGACAGGCCGGGGGCAGGGACGGGAGCTTCAGAAACAGCTGCAGGATGCTCAGATCCCCTGGCCCAGTCTAGAAGCAGATTCCTGTCGCTGAGATGTCCTTTTCCCTGCAGCACAGCAGGAGCTTAGATGCTCTGAACTGTCAACACAACAAAGGCTTTTGGCTCCTGTGGGCCTGAGGTTCTTATTTCAAACTTGAAAGGGTGTGGAGTAAGAATACATCATTGCTAATTGGACCTCAGGCTCCAACAAAGCAAAAATAAGCTTTATCATAACCACCCCCGGACTGAAGGAAGATGAAAAAAGTGCTCTGAGATTAGGGACCACAGGCAGGGCCGCCCCCGCCGGCCGAGTTGGCCCTGAAGGTCTCAGCATCTCCGGTGACCAGGTGCCCGGCCGCCCCCACAGCCTCGCACCCCACCCTTGGCGGCAGCCTCTCTTTTCTCCTGCCTGTGGAACCTGCAGGGTTGTTTCAGGAAGCAAAACATATCAAGCTGTATGGGAAGCAATGAAAAATCAATAATTAGAGCCAAGTTTCCAAGAAAGAGATGAGAATGCTGTCACATGTCCTGTGAGTGCTTTGTTCTCTATGTGGCAGGAGCTTTTCCCACCCTGGGACCTCGGTTCTGCAGGCCCTCCCCCCCACCCAGCAGGTGCCTCTTCAGGATGGTACCCACCCCTGCTCATGGGCTCCGGCTTCCTGGGGAAGACTTCGCGTGCGCTGAGGATTCCAAGCTTCCTGTGCACATTTTCCAGCACCTCGGATACTGGCTGCAATAGCAGGTGCTCCATGAATAGGGGAAAAAAGCGTAACTCTCTTGGTGGACTCTCTTAAACTCTGTGTAATGCATGCTTTAACATTTTTTGCACAGCTCCTCAGGGTAGAAAAATAAACTTTTCTCCAAAACTCTCCAACAAAATGCCAGTGTTTCAATATTTGAATAGATTTTGTTCAATTAAAAACACCAGTTTGGTGTAAGGCCAACCAAGAAACAGACATCAAAAGTGCTAAAGACATTTATCTCTTTGTGCCCCGAGATATTCATTACAGGACAGCATTATGGGTAATTGTGAAAAATACAAACAACTCAAGTGTCCCAGTGGGAGGTTACTAGTCAACCCTTGGTGGGTTCTGCTGATGGATGGAGGTGTGCTGATCCAGAGTTAATGACATTCGTCTGTCCGTCCGCAAGTGATGGTCAGGTGTTCTGTGTCATAATAAGGTTGTGCCTCTGCTGTATGGGGACAACTATTTCTTGAACTATGATGGGCTTCCTTGGTGACTCAGCAATAAAGAATCCACCTGCCAATGCAGGAGACACGTTTGGCCCCTGGGCTGAGAAGATCCCCTGGAGCAGGAAATGGCAACCCATTCCTTCATTCTTGCCTGGAGAATCCCATGGACAGAGGAGCCTGGTGGGCTTTAGTCCATGGGGTAGCAAAGAGTCACACTCGAGTTAGCGACTAAACAACAACAACATGATACAAAATTTCTCAAAGAAAATATGGCAAAAATGTTCACTGCAGTTTTCTCTGGGTGATTTCTTCTTTTTTTCATTTGTTTTTTTGCTTTCCCACTTTCCCTGTGATGAGCATTTTACGATGGCTTCAGGTTGTGAGTGTTCTCTGCTCATGTACACGTGATTCCTGTTTTGGCCCTTCGCTGCCTCACTGGAAATTCCTGGAGCGGACTCGGAGCACCTGGCGGGGGGCGGGGGGGGGGGCGGGAGGCGGGGCCTGCGGGCGGATGCCCCACTGGTGTCTCCGAGCCGGCCCTGTGCCCCCACCCCCAGGCAGATGCGGAAACAGGCGGGAAGGCATGCAGTGCTGGCAGGTCGCTGCCTCTCAATGCAGCCTTCACAGGGGAATTACTGTGTTTGGTCTGTTCACGGTGTTCCTGGAAGAGGCGTGAATCATTTGCTCACAGCTCCATTGTTTCGCTGCATACTTTCCCTGTGAGGTTGCCGCTGGTGGCCCGGGCAGCCTGCCCACCGCAACCAGGGCCTTGGAGTCTCCAAAGACGGTCTGTCCGAGTGTCTGAGTGTCTGCCTCTCTGGGTAAGTGCACATGTGGCTTTGCACTCACTTTCCCCAAATAAGCCTCCTGGCAAAGGCAGAGGACCTTTGTTGGTGACTTTGGTTATCAGTGCCTTATTGGAGCATTTTCTGAAAGAAACAGACCCAGGAAAATGGCCAGAAGGAGAGCTAGTCTTGGGGAAAATGCTCAGATGAAGCCAGGATAATACCCCAAATTGTGCCTGCATGCGCACTCTCCTGTCAGTCATGTCTGACTCTTTTCCACCCCATGGACTGCAGCCCAAAAGGCTCCTCTGTCCATAGGATTTCCCAGGCAAGAGTACTGAAGTGGGTTGCCATTTCTTCCTCCAGGCATCTTCTTGACCCAGGGATCAAACTCATGTCTCCTGTGTTGGCAGGTGGATTCTTTACCACTGAGCCACCTGCGAAACCACTAATAATAATAATAAATAAGTAAGTAAAATCGCTCAGTCGTGTCCGACTCTTTGCAACCCCATGGACGGTAGCCTATCAAGCTCCTCTGTCCATGGGATTTTCCAGGCAAGAGTACTGGAGTGGGTTGCCATTTCCTTCTTCAGGGGATCTTCCCGACCCAGGGATCGAACCGGGTCTCCAGCACTGCAGGCAGACGCTTTACCATCTGAGCCATCAGGGAAGCCCCAATAATACTACCCCCAATAAAAAACAATAGAAGTCCAGCACGAGGCTCTCCAAAAATGATGAGGCATTTGGAGAAAAAGACCATCCCTGTCCGATTACCGATACGTGTCCTGAGGTGGGGGTGCCTCATGGGGGAGGAAGCAAAGAATCTTCACGGAGACCATGTGCTGAGCAGGAGGCCTCCAAATTCATGCTGTTGCTCAAGCTCTGATGAATTTACACTATTTTAAAAGGAGAGAAAAGTCAAGGTTTGTAAACATGAGGCAGGTCACTTGTATTCAAATACCATGTTTATAATTGCAATAGATGTTTTAAGAGAGCAAGCAGAGATGCAGGATTGTAATACTCCAGAAGCACTGAGAAGTGCAGAAAGATGATGTCCCCAAAGGAACCGGTTGAATCTGAAAGTTTTCACTTGTAGATATGAGGGTAGTCGCGGTGGAGGAGCCAGAATAACAAAATGATCTCGACAATAATTGCTGTCTTCAGGATGTGATACGTATGCTGTCTTGTTTAAGCCCACAGCAGTCCCCTGGGAGAGGCGTCTCGTATCAAGTGTACAAATAAGGAGACTGAGGCGTCCAGCGACTGGGTGTCTTGCACAAGATCAGATAGTTAATAAGCAGTCTGATCCACGTGGCAACCCACACATGACTTTTAAGCTCTTACCAGCAATGTGGAAACCGATTCAGAAGCTAGTTCCAGAAACTTTCCAAAAGTAAATCTTGGCAAGGATACCATAGCCAACCTTGCCCAAAAGCATTGTTGAAAGGAAGACTCCACCTCCATCTACCTACTTGTCAGGCACCTACTTGTCAACCCCAGGCACCTACTTGTCAAATTTTATATTTGAAGAAAGGAGAAAGGATCATAGAAACGCCCATGAGGAAATGAGAGGGGCTGTCTGAGCCCTCACTCCCCAGACTTCTGAATCGAAAATGCTTGGTGGATGTCAAGTAAGCACTTGCAGCTTGTCCCTGTCTGCCGTATGTCCCTGTCCGCTGCAGGTCCCAGTAACAACAAGAGCCGTCCACTTAGACATGAAGCCAGAGCGAGGTGGACCATTACCAGGAGGTGGCATCTGGTCAGATGTAGCCAGAGGCTTGGCCCAGCTTGCCCTGGTCATGTAACCTCACAGAAACGTAGTCCACGATCTGCCTGTTTGGATTCCCTGGAACCCACTTATGTTGCTGAGGTGGGGTTTTATTCTGTTTCAGAACAAGTGGTGCCTATATAGAAAGCAGTGTGCAAAGGTATTTCAAGATATTTACAAGCAATGAAAACACAGATACAACATAACGGTATTTATTCCGTGAGCCCAAGCATTATTTCATACATGAGTGTTTCTCAAATTTCAGTCTTTTGCATGCTAATTCCAAAGTTTTGCCATATCTGAGTATCTGCCATATCTAAAAATAATAATATTTTTAGTATTTACTTCATGCACCTTTAATAGATTAAAATCTTAAATACATCCAGTGCCACCTGAAAATATATCTGTAAAATCAGCTTCATGGTGCTTGCTGCACGTTTTTTCTACAATACACTGAAATAATTAGCAACTTTTAAAATAAAACGTACCCATCTATGGACAATCTCAAATTCCTGGTAGACTTCCTCCACACTCTGAGCCCCGAGGAGATGGGTCACTGCCTTCCTCTGGAAAGCAGGGTAGCACAGAACGAGAAGAGCAGGGTGCGTGGCTGAGGGCAGTCACAGAAACCCCTGCCCCACCGCCCCGGACAGGGACCCGGCTTCAGATCTCCACGCTGGCGCCATCCTCCTCATTTTGGTGGGAAAACCATTGATCAAAAAAATATAGGCAAGTCCCACTTAAAATCTAAGGAAGGAGAGCTGGCTGTAGTAGGTAATGTCTTATTCCAAGTAAATGTTTGCAGTAATAGGACTTCTGATGGGGCACATCTGATATTTGGAATGTCGTTGTTCAGTCGCTAAGTCATATCTGACACTTTGTGACCCCATGGATTCCAGCATGGCTGGCTTCCCTGTCCTTCACTGTCTCCCAGAATCTGCTCAGACTCAGGTCCATTGAGTCGGTGATGCCATCCAAATTCATGTGAATTGCACACCATTTGAAAAACACAAATAAGGAAATAAAATCATTGAGAGATCACCACTGTTAAGACTTTCACTCATACTCGATATCTTAACACATTTAGATGCATGAATATGCATGTCATATCAACATATACATGCATATATCCTTGTGTGTGTGTGCGTGCTCAGTTCAGTTCAGTCATTCAGTCGTGTCCGACTCTTTGCGACCCCGTGAATCGCAGCACGCCAGGCCTCCCTGTCCATCACCAACTTCCGGAGTTCACTCAAACTCATGTCCATCGAGTCGGTGATGCCATCCAGCCATCTCATCCTCTGTCATCTCCTTCTCCTCCTGCCCCCAATCCCTCCCAGCATCAGGGTCTTCTCCAATGAGTCAACTCTTTGCATGAGGTGGCCAAAGTACTGGAGTTTCAACTTCAGCATCAGTCCTTCCAATGAACACCCAGGACTGATCTCCTTTAGGATGGACTGGTGGGATCTCCTTGCAGTCCAAGGGACTCTCAAGAGTCTTCTCCAACACCACAGTTCAAAAGCATCAATTTTTTGGCGCTCAGCTTTCTTCACAGTCCAACTCTCACATCCATACATGACCACTGGAAAAACCATAGCCTTGACAAGACAGACCTTTGTTGGCAAAGTAATGTCTCTGCTTTTTAATATGCTATCTAGGTTGGTCATAACTTTCCTTCCAAGGAGTAAGCGTCTTTTAATTTCGTGTGTCATGTCCAATTCTGTGACCCCATGGACTATAGCCTGCTAGGCTCCTCTGTCCATAGGATTTTCCAGTCATGAAGAAAGGTGGGTTACCATTTCCTATTCAGGGGATCTTCCCAATCCAGGACTCAAACCTGAGTCCCCTGCATTGGCAGGCGGATTCTTTACCACTGAGTCACCTGGGAAACCCCATATCAACATTTACATTTCGCAAAAAAAGTGTTTGGGCTATCCACTTGATTCTGCAACATGCTTTTTCTACTTAGCAATATTGTTAGTACTTTCCAAGTTTACTAAAAACTCCTCTGAAATATTATCCTAAAGGCTTCATGGTATTTCCTAAGTGGAAATGAGAACTGATCTGGCTGGTACTGGGTCATGGGCCTCTACAACTGGTCACCTGTTCACTGCAGGTTTCACGTCAGGCACAGACGCCTGGACACGCGTGAGCTGCGGTGCACATTCAGCCAAAACGGAGCGTCTGTGGCGGGTCACCCCCATCACGGATCCCTGCTTCCCCCACGCTTTTCACTCATCAGACCAAACACTTCAACCAATAAAAGGCTCCGAGAGCACGCGGTGCTCCTCCAGACACACTCTTTTTCACGCCCTGTGGTGGAGTTCTGTGTTTTCACTTTCTCTACAAATGTGTGCACCGTGGGGTTTTGTACGTCTTCTGTTTTTTATGCACTTGGACTACCATTCTTCCCATCTCTGGTTCTGCTTTTGGTATTACATTTACATCTTTCAAGAAGCTCAAGTCTTTGCCTTACAATGTCTGTTGTTTCCTCAATATGAATTTTGTCACATTTCTTGACCTAATTAATCCTGAGGTTTAGTGGACTGTGTTGCTATTTTAAAAGGATCCTCCGCCCTCACCATTCCTGGCTAACTAGTAAAGTCTAGCATCTGGAAAGGCTATTGGCTTTGTATATTCATTTTATTACCCAACATTGTCATTTCATTTTTGTTTTACTAATTGTGAGTCCATTCTTTTGGGTGTTAGGGAAAGTTTTTTGACTTGAAGCTCTGATTCTGGAATCAACCAGACCTGTGTTTATGTTCTTAACACACCATTTGCTGGATCCAGGTCTTTTCCCCCCCGAGCTTTATTAAGATGTTATTAACAACAGTGTGTGAGTTTGACGTGTACAACGTGGTAATTCAATGCATGCATCTGTTGTAAAATGATCATCACTAAGGTCAGCTGACATGTGTTGCCTCACATAGTGACCATGTTGTTCCGAGTGTGCTAAGAACATTTAACATTTACTCTCAGCAGACTTCACATATTCAGCTCAGTGTTGTTAACTGCGGGTGCTGCTGTGGGCTGCCCATCAGACCCTTGGGACTTATCCACCTTGTAATGGAAAGCTTGTATCCTGTGACCAACATCTCCTGAAAGCCCAGCCCCCATGGGGAAGCCATTCCACTCTCCATTTCTGCAAACTGGACGCTTTAGATCTGCACATACAGGTGAGATCATACTGTGTTTTCCTTCTCTGACTTATTTTACTTGGTGTAATGGTCTCAAGTTTTATCCATGTCGTGTAAAATGGCAGAATTTACCTCTTCTTTTGGCTGAATAATTATTATCCAGTTTGTTGTTCAGTCACTAAGTCATGTCTGACTCTCTGCAACCCCGTGGACTGCAGCACGCCAGGCCTCCCTGTCCATCACCAACTCCTGGAGTTTGCTCAAACTCATGTCCATTGAGTCAGTGATGCCATCCAACCATCTTGCCCTCTGTTACCCCCTTGTCCTCCTGCCCTCAATCTTTCCCAGCATCAGGGTCTTTTCCAATGAGTCAGCTCTTCACATCAGGTGGCCAAAGTATTGGAGCTTCAGCATCAGTCCTTCTCAGACGGTAAACAGTCTGCCTGCAGTGGAGACCCAGGTTCAATCCCTGGGTCGGGAAGATCCCCTGGAGAAGGGAATGGCAACCCAGTCCAGTATTTTTGCCTGAAGAATTCTGTGGACAGAGGAGCCTGGCAGGCTACTGTCCATGTGGACGTGATTGAGTGATTATCCATTTTACATATGCATAATTATCCAATATACATATGTGTGTATACTTATGATAATCATGGATAAATAAAATGTGATGTATGTGATAAATATATGTATATATGTATGTTACAATGTATAGCACTTATAACCATAATGTGATATTCACCTATTGACAGATACCTAAGTTGTTTCCATGTCTTGTCAACGCCATTCCCACCAACAATGCAGGAGGCTTCCCTTTCTCACATCCTCATCAACACTTGTTACTTGCCTTTTTCACAATAACCATTCTGACAATGTGAGGAGATATCTTTCTGTGATTTTGACTTGCATTTCACTGATGATTAGTGATGCTGAGCATCTTTCCATGTGCCTGTTGACCACTGTCCAAAGTATGTTGTCTTTGGACAATGTGTATTTAGGTCCTTTGCCCATTTTTAAATTAAATTATTTGCTTTGCTGTTGAGTTGTATGAGTTCCTTACAGCAATATCCCTTACCAAATACATGATTTGCAAACATTTCCCCCATTCTATAGGTTGCCTTTTTGTTTTGTTGATTATTTCCTCTGCCATGCAGAAGCTTTTACTTTGACGTCGTCTGACTTGTTTATTTTTGGCTTTTGTCACTTGTGCTTTAGGTATCAAATCCCAAAACCTTTGCCAAGACCGGTATCGAGCTTTCCCTCTGCATTTTCTTCTAGGAGTTCTACAGTTTTTATCCAGTTTGAGTTAACTTTGGTGTATGATATAAGACAGGGGTCCAGTTTCATTCTTCTGCGTGTGGATATTCAGTTTTCCCAATGCCACTCATTACCTTCTGAAAGCCTTGGCTCCTTGTCTGTAAAATGTTTGTGATCAGACCTACTTCCCAGGGCCCCAGATGATGTGTGTAAAACCATAATACAGACATTTTTAGAGATGTCACATATCAGTGGTAATAGCTTTGTTTCCTTTCTCCACCCCTCCCTTCGTCTTCTGGTGTCCCAGCTCTTATTTATTTCCGTTTGGTCTTACTGCATCGGGTGGGACTTCTAGACTGCTGAGTACAGTGGACACAGAGAGGCTTCCTGCCATGGCCCTGATGACCCTTGAAAGCTGTGTGCTTCACCCGGGGACCCCGCTCTGTCCCTGCTTCATCACCTCATCAGGAACCCCTCCAAGCCCACAGTCCACAGTCGCCTCCTGTCCTGGACTTGAAGTCTGAGCCGCTTCACAGTCTGGGAGCCTGACCTGGGCTCGGTGCCGCATGGATCGGATGTTCAGTCGTAAGCCCCTCCATGAGAGCTTGCTCAGCACAAGCCCAGAGTGGTCTCCAGGACCAGCTGGGCTCAGGGTCCGGGACTCCTGTCTGGGCCCATTGTGCTCGTTACCCCTCTCTGCCTGGGGGTCTCCACCTCTCCCTGCCTCCCTCCCCTACCCGCCCCAGCAGAAGGATTTGCCCTGGGCAGTTGGCCCAACGATGCAGTAAGACTTTCCTCCCCACCCCCTTCTCTTTGCTTATCTCTAAGTCTAAAGAAATGTTGAAATGTGTTGGGCAAAAACATCTGGGCAGCTTCCAGGTGGAGGCAGCTTGTCTTCATGGAGAGGATTTATGAGCTCAGATGTGCAGCCAAGAGAGGAGAATAAACCTGGCAATGAGCACACGTTCAGGAGGCTTTCCCACCAAAGTAAAAGGCAAAAACATGTTAAGGATATTTCCTTTTATTTTCCATTGTCAGTATTTTTTCATCAGATAGTGTTGCTGAATCACATCAATGTCTTTTCAGTGTAGGGGAAAAAGCAAATATTCCTTTTCTGATCTACTTCCTTTTTGTTTCCTTAATGTTGCTTTTCCAAAGGCAAAGTTGTTGAAATTTTGATGAAGTCCAATTGATCAAGTCTCTTTCATGGCTCGTGCATTTAGGATCCAAAGAAATCTTTGTGTATACCCAAACTGCACATTTTTTTCCTGGAAATCCTGCATAGTGTTATATTTAACACTCAGGGCTAGGATCCATTTTGAGTTAGTTTTTGTGTGCAGGGTGGTAAGGGTCAGTGTTGATTTTCTTCTGAATACCCAGCGGTTGTAGCAACAGTTGCTGAAAGGTATTTCTGTCTTCACCGAGTTACGTTGGCACCTTTGCTGAAAATGACTTGACCATATACATGTAGGTGTATTTCTACTGATACATAAAGACACAGTTGATTTTTTTTATGTTGGGCTTGACTCTTGCCACCCTGCCCAATTCATGATGTTACTCCTGGTACTTGTCTTATCATGCATGAATAGGTGCCGATTTTTGTCAAATGGTTTTTCTGTGTGTGTCCCCTACTGATAGGATCATGTAATTTTTCTTCTTTGGTCTGTTAATATGGTGAAGTGCACTGGATGATTTTAAAATATTGAAACAGCTTTGCATCCCTAGAATGAACTTCAGTTGTCCCTGGCATAAAATTTTCCTACATGTTGCTGAATTCTATGTGCTAATGCTTTGTTAAGGATTTCTGCATCATGTCTTCTTAGTTTCCCTTCCGCTGAGATTCTCTGATTTCCCCTCAACCTGAAGCTGTTGTCACGGATACAGGCCTCTAGGCCTATCCTTCCTTTAGCGTCTGAAAATGCCAGGCTCTGTCCTTTAGGCTTTCTTGCTTTCTCATGAGACAATGTTGTAATGTGAGTGGTTTTCTAAATTTGTTGATTTAAATGTGTAAAACATCATTTCATTTTGTCTTCAGCTTTCAGAAGTTTGATTTTGCTGGTTTTTTGGTGTGGATTTCTCCTTTTTGGAATCCTTTCTTTTTTCCCAGTTTAATTTTGTGGGTTTAAGGCCTTTTGCAAAATCTCAGCTGTTTCTGTCCTTACTTATGTTTTCTTTAGCATTTCCAGCTCCGTCTTCACGCTCGTCTCCTCCAGGATCCTATGACACAAAGCCATAGCCCTGCAGTCCCTAACGTTCTGAGAGTTTTGGTTTCGGGTCTGTTCTCTCTCTGTTGTTCAGATTTGGTGGTTCTTGTTGGCTCAGCTTTCAGTTCACTGATTCTTTCCTCTGTCTCCTCCATTTTTCTGAGCCAGAACATTCAGGTTTTTCTTATTTCAGTTGCTCCTTCCAGGAGAGCCATCTGCCCAGCTGGTCTGGATGCCAGTTGGGTGCCGTCTCTCTGGGCCCCCAGGGAGCAGGTCTCAGGGTCCAGGGAGCGTGGTCAGATGTCGGGAGGACAGGTTCAGTCGTCATGGGACCACAGCTGCCCTCCAGGACATGCAGAGGCCCTCGGGGCTGCCCGCCCGGCATGCTGTCCTCTGCTTCCCCGGACGCAGACAGGCTGCCAGCCAGCCCTGGGGTGGTGGTCAGTCCCCTGACGTCTGCTCAGGCTCACAGGACAGTCTCTCTGCATGGCTTCGTTTCTCAGACTCAGGCTGTTCCCGGGTTGACCAGGACACACAGTGGCGGAGGCGACAGGCGCCGCACGTCCCGCTGATGGCCTCACCTGAGCTCCTGTCCTGATGAGGGCCGGGTGCAGGATCCGCAGGGCCAGTCTGACTCGGGCCCAGGCCTCAGCGCTGTGCTCCACGCCCCCAGCCAGAGAAGGCCTCGTGAAGCCTCGGGCCCTGCTCTGCCCGGCAGGGACTCGGCCACAGGCGGCGTGCGGGTGAGACGGCAGGTCAGCCTTGCTTTCCCGCCAGCCTGGGACTCCTGGCGCACAGAGGGTCAAAGGCGTCCCCCTCTGGATCCACGACGTAAACACAGCACGTTTTGTTAATGCCTCTCACCGTTCAGCACACCCGGTTCTGTGTGCTGTGTTCAGTGGAAGGAGAACTCCTGCTTGGTTCAAGCAGACCCTGAAGTTGGAAAGAATGCGGTGCTGGGATGGGAGAAGGAGCCAGAGGGAAGGCTGGAGGGTGTGGGGGCGGGGCTAGGGGCCGGCCGCCCGCACGACCCGCCAGCGTGGATGGACGACCTTCCGTCCTGGCGTCCGGCGGTGCCACGGCATCTGGAGCGCATTACGCGTGCGCTGAGGGCAGTGACTTCCTGGCTGATCAGAAGTCAGTTCCTTATTGTGGCTGCATCTCGGGAGCCGCCTGCCTGAGTCCCTCCGTGATCAGAGGCCCCGCTACCGTGAAAGTGCAGCTCAGAGCATCTCTGCTCAGAGCGGGTCCTGCGTCCTAACTACACTTTCAGTTCTTGCCGGGCTCAGAGCTCCACAAAGCTGGCGGCCCAGAGCGACAGCTGCAAGTCCCCTCCAGTCTGTCCTTCTCAGACTGGTCAGACGGACACTGACATTTTGGCCCATGACTGGCATGCAGAAAACAAGAGGATTTTAGAAGAGCAGCATGTCCTTGGCAAGCAAATTAGATAATCCTGCTGTGTTTCTGTGCCTTTCCTCTGCAATTATGGTTCCAAATCATAGAGAGCGGTTTCCTAAGAAGTAAAACCCCAGGAGACGGAAGACCATGGGGGCCGTCGGTGGGTAGATGTGGGTGGGCGGCCGCTGTCCGGAAGTTTCGGGTGTGTGCGGAGGCTCATTCCACCTGTGGAGCTCTGAAGCAGGTCCTGGAGGGGTGGCGATGCCGCACGGCCGGCTCTCTCAACTCCGACCTGACGGTGTAGAGACGGTGCTTGTGAAACCTGGACGCTGCGTGGCAGAGCTCACAGACACGTCAGTTGTGCTCGGGATGTCTCTGGGGGCAGAGCCAGGCTGGCGGCAGGATTCCATGCCCAAGGGAGGGTTTCAGGACGGTCACGCCGGAGGCCACCAGAGCTTGGTGGACTGCGCAGATGGAGGTTTCGAATTCGGCCTTTGTGTCCTCTTCCTCTAGATGCAGTCATCAAAAATCATCTCAACTGTCACTTCATGCTTAGTCGCTCAGTCGTGTCTGACTCTTGCGACCCCACGGACTGTAGCCCACCAGGCTCCACTGTCCATGGGATTCTCCAAGTAAGAATACTGGAGAGGGTTGCCATTTCTTTCTCCGGGGGATCTTCCCAACCCAGGGATCCATCACCTGTGTCTGCCGCATTGCAGGAGGACTCCTCACCCGCTGAGCCCCGGGTGAAGCCCTCACTCACTGAGTGAACACGATGGCCTGTGGGCCGTGTTGTTCCCGACACAGGATGCGAGAGCCTGCCGCATCCTGATGGCTGGGGACATGGCTGCTCCATCTGTTGCCTCTAGAGGCGCGGTGGCCAAGGCTGACCCTGGTTCCGTCTCTCCACCCTGCCGCCCCAGGAACCAGATGGCTGCGCAGACCTCACCCCACAGTGATGTCCCAGTGTGTGGGGTGAAAGAGGAGGAGAAGGAAAGGGGGCCCAGCGAGACGCGAGACTGGAGGGGCAGCATGGGCAGAGCTCCCGGCCTGGTGGGCATCATCCCACCACCTGGAGGACAGGTAAGTGTGGGCGTCACACCTGGGGGGGTCCCAGGAGTTTCTCCCCGAGGAAGCAGCTTGGGCCAGCACAGCAGGTGCTGACCTTCTCTGCAGAAGCTGCCTTGGACGTGGCTGGGAGTGTAACCACCCGCTCGGCTCTGGGGCTTAGCAGGGTGGGGGGTAGGGCCCAGTGGACACAGCTCGGATTCAGGCAGGAAACGGGCTCTGAATGCAGGAGGGTCCGGAAATCACAGCGGTGAGAACCTTCCACCCAGAGTGTCCTGAGGACAGAAGCTCTGCAGAAGCCCGTCCTAGAAAAGCGTGTGGACGGAAGTTCTCGGCCCCAGGCTGGAGCAGACTGGCTTCTGCCCAGACCTGGGGGACCAGCTGCCCCAGGGCCTCAGCGTGGGGCTTACAGGGGTGTGGTGTCCAGCCCACCGCCTGTCACGCGGACGGGCTCTCTCCAGTGGCAGCTGCTGGTTCAGGCTGCGCTGCGTTGTCATTAACCCCCACGCAGACTTTCGAGGACCATCCTGATGTGCCTGAACTCACTCCTTCTCCTCCTGGAGGGTCATCTCTGAGCCCTAAGAGACAACGGCCCCCAAGGCCTCCAGGTCAGCACCCACTTTGGCCGTGGCTTGGAGGGCGTGCCCCGGCCTCCGGAGCTCTGCAGGGTCGTTGTCAGCTCACCCTTTCGTGACCAAGGTGGGCGGAGGACGCACCCTGGCCTCCGGAGCTCTGCAGGGTCACTGTGGCCCAGCAGAGCAGTGTGTGGAATGTGTTTATTTAGTTCCTGGCTCGTAGCAAGTGCTCGATAAATTTCAGAGATTGTCGCAAATATTTCTAGCGCTGCTGAGGCCGAGTGTTTAAGACTGCATCTGGTTCATCTTAGAGCCTCTGCAGCCAATCCCACCTCTGCCTTGGTTTAAACTTGGGCCTGGGAGCCGACCCCGAGGGGTTCCTGTAGAACAGTGAACCCCCTTCCACCTGTCACGGGGAGGCCTGGGGTCTCCAGCCGAGCTGCGAGCAGTCCTCAGTGGTGGGTGGGCGACGAGACTGAAACTGCACAGCTAGAGTGCCTGTGTCCAGGGCTTGACTGAGGCTGACCCTGCGCCTGTTGCAGAGGGCTCTTGAGAGTCCCTGGGGCAGCAAGGAGATCCAACCAGTCCATCCTAAAGGAAATTGATCCTGAATATTCACTAGAAGGACTGATGCTTAAGCTGAAACTCCAGTACTGTAGACACCTGATTTGAAGAACTGACTCATTGGAAAAGACCCTGATGCTGGGAAAGACTGAAAGCAGGAGGAGAAGGGGACGACAGAGGATGAGATGGTTGGATGGCATCACCGACTCAGTGGACATGAGTTTGAATAAACTCTGGGAGTTGGTGGTGGACAGGGAGGCCTGGCATGCTGCCGTCCATGGGGTCGCAAAGACTCGGACGCGACTGAGCGACGGAACTGACTGACCCTGCGCCAAAAGGCGGGCATGCCGGTGTCCTCCCGCCTGGAAACTGCCCGCACCCCCTCCCGCTCCAGGTAAGCAGACTGGAGGTCTGCGCTTTTGCTCGCTGAGGCCACCCCCCACACCGGGTGCCCTGCCCTCTCCTCCTCCCTCACTCCCCTGCTCCAAAGGGTGGAGTTGTGCAGCCGCAGCTTAGTAAAGGCTTTATCTGGCACGGACGTGAAGGTGACAGTTTTTCTCCTTTAGTTTTTACTGCTTTAAAAAAAACAAAACAAAACACAAAATGCAATGAGTCTCCCGCTCAATCTTCTCAGCCACCTCTCCCAGGAAGCCCCCGGGCCCCCCGGGAGGAGCCTGGCCCTGCCTCCTCTGCAGCCCTGCTGGGACTGCCTGCCCCACGTCACTGTCTGTTAAGGTCTCCGTGTGGCCGCTTTCATGTGACCACCACCTCTCGCGGCCAGTTGTCAGCCAGCCTGCAGATGGAGTTCACCAAGAGAGGCCCAGCCTGGAGGGGTAAATCCACCTGACATTTTGTCGCTGTCTTTATTCTTGGGTGAATGTGGAATTTCACCCACTGATGTGTACTGACCGACTACTCGATGGTAGGAGGGTGATGGGTTTCTCTCTCCTGCAAGGGAGATGAGGGTGATGCAAGCATGGGACCCAAGGGAGACCGAGGAAGGAGCGGGGCCTCTGGCTGCAGGTGGTACCCGGTGCACCCAGCTGTCCACTCACCTGTCCACCTCATCCACCCTTGCCCCTGCCATCCACCCCCGTCCACCCACCTGTCCCTTCCCTGTTTTGGGGTGTGACCCCACTGCAAAGAGAGGCTGGGGCACAGGAGGCCCTGTGGTTAGAAGCGGCCCCACCTGCAGCCCCTCCCCCACTGGGCTTCTTGCTCTTCCCCACAAGAGGCTCCATTCCAAGACACTGACACAGTTAGGAGCTCAGCCGCTGCTGCAGAAGGTGACATTCTGTGTCCGTTGCTAGGGGTGTGTGAGGCTTAAATGAACCGGAACCTGGCCTCAGCCTGGGGAGTGGAGATGGTCATGTTTTCTGTGCTTTGTGAATTGATCAAGGTGCTGAGTTACAGACGTGAGTTTGCACTCTGACTCATCCATCTGCAGTCGGAGCTACATGTTTCCTCTTCTAAAAAATGGGGTTATTGACTAGATGAAGTGAACGTTGACTTTAACCTTGTAAGTCAATAAAAAAGATAATTTTATTTTATTATGAAAATATTAAGACACAGTGTCGCTTACTTTTTTAAACCAGCCTTACCTATTTTGGGTTCTCCTGTTTCTCGCACACTTAACCACATATACACACACATTTACACACTTTCGGTGTTGCTCGTACACTATTTGTGTTCTGATTTTCTTCAGATAAGGTATTTTGCACATACTTTTACAAATGTGCATGTTACCAGTGTCAGTGATAATGAAGCATAAAATAGATACGCCTAGAACTACCTGTCGCTAGACATTTTGGGTGGTTTTCTGTTTGCAAACGTACAGCTTTATTATTTGTCCTTTAAGCCACTTCCTCATGGGGTTTGATGTGTGGAGAGGCTCGGAGTTTTTAAATCCCTCCTCACATCTTGCCAGCTTGCCTTCCCAGAGCAGGAAGAAGACCCACTGTCCCAGTGTCTCCTGCCTCACACTGCACCTCAGTTCCTGGCCCCAAGTCCTCTCCTTCAACTGTTGACCGGAAGTAGAGCAGCTCCCGGTTTCCTGTGCATTTCCGGGGTCGCTGGCAGCGATCCCGAGCTCATCGTGGGGCTCCTCAGTAGGACCTGGTCGTCCCTGCACAGGCTGCTGTGTGCACCCCCGTAATTTTGCACGTCAGCCCTTTGTGCTCAGGGAGGACCCAGCACCCCTCCCCACAGTGCAGGCTTGCCAGGTTGGGGTGAGACCACCACTGACGGGGGAACTGGGAAGTGTTACGTCATCTTTTGTAATTTAATTATCTCATTAGTGCGTTAGTTACTCACTGGTGTCAGACTCTTTGCGACCCCATGGACTAGCCCAGCAGGCTCCTCTGTCCATGGAATTCTCCAGGCAAGAACACTGGAATGGGTAACCATTTCCTTCTCCAGGGGATCTTCCCAACCCAGGGATCAAACCTGGGTCTCCCACATGACAGGCAGATTCTTCACTATTTCTCATTAAGTCATAGTTAAAATAGTTGTATACACGTGGCACACCACAGCGTCAAATGCAATAGGACCAGAACGCTTACTTGGAACTGCTCGTGGGTTTCCTTTCACTCATTCCTGGGTAAGGTTTTGCGTCGCTTCTCACGCTGGTCCTGCTGGCTCCATCCGGGGACGTCAGCGAGGGCAGGTGCCCGTCCCCGCACCTGGGTGCTGCGCCTAGCCCTCGCGGGACAGCTCTGGGCTCGTGTTTGGCCTGTTCCGTGTCAACACCTGGCCTTCATAGACAGAGTTGTGTCCAGCAAACTTCCTTCTAGAGGTCTTAAAATGGGCTTAGAGGCTTTTCTTTAGATTTGCCTGGAAACAAGTATGTAATTTCAGCCTGTGTTATGCAGCCAGGGTCGGAACATCTTATCGCGCTTGCTCTGAGGGTCGGTAGCTGGGTTCTCCGGAGCTGAGTTACTAACGTGTGGGAACAAGTGACTTCTCTCACAGCCTCGTGTGTCCGCCCCTGTGAGCAGTGAAGGGCTAATCCCTAGGTGGATGTGGCAGGATTAGGGCCCCTAATTCCCTCAGGACATTGGGCCCTTTGTTCCTGTGGCTGCTCTGCTGTGGTGAGCCACACACCCTGACTCTCAGCGACTCTGCGGTCACCACCCGCCATTTACCCAGGAGCGCGTCTCCACCCGCCCGCCGGGCTGCCCCGTGCTGTGTGGGAGGTGCGGCCAGGCTGGGAGGCAGGAGCGCCCTGCCCTCCCGTGGCTGGGCCGGGCTGGGGCCACCAAGGTGGGCCTGGGTCCGCCCCAGCGCCACTGATCCGGGAGCCGAGGAGGCAGCAGATGGGTGTCCAGGGAGAGGCGGGGCGGGCTCCGCGTCGGTGGAGAGCACGCCGTGGGAGTGGAGTCACTAGGCCAGGAGTGACCGCCCTGAGACCCGAGCAGCAGCGATGCTGCGGGTGAAGCCGCTGTCTGCAGGGAGCCTGTGGTCACCATGCCGTGCCCCTCCTGCGCGTTTGTGTCCTCTCCCCCGGGAGGTGTGACTAACCCAGGAGCAGAGGGACGCAGCAGGCCTTGGCACAGCTCCCTGTCCCCTCAGCTCCCCTTCAGCCGCACAGCTGCCCTCCGTCACCAGCATGGACCTGTCCTTGACGTCCATGCAGACTGCCCGCCCTCAGCTCAGGGCCAGTTCTCAGCTGAATCTGCTCCCGACCATAAGGGATCCCCTGTTGGGTTTGAAAGACCCTTAAACGTGCAGTGCTGGTCACTGGCACGTCTCACAACCCTTAGGACCTTGTGCTCTGTGGTACGGCTGCCAGCGCCCAGATCATCTCTGCTGACTGGCCTGAGCGGTAGGTCATCTGCTTTTGTATTTCCTGCACGCTATACTGTGCGCAACAGACATTGTTACATAGATGAATCAGTAGTTGCTCTCTGAATGTTCCACTGACCATACATGTGACTCACTGCGAGTTCGTTTACTGGATTGATAACTGTTTCATGGGCAAACATTTGTTAAATAGGTCAAGAGTATTAATCACTTTCAATAATAGAAGGAACACTCGAAAGAGGATCAAGAAAGAAACAGAGGACTTTTTTTTTTCCCTTTTATTTGCATTTATTTTCTGCAGCATTTATTCCCGGGCCATAAGTTTTTGTTTCTTCAGTTTCTTCTGGGATATCTTTTTCTTCTGTGCAACCCCCTCTTCTGGTTTAGGAACACTCTGTTCTTTTTCAGTAAGGATCATCTCAATGTGGCAGGGGGAGCTCATGCAGGGGTTGATCCGACCGTGAGCTCTGTAAGTCCTGCACCGCATCTTGGGGGCTTTGTTCACTTGGATGTGCTCAATGACCAGAGAATCTACATCTAAGCCCTTAAGCTCAGAATTACTCTGCATTTTTGAGCACGTGCAGTAAAAATTCAGCACTCTTTTTGGGCCACCGACCCTGCGTCCAGCCCCATTGTTTGGCCTGTGCACACCTACCAACTCCACCGTTGTAACGATGGAGTGGCACACACTGCTTCTTTAGTGACATCTTTCAGATACTTGGTGGCTTTTGGAATATGCATACCCTTTATGGCCTGGGCAGTTTCACGAGTATTCTTAAAATGAACACGAAGATTTGAACCTCTTGATTTGCATGATTTTGTGGGGTTTCCTGGGTCGAGTGAATAGCGCACCATTTTTAGGGGTCAGCTCAGGCCGCTTACCGGAAAAGCGCAACAGAGGACTTTGACCGCACTGTCAACCAGCTGGACCAGACCACAGGAGCCCGCAGGGAACCAGACACACGGGCTGCCTGTGAGACAGTCCCCAGGAGAGACGCTGGTCAGGCCCCAAGATGATTCTCAGTATATTTTAAAAAATTTAACTCATACACACTATCTTCTCTGGTCATAATCGAATGAAACTATAAATCAACAACAGAAGGAAAACAGGAATATTTGCAAATGCATAGAAACTAAATAATATAAACAGTCAATGGATCAAAGAAGAAATCATGAGGGAAACTGGAAAATTCCTCTGAGAAGATACTTGTTGTTCAGTCACTCAGTTATGTAAGACCGTTTGCAACCCCATGGACTGCCGCGTGTCAGGCTTCCCTGTCCTTCATTATCTCCTGGAGTTTCTCAAACTCATGTCCACTGAGTTGGTGATGTCATCCAACCATCTCATCCTCTTTCGCCCCCTTCTGCTCCTGCTCTCAATCTTTCCCAGCATCAGGGTCTTTTCCAATGAGTCAGCTCTCTGCATCAGGTGGCCAAAGTATTGGAAAGGAAATACTTAGAGAAGAATGGAAAAGGAACACACTATAGCAGAACTTAAGGGGTGTAGCAATAATAGCGCTCAGAGGGAAATTTATTAGCTGTAAACACCAACACTGAAAAAATAAAATTAATTCAAAAGAAACCCCATGTTCATTGAAACATATTTAAAATACCCAATACACGAAAACAATTTAAATGTTTTTCATTAGCTGAATGGATAAAGAAATGCAGTGTATATGTGTGTGTATATATATATACAGACATGCACAGCTGTTCCTTGACTTACAGTGGGGATTGTGTCCCTATAAATCTATCGTGAGTGAAAATATTTAAGTCAAAAATGCATTTAATACACCTAACCTACTTGGTAGCTTAGCCTGGCCTACCTCAAACATGCTCAGGACACTAAAGTCTATTTCATAACAAAGTGTTGAAGAGTTCATGTGATTTATTGAACACTGTACTGAAAGTGAAAATCAGAGTGGCTGTCTGTACAGAGTGGCAGCAAGTGTGCGGGCCATTTGCCCTCGTGACCTTGGGGTAATGGGGCGTTCGCCCCTGCCCAGCATCAAGAGCGAGTCATCACCAGCCCAGAGAAGGTCAAAATTCAAAACTCAAAGTACAGTTTCCACTGAATATAAAAACAGTGCGGCTGTATGAACCCCGAGAACATTACGCTCAGTGAGAGGATTTAGACATGAACATTCACAAGGTGTAAGCTTCCTTTTACATGAAATGTCTAGAGATGGAAAGACCTTAGAGACGGGACACAGCACGGTGGTGCCTGGGGCTGACAGGTGGGAGGGGCAGGGGTTACTTAATGGTTTGAGAGTGTTCTTCTGGGGTGAACATTTTCAAAAATTTTTAGAACTAGAGAGAAGTGGAGAGAAGTAGTGGTTATAGACATTGTACATGCACTAAGTACCATTGGATTATACACTTTAAAGTAGTTAATTGTGTTTTATGTACATTTTACATCAATAAAATACACGTGAAAGAAAGAGTTGTATTTCTGAGCGAGCTCGTCCTTACACTATGGCAGTTACTGAGGTTTTCAGTTTACAGATGAAATCTTGTTCGGCCCTTGCTCTTGTTTTGCTGCTATATCAGGGTCTTTGGGGACCAGATCAGCCCCAGAGGCTGAGGCTCTTGCAGATGCTGCCTGTGGAATCTGCTCCTACAAGTCTGAAGACCACCTGGCGTCTCCCCAGGAGTTGCCTCTGAGCCTCCGTCCTCCTGGAAAACGGTCAGAGCAAGGCTAGAGCTCGCTCTGCTGCACCCGGCTGTCCTGGCTGACAACCACTGCACCCTGCACCTATGGGGCAACACTGCCCCGGGGCTTCACGCAACAAGGGGGCCCTTGAGTCCTTGAGTGGGCCTCAGATGCAGCAGAGGCAGGAAACCGCTAAGCTTTCTCCAGACCCCAGTCCCTCCGCCCCACCTGCCTGCACCCTTCCCTTCCTTTCCCTTCCCTTCACGGGTTTGGGTTTCTTGAATCTGGACTTAAGCTCCAGGACAAGAGCTGGGCCTTCTCCCCCGGACCCCCTCCTACTCTACCCCCAGGAGTCCAGCTTGGAGGAAGTCCTCCATCCTGCCCCTCCCCACCAGGTGACCCTCCTGTGTAGGGTGGTCACCTGCTCGTTGGGGGAGCACTCGTGCCGAGAAGCACTCATTGAGGGAGCACTCATGCTGGGGAGCGTTCATTGGGGAGCACTCGCTGGGGGAGCACTCCTGATGTGGAGCAGGAAGCTGTGGAAGCTTCCTGTGGAAGCTCTCGTGCAGGGGAGCTGTGGAAGCACTCGTGCCGAGGAGCACTCGTTGGGGAGCACTCGTTGGAGCACTCCTGCTGTGGAGCACTCATTGGGGAGCACTCCTGCTGTGGAGCACTCGTTGGGGAGCACTCCTGCTGTGGAGCACTCGTTGGGGGAGCACTCGTGCCGTGGCTGGCCCTGCTCCAGTGAGACTGCAGCAACCATGGGATGACTAAGGAGATTCACTCACGTCTGCGTTTGCCAGAGTTTCCAGTCCCTGAGGCCAAGCTCAGCACCACATGCAGACCCCAGCCAAGCAGACCCTGGCGCCAGCCCTCGGCCCTCTGTCCTCATTTCTGGTGGGCAGTGGCCTTCCATGTCCAACACATGGACACTTCCAGGTCCCGCTCTGCCAGCATCCCAGGCCGGGTCCCCAGCGAGTGTCCCGGAGCCTGAGCCCTGGCCCGGGTGGCCCTTGGCATGTCCACACAGACTCCTCTTCCTGGTAAAGGGATGTCTGACTGCGGTAAAACCCACAAGACCCTGAAGGTCCCGGAACAGGAAGCACTGCGTTCTTCCAGCTGTTGTGAAACCCTCGCTCCAAATGTGGCCCAGCAGTGAGAAGAGAAGTGGAATTTCTGTGTATCCTCTTACTTGCTGACCATGTGTCTCATCTTCCCAGCCAGAAGGCCTCACGGAGCGGCATCCCGGGCAGACCACGGGGAGGAAGATCACATCCCTGACCTGTGTGTGGGGCTTCTATAGGCTTGTTCAAGGGACTGAGCCGGGGAAGGGGGGTTGTTGTGCAGCGTGAGTGGCCTGGGCCGGGTGCCATCCACCTGGGGGGTGGCCTGGGGGGCATCCATAGGGGGGTGGGGGTCCAGCTGAGTGAGAACAGAGGCTGGAGCTGAGGGCGGAGCCTGGACCCGAGTCCCCAGGAGGAGGGGGACTGGGGGGCAGAGGCCAGGGGGACCGGGCAGGCTCTGTGCCTCCTCACCTGTGACAGACACAGACGGCCTCTGCACCCCCATGGGTTGTGACCCCAGGATGTGATTGTGAGCTCCCCTGCCCGCCTTTCTCGGGAGCCCCAACGCCCAGCTGCCCCTCGAGGGTCCCAGGTCCACTTGGTTCTGGGACCTCTGGTGCTGGTGTTGACTGTCACACCCCTGGGTCACCATGCCCCACTGTTCTGTCCAGGAAAGAAAAGGGCTTGAGGCCAAGGGGATGGCTGTGTTTGATTAGGGAGATGTCCAGAGCCCTACCTTGGGAGGCTAGGATTTGGGCCAAGGTCAGAAGAGTCAAAGCCCTGGCCACACTAGTGGGATGGAGGGGCTCCAGCAGACAGAGCCAGCAGTAGTGTCTCAGCCAAAAGAGAGGTTCAGTCCCCCTCCTGGACCGCAGAGATGCTTGGGGCCCTGGCCTACAGGCTCCGCTCCCCTAATCAGTGGTCAATCTAAAAAAGAAGTGGAAAATTTTATCTGAGCCAACCTGAGGATTAAAACTCAGCAGACAGTCTTTCAGAATCTCTGAGGACATTCTGCCCCTCAGAGGTCAAAGTACAGCTAGATAAGCGAGACAAAGGGTCTTGCGTCAAAGTCACGTATTGACGGTTCACATCGTCCACCAAGGTGAGTGATGGGTCTTGCGACTCCTTACAGGATTGGGACAGGAATGTCGTCTCCTAAAGAGTCACCTCATGAGTGCCAGGAGGAGACTGGCTTTCTTTCCTGGGGGCAGGCAGGCACTCCTGCATCTCCTAAGGGGCACCAGCGTGAGTGATGCGTGTGCAACGCACTCTGAAGGGCCCCGTAGAGCGGCTACAGGGCAGAGAAAGCCTCGTGCTGAAGTTACTTGTCCTGCCCTAACAGCAGTTTTATTTCATCAGTAGCTTCTGAGTTGGACAGAAGTCCATTGTCGGGGGGAGCACAGTCTGTGGGTCTGGAGTTGTGTAGGTGGGGGTGGGGGGGCACGCTTTGTTCCTAGAGGGGAAGGCCAGGTGGACGGGAGGTGGATGGTGGGGTGTATGGGGAGGTAGTGGGAGGCCGACGGGTGGTGGACAGGACGGGAGGCGGACGGTAAGGTAGTGGGAGGCGGACGGGAGGTGGACGGGAGGCAGAGGCAGACACAGACGCGGAGGCAGAGCCACTTGGGAGGCAGGTGTCAGGAGAGGAAAGTTCCTTGTAGACTGGGGAGCACACACTCCAAAATGGGACATCATGCTGTTCTGCTATCTCCATGTTACTTTCCGGGAGGAGGACACGGGTCACCAGTGTGACCCATGTCCACGCCTCATCCTTCAGATGCCCCTGAGCAGGACTCACGGAGTGATGTCGTGTGACTGGCCCTGGAGACCCATGGCCTCTGTTGCGGGATTCTTCCTTCTACTGACCTAAACCCCTTATATCACAACTGGATGCCACTTATTGTGCATTTTTCAGCTTTTCTGAGATCTATTTGACATAAATTCACATGTGTAGGACGCACACTTTGGTAAGCTTTGACGCCCAAACACACCATAAGACCGTCGCCATAACTGGGGTGATCAGGAGTGCAGCCATCACCCCAGACTCTGCCTGCCCTTCCTGCCCCTCCAGCCTAAGGACCCCAGACCTCCCCAGACCAACACGGCAGGCTGGTGTGCTTCCCTGTGAATGAAGGGGGCGTGCCTGTGTGTTTACGGCCTGACCTTGATCACCCTGAGCACCCAGTCAGTTGTCCCTTGTTAGTGCTGTTTGAACGTCATTACTTATCCACTCACCCTCCAGCGGACATCTAAGTGGCTCCCAGATTGTAATGGACGTACCTGGAAATGGAAAGTCCGGGTTTGATTTTTTCAGAAACTGCCAAACTGCTTTCTGAGGCATTTTCCATCTGACACGCTCTGTCTGCAGAGCCCAGCAGCCCCGCACCTCACTTCCACCTGCCGTCAGTCTTCTTAATTTTCACCTTCCTAGTGGCTTTGTGGCTTCCCGGGCGATGCTATTGGTAAAAGAACCCGCCTGCCAATGCAGGAGACACAAGAGACTCAGATTTGATCCCTGGGTTGGGGAGATCCCCTGGAGGAGAGCATGGCAACCCACTCCAGTATTCTTGCCTGGAGAATCCCATGGACAGAGGAGCCTGGTGGGCTGCAGTCCATGGGGGTCACTAAGAGTCAGATTTGTAGTGGTGTCTAGTTATGTTCTTAATCTGCATTTCTCTGTTGACTAGATGATGTTTGTTGCCTTTTTTGTGCATCTTTTCCATCCAGATATCTTCCTTGGTGAAGGTTTCTTCAAATCTTTTGCTCACTTTTAAATTAGTTGTTTGTCTTCTTATTATTTAGTTGTAATACTTCTTTATACGTGCTAAATAAAAGCTGTGCATTGGATGTTTTGCAAATATTTCCTCCCATTCTGTGGCTTGCCTTTTCATTTTCTTCCCTGTCTTTTGAAGGAAAAACATTAATTTAATTTATTGATAATTTCTATATAGTTTAAACTTTTGCATCATATTTAAAAAATCTTTCCCAAATGAAAGATTGCTATGATGTTATTATATATTTCTTCTAGAAGTTTTGTTGCTTTAGCTCATACATTAAGATTTAATATCTCTTTTAGGTTAATTTTTGACATTTGTTAATCTCATGTGAATTTTTGTATTATATTTTTTGCAACGAGGTGAGGGTTTTAAGGGGTTTTCTTTGTTTTGTTGCAGATGAACATCCAGGTGACCCAGGGTCATTTCTGGAAAGACTGTTTTTTCCCCTTGAATTGCATCAGCACCTTTGCCAAGCCAGCTGACTGCGCCTGAGCAGGTCTGTTTCTGGAATCTGCTCTATCCAGTTCATCTGTTGGTCTGTTATGACGATGATATATCACTCTTGATCAGCGTTACTTAAAATAATCTTGGAATCATGCAGTATAAATTCTCCATCCTTGTTCTTTTTTCCTGCTTGCTCTGGTTACTTTAAGTCCTACACATTTCTATACAAATTTTAGAATTAGCTTGAATGTTAATTTCTACTAAAAACCTGCTAGGACAGTGCTGGGACTGTGCTGATTATGCAGATTAATTTGGGGAGATTGGCCTTTTGATGATTCTGACAATATTGAATCTTCCACTCCATGAACTCAATGTTTATTTATTTAAATAAATATTTATTTATTTCTTTATTCATTTAATTTCTCTCAACAGTGTTTTTACATTCTAAGCCTATGGGTCTTTTGTATAACTTTTGTCAGATTTATTTCTAAGTATATATATTTCTAGTTTTGCCTTTTGAATGAATTACAGCTTCATAAGAAGTCGCACAATAGCACAGAGAGGTCCCACATGCCCACTGCTGGGTTTCCGCAAGTGGTGGAAACTTACCTGACAAGAGTAAATGTTCAAAACTAGGAGCTTTATGTAGTTAACATCGTTAACTAGACTAGTTAGTACAGGTAACACCAGTAACTATACTAGTTAGCACCATCAACTAGACAAGTTAGCAAGGTAACACCATTAAATAACCAGCCAACACTGTTACCTAGGCTAGTTAGGACAGTTAACACCATTAACTAGACTAGCTAGCACAGTAACACCACTAACTAGACTAAGGAGCTCACAGGGTTGGGCCAGTCTTTGCAGGCTCGCACGTTCCTTCCGGGGTGCCTTGTGCAGGGATCCCGCGACGTGTAGACCCTGAAGCCATGTTCAAGACATGAGACTCTTCCATCCCCACAGAGGACTCCTTCATGTTGTCCTTCCCCAGCCCTTGGGGAAATCTGAGGTTTCTCCATCACGATAATTTGTCATTTCAGGAGCGTAATGTAATTGCAATGCACTGCTTCCAAGATGGGCCAGGGCTTGTTTAACCACGGAAGGACACGTAGGTGTTTCTGGGCTTTAGCTCTCACAGGTAAGGCTGCTGCGAACGTTTGAATACAGACTTTTCTGTGAATGCAAATTTTTGTTTCTCCAGGATAACCCCGGAGAGCAATTTTGGGTTGTCTGGTAGATATATATTTAACTTTTTAAGGAAACTTTGAGACAAACAGAATGGATGGAGGTGAGTCAAATGTGGCGGGGGGAGGACGTAGGACCAAATTTAGAAAAAAGAGTCTTGGAATTTTCCTTTCAAAAATCCATCTTTAAAAAGAAATAGACCTACTATATATGGTAAATCAATTTTCAACAAAGGTGCTAAGACAACGCAAAGGGAAAAGAAAGCTTTTTCAACAAATAGTGTTGGATCCACTGAATGTCCTTATACGGAGGAAAACATGTCCCTTGTCTCTTACAACACACACACACACAACTCAAAATGGGTTACATGTAAATGTAAATTCTAAAACCATGAAACTTCTGCAAGGAAACACAGGAGACAGGCAAAGATTTCTTAGAACACAGAAAGCATGAAATAATCTTAAAAATTGATCAATTGGACATCGTTGCAATTAAAAACTCCTCCTATTAAGAAAAAGACAAATGACAGAAACCTACACAGTGCTGCCACCCAACCATCCGTTCCACCCTTTGATGTTTACTCAGCAGACAAAACTTATGTCCACACCAAGGTGTGAATGTGAAGCTTCCTTTGGAATCACTGAAGCCATGAACAGACGGCATGTCTGTCATCTGGTGACACGTTTGCCTCATGGAGCACAGGGCTACTCAGAAATGAAAGGGAAGAAACACGTGTGCGGACAGGTGAGTCTCAAAGCCACAAAGCTGAGTGAAAGGAGCCAGGCTGGAAAAAGCCCACATGTGTGGTTCAGATCGTACAAAACTTGTAGCTGCAGGCAGACACCTGGCTTCCGGGATGTCCTGGAGAGGTGTGATGGACACAGTGAGGTTTCTGGGTTCAAACGCACACTGCAACCTAATTACACACTTCAGGTGCATTCAGTTTATTGCTCTTTAATTTGAATTCGATAATCTTACACCAATGAAAAAAATACTTTAAAAAATGTGAGTAGGTACCGACAAAGTTCTGTATAGTCAAACTATAGTTTTTCTAGCAGTTGTACGAATGTGAGAGTTGGACCATAAAGAAGGCTGAGTGCCGAAGAACTGATGCTTTCAAACTGTGGTGCTGGAGAAGACTCTTGAGAGTCCCTTGGACTGCAAGGAGATCCAACCAGTCCATCCTAAGGGAAATCGGTCCTGAATATTCATTGAAAGGACTGATGCTGAAGCTGAAGCTCAAATACTTTGGCCACCTGATGCAAAGAGCCAAATCATTGGAAAAGACCTTGATGCGGTAAAAGATTGAAGCCAGGAAGAAAAGAGGATGACAGAGGATGAGATGGTTGGATGGCATCACTGACTCAATGAGCTCAAACTGACATGAGTTTGAGCAAGCTCCAAGAGACGATGAAGACAGGGAAGCCTGGCGTGCTGCAGTCATGGGGTCGCAAGGAGGTGGACATGACTGAACAACTAAGCAACCACAGAGGGCCCAGGGCCAAACCCGCCTGCCCGCCTTGTTCTGCAGGCGTCCTGGATGGGCAGTGTCCCCACAGAGCCGTGGGCGGCTACCTGGGCCTGTGCTGGACTCTGTCCTCAGATGTCCGCACGTCACCCACTCCACCCACCCACCCCCACCCAGTGTGGGGAGGCTCGCTCCTGCTTGTCTGGAACCCAGGGCCAACCTGGCCCTTCAGCCCAATCTCTTCAGCTTCCCGGGGTCTCAGCCTGGCCACCTCTGGCTGCAGTGCCCAGGCCTGGGTCCTCCCCCATCACAGCACCTGGGCAGCCCTCACGAGACCCTGGGGACCGTGGCCTGGGCCTCTGCGTGGCGTGCTGCCTCAGATGGCCTGGTTAAGCTCATGGTTCCGACAGGCCACTCGTGAAGTGCTGACCGCTTAGCCATGGTGCCCCTGGCCAGGCACCTTGGTGGAGGGTCTCCTGTAGCCATCCGGAGCGAAGGTACGAGAAAAGACCCACCCTCTGCCGCGGGATGGGGCCGCTGGGCCTGGGCAGGTGAGGGCCACAGAGGAGCGTCCTGGGCGGGCCTGGCACCCAGCTCCCCGCCCACCTGCTCACAGGAGTCAGCGGGCCTCCCTGTCCTCTGACCCCAACCCCCAGGCTTGCCCGGGGTCCTAGTACGGGAAGGCCTGTCCTTGCCTCCCTGAGGTCTCAACTCCAGGTCAGGACCCAGTCCTCAAGCAAGACTGGGAGCCTCCGCCCCAGGACCTCCAGCTGCTTGGAGGAAAAGTGGAAAACAGCTCCCAAAGCCGCCTTTGGCCCCGGGCCACTGTTTGCTCTCCTAGCAAACTTGGCCCCCGTGTGCTGTTTGACCAGTAAAGGTTTGGCCGCTGTCTGCCTGCTGCGAAGTGCGGCCTGGCCAAAGCCAGAATAAACAGAGCCTTGGGGGGCTGGCTTCTGGCCCAGCAGCCCGCCTCTTTCCGCAGCCCTTGCTTTTGTTGGATTTCAGACTGTCCTCTTAAATCTCTCCCAGAAGATCCAGCTTCTTCCCCTTTAGTGAGGAAAGTGTTGGTAGCCTGATCTCCCAGACATCTGTCTCTCAGCAGCCAAACTGGGGGTGCTGTTGGCCCCGCCGCTGGCTTTCTGTTGCCATGGCAACTGCTGTTTGGGGTAAACTGCATTCAGGAGGCTCGGGGCTCCTGTTGGCTGTGAGCTGCTGGAGGCTGGGACGTGCGTTTGTTTTCACATCTTCTCTTTGCTTCCCCAGAGAAGTGCCTGGCACGGAGGAGCTGCGCCTCGGCTTCACAAGTGTGCACACAGCCGTGGAGCGCCCTCTCCACGCCAGGCCCGGCGCCAGAGGTCGGCTGAAACCCAGCAACTTCGCTAACTGTGATCATGATTGGAAAAGCCCCTTGCTGCATGGAATTTGCACAAATGACTAGCTTCCTAAAACCCAGCAGGGCTGGGTGGGACTGAGGTGGTGAAGGCAGGACTGCAGCCAGCGAGAAGCTCCTTAGTGCTTGTGGAGAAGACATCCACATGCAATAGGTTTTCATCAGAGGATTTTTCAAGAGCCCAGAGTTGGAAAAGACAGACACAACTTCAGTGCCAGGAAGTGTGGGTCCGTGGCTGGGGGGTTGGGGTTTGGGGGTTGGGGTGGGCAGTGGGGGCGGGGCGGTGAGCGGGAAGGGAAGCAGGGTTGATGGTCGGGCTCCCGGTCCTGCGCTCAGCCCCTGCTGCTTGCAGAGCCCGTGTTTGTCCAGGCCAGAGTCCAGCGTATCTCAGCCCTGAGCTGCCAGGCAGGCTGCAGGGTCCTGGCTCGGACTGCGGCCCCGGACTCTGCATTCTCCTCGCAGCTGGCCAGGCCCCAGGGTGACGGCTCGACCCCAAGAGAGCAGCTCTGGCTGATCACAGGCTTCACAGCTCAAGCCCCCGCCAGCTCGGCGCCCCCCGTCAGTAGCTGGGGGTCAGTTGAGGCCGTGCCAGGCTCCGAGGGCTGCAGGGCCACCTCCGGGGGTCCCCTCTTCCCAGCACCGGTGGCCGGACCTTGGGGCCCAAACCGAGCAGCACAGCATCTCCAGCCCCGCCTGCCTCTGAGCCCAGCCTTCCCTTGCCTTCCTTTCAGCCAGCTGGTACAGAGGCCCGCTTCCACAGAGCAGGAGCCCCGCCTTAACCCCACCACCAAGTCCTTGCCCCCAGTGAGGTGACGTCCCCCTTGGTCCATGGGTTCAGACACAGCTGCCTCGGGGGCGGGGTCTCCACGTGGCCCACCTTGACACTCTCGCTCCAGGAATGCAGTCTCCCCTCCTACCTCTGTCCTGGCTCAGCCAGCCCCGCGGCCAGCACCTTCCCGGTGGCCCTCACCTGCCACCCCGTCCCTTCTGGATGCTCAGCTGCCCTACAGCGGAGCCTTCCTGAACACAACCCAGCCCCGGCCTTGCGCCTGTGTGCCCAAGACGGAGGCAGGGCACAGGCCCCGACCGACCTTACAGCTGCCGGCCAGCTCGCCTGCTGTGTGGCTCCGGCCGGGGTGCTGACCTCTCCATGGCCCCGGCCGCCATCAGCAGGACAGAGCGAATGGCAGTGCCTGTTCCAGAAGTGTCACACGAGGACTGAAGGGATCATCCACTGAGGTTAGGTGAGTGTTGGGTGAGCGTCACTGTGGGGAGGGGCCAGGGTCTCAAGGAGCAGGGCCAGGCGGGGAGGCCAGGCGGGGAGGCCAGGAGGGGAGGCCAGGTGTGGGAGGCCAGGTGGGGAGGCCAGGCGGGGAGGCCAGGAGGGGAGGCCAGGTGTGGAGGCCAGGAGGGGAGGCCAGGCGGGGAGGCCAGGCGGGGAGGCCAGGAGGGGAGGCCAGGCGGGGAGGCCAGGCGGGGGGCCCAGGTGTGGGAAGCCAGGCGGGGAGGCCAGGCGGGGACGGCCAGGCGGGGAGGCCAGGGGGGGAGGCCAGGTGTGGAGGCGGCGGGAGGCCAGGCCAGGAGGGAGGCCAGGAAGGAGGCCAGCGTGGGAGGCCAGGAGGGGAGGCCAGGAGGGGAGGCCAGGTGGGGAGGCAGGCGGAGGCCGGTGGGAGGCCAGGCAGAGCCAGGTTGGGGAGGGCCAGCGGGGAGCAGGGTGGGAAGCCAGGGCGGGGAGGCCAGGTGGAGAGGCAGGCAGAGCCAGGTGGGGAGGCCAGGCGGGAGGCCAGGTGGGGAGGCCAGGCGGGGAGGCCAGGTGGGAGAGGCCAGGCGGGGAGGCCAGGTGTGGAAGCCAGGCAGAGCCAGGTGGGGAGGCCAGGCGGGGAGGCCAGGTGTGGGAAGCCAGGCAGAGAGGCCAGGCGAGGAGGCCAGGTGGGGAGGCCAGGTGTGGGAGGCCAGGCGGGGAGGCCAGGTGGAGAGGCCAGGCAGGAAGGCCAGGCGGAGAGGCCAGGTGGGGAGGCCAGGCGGGGAGGCCAGGTGTGGGAGGCCAGGCAGGGCCAGGTGGGGAGCCCAGGCGGGGAGGCCAGGCGGGGAGGCCAGGTGGAGAGGCCAGACGGGGAGGCCAGGCAGAGCCAGGTGGGGAGGCCAGGCGGGGAGGCCAGGGAGGCCGGCGGGGGAGGTGGGGAGGCCAGGTGTGGGGAAGCCAGGCGGAGAGGCCAGGCGGGGAGGCCAGGCGGGGAGGCCAGGTGTGGGAGGCCAGGCAGAGCCAGGTGGGGAGGCCAGGCAGGGAGGCCAGGTGGGGAGGCCAGGCGGAGAGGCCAGGCGGGGAGGCCAGGTGTGGGAGGCCAGGCAGAGCCAGGCGGGGAGGCCAGGCAGGGAGGCCAGGTGGGGAGGCCAGGCGGAGAGGCCAGGTGGGGAGGCCAGGCAGAGCCAGGTGGGGAGGCCAGGCGGGGAGGCCAGGTGGGGAGGCCAGGTGTGGGAAGCCAGGCGGAGATGCCAGGTGGGGAGGCCAGATGTGAGAGGCCAGGCGGAGAGGCCACGTGTGAGAGGCCAGGTCGGGGAGGCTGGGCTGGGTTTCTCAGGAAGAACGTTTTCAGGCTCTAGGGGGAGAGCCACCTTCCAGGCAAGTGGCTGTGTGTTCTGGACTCGCCCAGGACACCCAGGAGCTGAGGATGTCACAGACTTGGGGCACAGGGCCTGCTGCCCACCTGCTCCCCCTGTGAGGGGAAGTCTGAGCTGAAGCCTCAGGCCCCTGGAAGCTTGCCTGCCCTTCCTTCCTTCCTCAGGGTCACAGTGGGGCCCCCACCTGGACCCGCAGCTGCCCTGCTGGCCGGCCTGGAGGCCCCTAGCTCCTCCCTGGGGAGTGGTCACCCTTGCTCTTGACCATCGTATCGATGTTCCTATTAGAACATCCTTTCAGCTTTCTCAATGATGCCTGGAATATCCCCTGTGAGCTCTCGTTTTTGAATGGGTGCCCCTGACCCGTCCCACTCCCCACTGGGTCAGGGAAAACACAAGCTGAGCCTAGAATATCTTTGGGGGCCAGAAAGCCAGGAAATGTTCCCCAATTTAATTAATTAGGAAAGTAAGAGCCTGTAGCAGACACAGGGCACGCCCTGGGAGTGCTGCCAGCAGCCACAGACGGACGCCGTGAGCAGCAGACTCAGGCTGGGGCACTGTCGCCCGGAGTGTGCGAGCCAGGCTGACGGACACAGCCACCTGCAGACACGCGCGCACAGGGATGAGGCCAGCGCTGCTTTCAGGAAACCTCCCCTCGACAGGTGACAGGGAAACAGAGAACGAGAAGGCCGTCTGGGTGAGCTCACTCCAGCTGCGGAGGATCACAGAGCAAGAGGACAGATGTCCACAGGCACGCAGAGCCTTGCACGCCCCTCCGGAGTCGCTTCAGAGCATCGGCGTGGCTCCCACGGCAGTCTTCATGTCCACAATGCATCTGGCTTGTTCTCCACGGGGGTGTCTGAGCGTGGTGGGGGCTGCCCAAGGACTGTCCCTGTGACAAGCAGAACCCTCACCCAGGGAGCCAGCCGCCAGTCTAGAGGGACTGGGCAGATGGTCAGCTGGGCAGGTGGTGAGCTGGATCGGCGGTCAGCTGGGTTAAGTAGTTAGAAGGGCTAGGTAGTAGGTATCGAACGTGGTCAGCTGGGTAGGCAGTCCGCTGGGTTGAGAAGTAAGGTGTGTTAGGTTATTAACGTGGTCAAGTGGTCGGCTGAGTTGGCTCAGGTTAAGTGAGCACCCCTGCAGGGGCCGCGGTGTCTGAGCTGCCCTGCTTCATCCTGTCCTGTCCTGTCGGGGTGGAGGTATAACGGGGCCAGGACCGTGTGTGTCAGCAGCTGGGGCTGCTGGCTGCCCGTCAGACCTACACCCAGTGCCCCTCCCCGCCCGCCACTCCGTGGCCCGGGTGACGCCGGAGCTGCCCTGGCAGGACCCTCAATGATTCTGGTGGGAACAGAGGAGACAGGGCTGGTGTTCCAGGCCAGGGAAGTCCCTGCCTGGGGGGCAAGGACCCAGTGGGAGGCCCCCAGGCCGCTGGACACTGACTGGGGCACACATCCCCAGAAGCCCCGGGGAATGAGGTCCGAGCTCACACCTGGAGGAGGGTCTGGGTGAGACCCTTTTGTTCCAGGAGAGCTGCGAGGCAGGCCTGCTTGTAGGGCTGGGGCCGGTGGGCATGGAGCCTGAGCAGGGCTTGCACACGGGCTGGGGTGGGGGCCGAGCGGTGCAGCCCCGAGGTGGCGGTCAGTACTGGTCACTGAAGATGCTGGAGTCTTACTCCCGGCCCACGTGGTCGCCAGGCTCCTCGGGAAGCACGGACCCAGGTCTGAGGGCCCTGTTCACTCTCCGAAGCGCATGGAGTCCAGGATGAGCCAAGGTGTGGACTGAGGCGAGGGCAGCTGCCTGCAGCCAGGGAGGGCCTGGGAGGAGCCGGCAGGAGCCGGGCCCGGATGAGCCGGAGAGGGGAGGTCTCTGCCCCAGCGCCCCGCACCTGTGGGCTGAGGACGCTCTGCGTCTCAGCCGCCCACGCCCCCCGGCCCACGTCCGAGGCTCTGGCTCCCACTTCTCGGGCCCATGGAGGGTGTTTGCAGCTGAGAGGAGCAGCCCTCAACACACGGTGAGGCAGACGAGCAGGTGGGCACTGCTGTTGCCCTGGGGGACTCGGGTCCGTGTCCCCTGCCCCGGACAGCCCCTTGGAGACCGCGCTCACCCCGCTTTCCTCCCGAGGAGGGACAGGTGGGGACACTTTGCGCTTTCCTGGCCCACTCTCTGGCCTGTGGTTCCAGCTGTCAGCACTGACTGCTGACCTGCCCTTTCCAGGAGCCCACGTCAGGCAGGCCCTGGGACCCGGGACGCCCCAGAGAGCGGCACCAGCCCTGGGCCGGGCTCGGGGGGCTCTGTGTGAGGCCTCAGAGGAGTCCTCGGGCAGGCTGTGCTCGCAGAAGGACAACTCACGCACAGAAGGTGAGTTCTTCCCCTTGTGTGGCCTGGGCTGCTGCTCCCCACCTCTGAGGGTTGCCCCTCACCTCCCAAGGCCTCAGCAGCTCCCCACTGTGGCCAGGCCGGCGTGGCTCAGCTCCACCCTCGTCCCAGAAGGGCCCTCCAGCCTGGACAGCAGGGTGTCTGGACAGGCTCAGGGTGCCTGGGGACACTGTGGGGACACTGTGGGGACACTGTGGGGACATGGGGACTCTGGGGACACTGGGGACACTGTGGGGACACTGTGGGGACACTGGGGACACTGGGGACACTGTGGAGACACTGGGGACACTGGGGACACTGTGGGGACACTGTGGGGACATGGGGACACTGTGGGGACACTGTGGGGACACTGTGGGGACACTGGGGACACTGGGGACACTGTGGGGACACTGTGGGGACATGGGGACTCTGTGGGGATACTGGGGACACTGTGGGGACACTGTGGGGACACTGGGGACACTGGGGACACTGTGGGGACACTGGGGACACTGGGGACACTGTGGGGACACTGTGGGGACACTGTGGACACTGTGGGGACACTGTCGGGACTCTGTGGGGACATGGGGAAACTGGGGACACTGTGGGGACACAGGGGACACTGGGGACACTGTGGGGACACTGGGGACACTGTGGGGACATGGGGACACTGTGGGGACACTGGGGACACTCTGGGGCACTGTGGGGACACTGGGGACACTCTGGGGACACTGGGGACACTGTGGGGACACAGGGGACACTGGGGACACTGTGGGGACACTGGGGACACTGTGGGGACACAGGGGACACTGGGGACACTGTGGGGACACTGGGGACACTGTGGGGACACAGGGGACACTGGGGACACTGTGGACACTGTGGGGACACTGTGGGGACACCTGGGGACACCATGGGGACACTGGGGACACTGTGGGGACACTGGGGACACAGGGGACACTGGGGACACTGTGGGGACATGGGGACACTGTGGGGACACTGGGGACACAGTGGGGACACTGGGGACACTGTGGGGACACTGGGCACAGGCCTCTGAGTGTGGTGCCCTGGTGAGCGAGCTCTGCATTTTGTCTCGTCGCGTGAAGTACGTCAGAACAGCACCGGGAGCCTCTCTTTGGGGCCTGGGTCCCACACGCGCCAAGTGTCGTCCACCCCTGGAGGTGCCCAGGACTCTAGACAGAGGGCAAGTCTGTCCATCCGTCCTCCGTAGCTCCCAGGACTGTGGGTCTCGAGGTCACGGCACAGGGAGGGCCGGGGTCCAGGGCCCTTGACCTCTGCGCCCTGGACACAAGAGCAGGGCAGCTCCGCACAGGGTGCCTGGGTCAGGCCCCTCCGTCCGCCCGCCGCTGGCCACCAACACAGCCTCCTTCCGGCTGCTTCGTTACTGAGCAGAGGAGATTTCATGTCTGTAAGGTGAGATGTCAGCTCGCCTCCAGGTGAAAGGTGTGTAAGGTTAGGAGATGTCAGCTCGCCTCCCCTGAAAGGTCTGGGAGCGTGACTCCGGCTGGGCGTCAGAGGGAGGCTGGAGGGCCGGCCCGCCACCAGGGGGCGCTCAAGTCAAGCGCAGCCGCCCTCCCGGCGGGAGCAGAGAGAACGGCCCGGACATGGCCCTTGCACATCCATTTCCTTGGAGCGGCAGGAAGAGACAGGCTGATGTTCGGGCACTGTGGCTCCTGAGGGCAGCTGCCTGGGTGGGGGTGCCCTGCTAGTGATCCCTCGCCGCCACTCCGCCTTCCTGCTGCAAAAGCAGGGGGAATAACAGGGCCCACCGTGTAGACGTGAAAGATGCCAGTCCGTGCAGGGCAGGTCAAGGGGTGCAGAGCAAACACCCGCCCTTGAGGGTCCGTTGCTGTGGCCACGAGCGCCACCGTCAGCTCGTCCTCCCCAGGCCCCTTCCCCGCCCAGCCCACCACCTGCGTTTCCTCCTAATCTACCAGCCTGTTGGCAGGTGCCTGTGCTGGGTGGAGCGGCCGTGAAGCTCCGCTTTCCAGGAGATGCAGCTGACATCTGTTGGTCAGCGAGCGGTAAGTCAGGACACGCTGGGCATCCACGCTTGTCTCCCCCAAGAATGGAGGCTCTGAGAGCCCAGGGTTTGTTCAACCACCATGTGTCCCCTGAGTATCACTTGGCACAAGGCAAGCTTTTGGCAAACACTGACCAACAATAGTGGGAAATGGTTTATGAGCATAGAAGGAAAAATTGTAAAAGCAAAACAAAACAAACAAAAAAAATAAAACCCCAAAACTAGTGCAATGTGGTGTCAATTTTGTAAAAAAAGCTGTGTTTACATATCTCCATATACAGCGCTCTCTATGTATTTGAGGGAGAAACAGAAATCCAGCCGGTGGTGGTATGAAGGTCACAAGGGGACAGGTTACACGCTTTCTGCCAGGTCCCACATTGCCCACAGTGAAAGTGCATGTGTGATTTGGGGGAGACTAGCAACCCTCGGAGGAACAGGCTGGCGGCAGGGACAGGCCCCCAGGGGCACTGTGTCCACCAGAGCCACTGGGCTGGGCCCGCCCTGGGGGCCCTGCGGCCTTAAATTCACTGGTCTGAGCAGCTGTGGGCCAGTGGGGGCCGGGGAGGGAGCTGGGTCAGGCCGGGGGCCCAAATTCGCAGGCTGAGTCAGGGGCCCTGAGGACTGGGGCCCTCCCGGGGGTAAATGCCCACCTCCCACCTGCAGTCCATGGGGGTGGGGCTCCAAGCACCGAGATGGACAGAGAGCTCCACGGCCCCCAGGCAGCAAGGGTGGGGGCTCGGCCTCCCTCCTTCACTGGAGCGAGCGATCCCGCCGCCAGCAGTGACTTTAGGGCTCCACGCTCATCAAGGGTGACCCAGGTCACGGTATTGCCTCCGCTGGCTGTGGCCCAGCTCCCCAGGTAGGGGTCTCTCTGTGGCCTCAGTGGGCCTGGGGGTCAGATCGAAGGCTCCCAGGCAGGGTCCACCTGCCTTTCTAGAGGCTGGCCAGTGGGCAGGAGCCACCTCCACACCCACACTGCCCTGCCGGTTCTCACGGGCCACCCGACTGGCTCCCTGCAGGCGCCCCAGCTGACCCAGGAGGCGAAGGTCACCACCTGCAGCCAGACATGCTCATGTGTGGGGCTGCCCTGTGCCCGGCCCTTCCGTGGCTCTGAACCAGGCCAGCTGTCCGTGGTGGCCAGGGATGGACAAGGGCGAGTGTTGGTTGGGGACCAGTCACACTCCTGGCTTGTGGCCTCCTCTGGGCAATTCTCTGGAAGCTTCTCTCGGTGTCCATCTTGGTGACCAGGTGCCAGA
This sequence comes from Cervus canadensis, assembly GCF_019320065.1. Classification (NCBI taxonomy): domain Eukaryota; kingdom Metazoa; phylum Chordata; class Mammalia; order Artiodactyla; family Cervidae; genus Cervus; species Cervus canadensis. The sequence continues at coordinate 352,876 of NC_057394.1, read as the reverse complement.
GCTGGGAGCTGCCACCCAGGGGCAGGGATGATGGGGACACTTGCTTGGGAGGCTGTGCCTGCTGGTGGAGGCCATGGACGCGTCCTCAGGAAGCGCTGTGATACCGTGTCCTCAGTCTTGGACTGAGTCAGACACATGGCCAGAGGCAGGTTGCCAAGCCCCAGCTGGTTGGACAAAGGAGCCGCAGATCTCGTGGGATCTCCCTGGTGCGGCTCCCCTCCAGGTCCTCTATCCCTCCCCTTGCAGGCAGCATCTCCCTGTGGCTGCACCTCCTCCGTGCGGTCCTTAGGGCTCCCAGTCCAGCTGTAGGAATGCCCGCCCCTTGGTCTTCAGGGACCAATGCCCAGGTCCCGCTGTGCCCTGGTGGCAGCTGTGGTTGGGGCCAGGCCCCTGGGGGGTCTGGGGCTAAGTGTGGTGCTGCAGGACCCCGTGACCTGGGAGGGGAGGTGTGACCACGTGACCTGGGAGGTGTGACCACATGACCTGGGAGGGGAGGTGTGACCACGTGACCTGGGAGGTGTGACCACGTGACCTGGGAGGTGTGACCACGTGACCTGGGAGATAAGTCCCTGAGCTGCTTCTCCTCCCTGATGTACATTTTGTGGGACAAGATTCGTGGCAAGAAGGGATGAGGCCCTTGAGAGGTACAACATCTTTCATCCACTTTTTATTGCGTCTTTAAAAGATGGCCTCATCGCTTCCCAGTGATGGATCATCGTGTGTGAAGCGGTCACGGCGCCTCTGAAGCAGGCTCCTCTGGTGTTTCAGGACAGCTGTCTGCATCCTTGCCCCTCCCGGTCTGGCAGGCCCAGGAGCCAAGTGGAAGCCCAGTTACTGGCCAGAGGGGCAGGTCTGGGTTAGGACCCGGGAGGCAGCCTGCCCTCCGCCCGGCCCCTCCCTGAGCCTGAGTTACCTTCTCCAGCCTACGCGCTCTCCTTCACCTTCTTCCTGGTGGAGTATGGGATGCAGCACACCCAGCTGGTCCTGGACCTGGAGACCGAGGGGAGGGTGTGAGAGGCACTCTGCCCCCTCCCACCAACTCCGCGTGGGTAAGCTCGCCAGCCAGAGACAGCTCCCAGGCCCCTCTGGGGCCCTCCCCTCTGCTGCCTCGGCTTCTCCAGCCCAACAGGAGCCCCTTGAGCACAAGAGGCCTTGAAGGCCCACTGAGCCTGCTGCCCCATCCATCCACAGCCAGCCGTGAAGAGGCATCACGGGTGGACAGTGCCCACCCCAGCCCAGTGTTTCCAGAGCACTGTGGCCTGTGCCTATTCCTGCTAGGGGGGACTCTGGGGGTTCCACTTCCAACCAAGGCTGTCTCTGGGGTCAGATGGCACTCCTCTTCACAGGGACCTCCATGGCTCTGGGCCAAAGTGCCCCAATGGGCCCCTAACAGGCACCTGGGTGCCCGAGGGGGCCAACTGGACGGACTGAGGCTGCGGGTGAGCAGGCAGGTGACCCCGCCTCCCTGGTGCATATCCAGGCACCCTCTATGAGCAGACCCTGTCCTGTTGGCCGAGCAGCTGCCGGCCGCCGAGGCCTGGTTCCTAGGCATGGCCCATCCACAGGTTCTCTGGGGCCGCTGAGCACAGAGTGTGGGAGCCAGACCCGGAGGCTGAGAGGTGGGCCTGGGCCCGCCTGGCCTGGGGCAGAAAAGGAGCTGCCAGGTTGTGTCCAGGGTGACCAAGTCCATCACCACATCCAGTAAGAAACGATGAGAAAAGCAGACATTAGCTTAAGGAAGACTTTCCTGGCAAGCTTAGATCTGAGGCTATGCCAGGCAGTCCTGACACCTTGGTAAAACCTGTGTGCCTGGCCGTGTGAGCAGAGATCAGCACAGACTTGGGGGTGAGACCTCCTCACAGGGACACTGTCCCCCCGGAACCCAACCCGAGGAAAGGCAGTAACAGCCACCGCCAAGTCGCAAAGGCCCGGGATGCTGCGGCCAAGCACGTCTGGAAGCACAGGAGTGTGGCCGGGGGCCCCCCGCCCCAGCTCGCCCACGCTCCAGCCTCTGCTCCTGGTCCCTCGAGGCCCAGGCTCCCAGATGCCCCCACTGTTTCCAGTTGGTGGCACTTGGGTATTTTAAACTTTTCCTCTCTGTTGTGCTATTTCATGTGACTTCATTTATTTTAAACATCAATTTTACAAGGTAAACAGAGAAATTTTTCTTTTTAAAACTGTGCAAGCAAATTAGCTGAGATATTAGTACAGTTAATTCAGGTGAGAAGTGGATGAATAGCTATTTTCTTCTTTGTGCTTCTCTGTACCGATTAAAATACCATCGACCCACAGCCCTTGGGCGAGCATCATGCCTCCTCCTGGCTCCAGAGCCTCATGATCTCTACCCCAGAGGGTGGAGGCGTTGGGACAAACACTCCCCTGACCCCAGCCCACCTCCCCTGAGTGGACTCCTCACTCACTCGTCCTCTGACACATCCCCCATGTCCTTCTGGGACTGCTTCTCTTCTTTCGTGATGCACGTGATCACCTGTGGGGTGGGAGCAGTTGAGGGGACGGGGTGGGAGGCATTAGGGACCAAGGCTGGACCTGTTGGACCCGCCGAGAACAAGATGGGGCCATGGAGACAGCCCTGAGCGTCCTCCCATGCAGCAGGCCCCGTCAGGCAGGGATTTCTAGCTAGGGGACCCAGACCAAGGAACCATGCCCTTGACCCTGGAATGCAAGTCAGAAGGCCTGGTCCCTTAGTCCCAGCTGTGCCCCTGGCTGAACCTTCTCGAGCCATGGTAACCTTGGGGTGAGCCAGTCACCGACTCTCTTCACCGTGCATCGTGTTCTGAGGGCAAAGAGCTAGGAAGTACCACCTGGAAAGGAGCAGCCCCGAGGCAGGGGCGAATTAGAGAAAGCTTCCAAAGAGACGGCTACTCACTACAACAGAAACGGAGAATATTTGTGTTGGAAAGACCCAGTCAGGCCACTGGGTCAACCACTTCCATTTACAGAGAGTGGTGCTGAAATGATGGTGGTGTTGGAGGTGGTGCAGTGAAGCTGATGCTGATGGAGACAGTGAGTGGGGTGGTAGTCTTGATGATGGTGGAGACAGGGACGATGGTGGTGGTGGGGAAGATAGTACCTGATACAGGGGCTCTCTGGGCACCAGGCAGTGTTCTGAGGGTGCTACAGAACAATGCTGGGCTGCAAGTATTAAGATTCCCATTTTGCAGATGATAAAACTGAGTCATGGAAAGGCATGGTGACTTGTGTGAGCCTTCCCTGCATGTGGAGACTAAATCTTCCAGCTCTTGGCTTGGACCACAATCCCACAAGAGGTTCTTGAGGCCCCCGGGCACCTCGAGTGTTGACCCAGGCCCTGGTGTTGCTGGTGGCGCAGAAACGCGTGTGGGTTGGCGTGAGGGAGTGAGAAAGAGGCCCGGGTGCCCTCTGGTCCCCAGGCCAGCCCTCAAACCCCAGGCCCTGTCTCTCCTCAGCGGCCAGCACACCCTGCTAGGGCACGTTCCCAGGACCGCTGTGGGCCCCGAGCTTGCTGCCTCCCTGTGGGTGGCCCGGCTTTCTCGGCTCTGGCGCTTTACCTCCTCGGCACGGTCTCCCAGGTCAATGTCCACAAACACAGATGGTTTCTGTGGAGGGAAATCAGAGACACATGGATGACGGGTGTGGCTGAGGAGGGGCGAGGAGTGCAGCTTCCTGGGAGGGGCGTGGGCTCGAGGCCCCGTGGTGCTCAGATCTGGGCATTCATTACCCCGGGGTCACCACACCCTGGCTGTGTGTGGTGGGAGCTCCTGGCAGTGGGGCTGGCGAGGCCTCCACGGCAGCTCTGGCAGAGGGCGGGGAGGTCTGGCCTCCCCAGCACCCTCGGTCACCTCATATCAGGTCCCTGATGACCCAGAGGGGCCCCCCACCTTTACCTGCTGAGAACCAGAGCCTGGGTGGGCAGGCACGCCGAGAGCTGGGTGGACGCTGCATGCCCACATGCTCTCCTGGGCTCCATCTGCAGGCAGCCCTCCGCCTGGTGCAGATGCACACAGGGCCTGAGGGCCTGGGGTCTGTGTGGCGGTTGCCCCACGTCTCTGCCCCTCAGGCTCCTTGGCTCAGCCCCGAAAGTGCTCCTGTGGTAGCGCTTTGGTCGACACCGGGAGAAGTGTTTCTGGGAGTGGAGGGAACCCCGGAACCCCCGGACACAGGCCCAGGGCCACCGGTGTAAACCCTGACAAGACCGCCCAGCTCCTCTCCACCCCCACGAGCCTGGGGGTGGGCGGCGTCCAGGGAGGGCTCTACCCCGGGCTGCGGGCTGGGCTGGGTCTCCCCACAAGGCTGAGCTGAGGGTGTCTCGGTCAGGACTCCCTGCCCCCTGAGTGTGGTGCTGCTTTGCAAGCTGGGGTTAAGGTGCCCCAGGGCGGAGCACAGAGCCCGGTGCCAAGGGCGCTCAGGGCCGGTCCACGCAAGCCCGGCTCCGCCCGGGGGACTGACCGGCGTCCACAGCAGGACCACGCCCCGCGGCCTCCCCGCCTGATTCCACTACTGAAGCGGGACTGTCTTGCCTCTTTCTCCAGAAGGTCGTCTAGCTTGATGGACTCGGGCTCCTGTTCCTGTGAGGAGGCGGCGGGACAGGCCAGGTAAGTGGGCAGGGCTGAGCCGGGGGCTGGCCGCGCGGGCGGGGGGCATGGCTCACCTTGGCCTCCGGGGTGCACTCGTCTGCGCCCTCCCCTCCGGCCGGCTGCTCGCGGCGGGTGCTGGCCTCCTCCACCTTTGCGTCCTCCGGCGCCTGCCCGCGGGCATCCTGGGCCCCGTCCTGCTTGTCCTCCAGGCTGGCCTGGCTGCAGGGGGTGGAGACAGTTGGACAGCTTCGTCCTAACCCTAACCCTAACCCTGGGAGCCCGTGCGGTGCCCCTGCGTTGGCAGAGGGGCGGGGGCGGTGGGCAAGGCAGGCCCTGGGGGGAGAGGAGGTGCGGAGGCAGGGACGCAGGGCTCCGAGGGGCCGTCCTGACCCAGACCCGCCCAGCGCGAGGGTTGCCCCGGGGCCCTGGCAGCCTCCCGGAGGGCAAGCTTTCTTTCTGGAGATCCTGGGGAAGGACACCAGAGAGGTGCCAGTGCTGAGGAGCTGGGCCGGGCTAAGCCGCGCTGCTGTTTGCTGGGTGGCCCGCCCCTCTGAGCCTCCCTGGACCCTGTTGCCCTCCTTCAGGGCCTCCAGGCCTGGCTCCCGCCCTGCCTCCCACGTCCCCGCACGCATCTGCATGGCTGCCTCCGCTGTGCTGAGGCCGCTCACCAGCTGGCATCTTCTGCTTCACTCCTGACGTCCTTCCCCTGGTCTTCGGACTCTGAGGAGGGGCAGCAGAGCTGCGGTCAGTCTGCAAGGATGCTGACAGCCACCCACAGGGAGCCTGGCTCTGTTCCCGTTTGGACCCAAGTCCCCCGGCATCCTCGCCCGGGAGGCCACTGGCCCTGACATCCCCATCAGCAATTTGCAGGCTAGTGAGGGGCCCTGAGGGGTCGCAGCTGGGCCGAGGGGGTCCCTGTGGGGCCTTGCCCTCTCAGTGGAACTTGGGGAGCCTGTGGCGTTGCTGTGTTCTCCTGGAGGCAGCAGCGGTGGGGGCGGGGGGAACTTGGTCTGTGGCCCCCTGGAGGCGGCATCTGAGCATCAGCGGCCCAGGGCACTGCGGGGGCGGGTTCTTGGCTGCGGGGTCTGTCCATGAGCAGAGGAGGGCGCCTCACATATGGGGAGCAGGGGGGCCGCGTCTCAGGGCCTCATGGGGCAGCGTGAGCCCTGAGCTCCGAGCAGGAGGCTGTGGCTTCCTGGTGAGATGCAAGCTCTTTGCTCCATAGCTTGGAGCTCACAGTGGGGGTTCCCACAGGCCCCGGGGCCTCAGAGGACCCTCGGAGGGGCCCCGAGGTTGCTGCGCTCCAGCCCCACAACCTCTCAGGCCCCCTGAGCCTGAGGCGCCCTGTGGCTGCTCCAGAACCCCTTGCCCCTGATGGCCCGGTTCCCACCCCAGCCTGAGACACACCCTGGGCCCTGGTCCTGCAGCTGGCACAGTCTAGGAGGCTCCCAACTTTAAGGAGCGCTCTGGGCAGGACGCCCGGCAGGGCGCCTCTGGCGGCCATGGTTCTGGAGGGTCTCCTACAGAGTCTGGTGGCCAGATTGGCTACTCAGGGTCTTTTCAGCTCGCAGGCCTCGGGGCTGGGGCACCGCCAGGGATGGGGTCAGGGCCAGCCCCTTGTGGGCACCCTGCCAGCTGTGCCACTTCATCCGCTGGCCCTCGCCACCTCGCACGCTGTTCCTCCCCCAGCCCTGAGCCTGTGTCCCTGGCTCCTGACATCCTCCAGCGCCGTCCTTCATGGGGACCTGGGCCCCCTGCCCAGGGTTAAGTGACCTTCCGTGGAGGGAGTTTTCTGCCAGGCCTGGCCTCCCTGGTACTCGGCACCCACGCCCCGGGCTGGGTCATTCGTGGACCTGCCCTCGCCTCTGGGCTGAGTTCCCTGCAGGTAAGAACTGGGTGCTGTGCGTCCTCCTCCGTTTCCAGCACCCGCACAGGCTCCAGGGCGCCTACTGACCTGTGCTGTGCTGTCCCCAGGCAGGCCCTGGCCACCCGGAGACAAAGTCCTGAAGGCCAGGGGTGCAGCCGCAGCGGGCCTTCAGAGGTCATTTCAGAGCTCCACTGCTCTCAGCAGGAAGGGCCCGGACAGTCAGGAGCCGCTGTTTGCAGGCAGTGCTCCAAGGTGACTTCTGGAAAATCTTCAGCAGCCCCTGACTGCGTGCACACGTGTGTGCCTTTGTGCTGGCGCACATGCCTGTGGGTGTACAAGTTTGCACACGTGTGTGCTGGTGCGTGTGCCTGTGTGTGAGCACATGTGCTGGGGCACATGTCTGGGCGTGCGGGCATGTGCACGTGTATGTCGGCACACATGTCCCTGTGTGTGCAAGTGTGTGCATGCGTGTGTGCTGGCACCCTATCCCTGTGTGTGTGAGTGTGTGCACACGTGTCTGTGCATGGGCTGGCCCACATACTCTCCACAGCTCCCTCCTCTTGCGTGGACTGACAGGAGAGGAAGCATCACCAGGAAGAGCTGGTTCTTCTCTGCTCCGCCACAGCCGCAGAATGAGCAACCGCCTTTTCCTCCAGCGCAGCATCGTCAGAAAGGGAAACACTCGTGTTGGTGGGTCCCCCATCTGCCTTCTAAGGAAGATCCTGCATTCACGCAGGTTCTGGGCATGTCTGCAGGGTCTGTAATGATCTCCAGGCAGACGGGAGGGCTGCTCCCCTGGGCCCCACGAGCAGCGTCAGGAGGGGGCGCAGGGGGTCAGGAGTTGGCCTGGAGGTAGAGCCCCCCTTTGCTGCCTCCCTTCAGCTGGGCTCTAAGCGACCCTCACACCACTCACAGGTCACTGTCTGAGCTTGAGTCGCCCCCATAGGTCTGGGATGAGCGTGTAGGGTGGGCAGGCCAGGTGGCGAGGGGCTGACATCGCAGAACCCTCTGCACGACCACACCGACACTGCCTTGCAGCGAGGGCGCCCCTCACTCCCTTCACAGCAGGAGAGCCTCCTCCGGCCCGTGGATCTCAGCGGGTCCCACCATGTGGAGTAGCCCGAGGCCCGGAGCCCACCCTCTGAACGGCCCTCCTCCTCCGGGACACGCCCTGCAGGAGGGCCATCGGGAGCAGGGGCTGGTCGGCGGCCCCGGGGCAGGTTCTGGCGAGCTGGTTGCCAGGGTGCGGGTCCCAGGCGAGGCGCTCAGAGTGCAGGCACGGCTCTGCGGCTTCCAGCGGCTTCTGCACCTTCTGGCTGGTATGTCTGCGGCGCCCCCCCGTCTGCGACCCTGTGGTCTTGACAGCCACAGGTCAGGCAGCACCAGCCTCCTCCCTCGTGATCCCTGCATGCGAGCGTCAAGGCCGGGTGGGTCTCTGGCGCTCCCTCAGGGGGGCCATGTCTTGTTCCATTTGACCACGTGGGCAGCAAGGCCCGCTGTGTTCCAGCCCCTCTGAACTGTCCGGGACCTCCTGGGCCTGGAGCCTCGGGGCAGGTGGGCGCAGGGCAGGACGAGGCTCAGCTCGGCACGCCCGGCCGTCCAACTTCGGGAAACCACGCGGTGCTGGACAGGAAGGTCTGAGGCCAGTGTTACTGGGAGACCCCACTGCCACCTGCAGTGCTTCTGAGCAGGCTATGGGTTGGTCTCCTCTCGGGGACTCAGCCCTCCTGAGATCCCTACACAGAGCGGCCGTGCTGGATGGTGGGTGGGGGAGATGGAGTGGCCTCTGTGCGGTGACCTCCTCCTCCGACACAGCTTTGGATTTTTAAGCTGAGAAAACAAGTATTTTTACACCACGGCCTCTTAATGGCACTCCTAGGGCTTAAGCGGCCAGTCGCATTCCTGTTCCCTTTCTTTTCCTGGGCCTGAATGACGGTCTTGGCAAAGGGCGCTTGCTGGCGTGGCCTTCTCAGAACCACGACCTAGGGGCCCCACCCGTGACTGGCAGCTCCCCGTCTCTCCACCAGCTCAGGGCCTGCTGCCTCGGGGTAGCTGACCCTCGAGGGGCAGGTCCACGTCAGCACCAGTGCATTTCGAGCACCCATCCCCACCGTGGGCACACCACTGCCCGCTTGCAGGGTTAGCAACACGCTGGAGTGGGAAACAGACAACATAAGATGCAAATGTGCACAGTTCACAATGTAAGAGTCTCATTTGTGCCATGTATGGTGGGCGGCTCCAGCCCCACAGGTTCCCCGCTGCCCCTGTGAGGCCCCTGGTTCCCACAGTGGAATCGAGGCTCGCCCTGGAGCCTCACTATGAACCCGAGACACTTTCCACGCCACCTCAAGAGCCAGAGGTGTTCCCAAAGTACTCGATGCCTTCACAGGCCACAGGGGCCAGGTCTCTGTCCTCACCCTTTCCTCCTGCCCTCAGCGGAACTTACAGCAGGCCCCCCAGAAGCCCCAGGCCGGCCCCCAGGATGGGCCCCCAAAGCCCCCGGCCCTTAGGATGGGCCCCCACAGCCCCCGGCCCTTAGGATGGGCCCCCACAGCCCCACGTGCAGGGATCAGGGACCCACGTTAGCTCTGGGTGAGCCGCCTGCCCCCACCTAGCTCCTTGCACAGCTTCTTGATGCAGCTCGGCGGGTCCCCCTTCTGGAGCAGGCCGCCCACACTCCGGCTCCGCTGCAACTCGGCCATCTCGCTGGCCGCCTTGAGGTGTGCGGTGCCCAGGCCCGTGGGAGGGGCGCCGGGGCCGGGCCGGTGCCTCCTGTGGGCGGCCATGCCGTCCTTGTCCATCCTCCCCGCCTTCTGGTCACAGCAGAGTGGGGGGTGGCGCTCCCGAGTGGCCCTCAGCTGGAGCACATGGCGTCGCCCCACAGGGAGCTGCCCACGGGCACCGGCCCTGTTGCTAGGTGGCCCCTGTGACATCACTGCAGGGGCAGAGGCCACCCAGGATGTGGCTCCAAGCGGCCTCCCCAGGCGCCCAGCCGCAGCAGAGGCAGAGGGCCAGCGGTCGTGGCCAGCACGTGGCTCCCGGGGCTCCTGGAGCCACGTCTGCAGAGCCTTCAGCGAATCCTTTGACTCTTCGCAGGGACGAAGGACTTGGGGGGCGGTGGTGACGCTACTTGGCTGGCAGTCTGGGCCCTGGTGGCACCCTGTGTCCTCCCCACACCAGATGAGGGGAGATTCGCTCAAATGTGACATCGAGGGGGTGGGTCGCCACCTGGGGACAGGATCCTCAGAACTGTGCTGACGAAACCCTTCCCTGCCTTTTAAGTGGGGCCTTTTGCTGGCGTGTCCATAACCAGGCCTTGGGCAGTGTCCACAGCAGACACTCTGGGTCTGGAGCCAGGGGTCAGACGTCCGGGCGTGGCTGGGCTGCTCTCCGGAGGCCTCTTTCCTTGGAGTGTGGACGCCGTCTCCTCACCACGTCCTCACGGGGTCATCCCCTGTGTGTGTCTCAGTCCTAATCACCTCTTCTTAAAAGGACATCAGTCAGACTGAACCAGGGCCCCTGAGGGACCTCAGGTGACCTTCGTCACCTCTTTAAAGGCCTGTCTCAAATGCAGTCACTTTGTGAGGTCCTGGGGGTCAGGATTTCACACTGTGTGGGGCACAGTTCAGCCTGTAACACAGTCTAACAGAAAGGCTCTGATGATCTATTCAGCACGGACTTTTCTTCTCCTCTGGGACCATGGGGGACAAGTCACAGCAGAGGTTCCTTGAGCACCTGGCCGACAGCACTGTGTGTTGTCAATGTTCAGAATGAAGCCAAAGTGACTGATCCCCATTTCCCACATCCATCCCTGAACATCTCACAGCACCGTAGCTCACAGGAGGCCTGGGACCCGCCAGCCAACCCCGCCTGTCACTGGGGGGCCTCACCTGTCCTCGGGGGCCTCACCTGTTATTAGGGGGGCCTCACCTGTCCTCAAGGGACCCCACCTGTCACTGGGGGGGCCTCACCTGTCCTCAGAGAAACCTCACCTGTCGTCAGGGGGGCCTCATCTGTCATCAGAGGCACCTCACCTGTCGTCAGGGGGGCCTCATTTGCTGTCAGAGGACCTTACCTGTCATGAGAAGGATCCCACCCGTCATCATGAGGACCCCACTGGTCATCAGGGGAACCTCACCTGCCATCACGTGAGTGGCATTAAACTCCTTCCTGCCCCGCTCCACCACCCACCCCCATCTCCACAGGTGCATATTATCAGTGGGTGCTCCTGTGAAACCAAATCAGTCTCAGAAAGAATAAAAGGTCTGTTTTAATTAGCCAGTAAAATACATCGCACATCATTAGTATCTTAGAAACATTAAGTTACAAATTCATGTTAAAAATTGCAGTTTGGAGCAGCCTAATAGTTGTGTGATGCAAGTTTCTTTTTTGCAACATTTTCTTCCACCATTTGTGACAACTGCTAACATTTCTATCTACATCTGGATCTCCAGTGACAGACGGCACAGGGTACCGGGTCCCAGGGGTCTGAATGGGGCTTTCCAAATTCAGGCTCAGCCTGGCTGACCTGAGGGCGTCAGAGGCAGCAGCTCTGCCTGGGCCTGGCATCTGCTCCCGAGGCCGCCCAGCGCTGGCCCAGCGGTTCCCCCTTCCTTTTCTCTCGGGGACTTGACTTGGCCGCTGTGAGACATGCCCATTCCCTTTTTTGTCACCCATTGTCACCAAATTTCTGCAAGAGAACCCCTGCCCCCAAAGATCGAGGCCGTCCTCAAACTGGGATCTCCATGTGGTTCTGACCCTCTGAACAGGGGTGATACCCATGAGACACACCCATTCCCTTGTCACCCATGAGACACACCCATTCCCTTTTTTGTCCTCAGGTGGCACATCCCTTGAATGGTAGAGGCTTGGATGTTCCAAGTTAGTAATACTTTATATCAAAGAGCTAATTTAAAACGGTTCTTTAAAAATATTAAGAAAAACAGCTTGAAAATACTGCACATTTCCATTTTTACAAACTTCACCAAACTCCCACCAGGGTGGCATTCTGCTTTAAGTCCCACTGACAGCAAACAGCACAGCTCTCCTTGATGCAGCAGTTGGGTGGATGCATTTCAGCAGCAAGGTGGGAATGAAGGCTGGGACCCCCAGGAAATCTCTGCAAGAGGACTCCTGCTCCCAAAGATCAAGGCCATCCTCCAGCTGGGATCTCCGTGTGGCTCTGACCCTCCGGCCAGGGGTGGCACCAACGTCAAAGCTGAAACCAGGAGGCCTTGTGCTGGTGGCTGCCCGGACACAGGCTCGCAGGAGAGTAATGTTCAGGACGTCCCTGCTCTGGCGAAGCAGAGCCTTAGTGCCGCAGAGACAAGCGTGCGTGTGACCCGGGCACGCGCCTTGCAGGCTGTGGTGTTGTCAGCACCGTGTTCTGGGAGGGCCAGCTCACCTGCCACCGACGTGACCAAGTGCGCGGCCGCCCGGAAGTGGCCCGGGAGCCTCAGGAGTTTGTGAGCTGGACGTCCGACGAGCTGCCCTCTGGTCTGGTTCTCTCCTCCCCCAGCAAGGCTCTTTCGGTGCAGCTCAGGGCCATCCTGGGAGAGCTTGTGCAGAGACTTCACATGGAATGGGCAGGGGTCTCAGACTGCTGCCTGATGTAGCTCTGGAAGCTCTTGTCTCCAATGGGATGCTCCCTACAGGGTGTGGGGACGGGAGCGTGAGCACGGGCTGCCCCGTGCCTGGCATACTTCTGAGCTCTCACTGCCTGCTCCTACCTTGGCTTGTGATGCACAACCCTCGTAACATGCACAGAAAATGCAGACCAGCAAGGGAAGCAATCAGCCTGAAACCACCCAGGGACGCGCCCACCGTGAGCCCAGTCCCAGAGGGTGGGGCTCGTCGTGCAGGCGTGTGCGGACTGTGAGCTCCGGGAGCGGCCACGCGGTGCCGCGTCCGGTTGGCTACGGATGCTGGCACAGCTGTGAGTCACGGCTGTTTCCAACATGGCAGGTCTGCCACGTTTAGGAAAAGGCAGCATCTTGACACGGCTGGCGTGGGCTCTGACAGAGGGTGTTAGAGGGTCTGGAAGGTGATGCAAGTGTCTGTGGAGCAGGGAGCAGACACGGTCGGCATCCCTGGAGACGCTGGGCACCCTCGCAGCCTGGCCAGAGTTGGGATCTCTTCCAGAGGCCCCCTTCCCTTCCCAAACCAAACCCATGCGCTCCCTGGAAGGAAGGGGGAGCAGGGAGGGGGGCTGGGCCCACGCCAGGTGTGTGCTGGGTGAGTTCTGCATGGATCTGTGGGCTCCAATGCTTATGGACTCTCATCACCGCACACTCAGAGCAGGAGGACAGGGACCCTTGGCTGAGCCGCCTGCAGCCAGTGGCGCGGAGTGCAGGTGGCCTGGCTCAGTCTGCATCTCTGCCGTCCGTCCCTTCCAGGACGTGGGGTGGGGTCCACGGCCAGCCTGGAGAGAGGCTGAAGGTGGCTCCTGGAGGCAGGGCCTCTGGCCCAAGGAAGCCTAACTTCAGAAGCAAATGGTTCGGGAGGCAGGGGGCCTGGGGGCCTGAGGGTCTGGGGGTGGGGGTAGAAGGCACTGCTCTGGGACACAGTCCAGAGGGACCTGCTCTGAAGGAGGCAGGAAGCCTGCCCTGCCCATAGGCAGGTGGTCCAAGGCAGTGCTCCTGGGCTCCCCGCACCACCGAGACCCCATACTCACTGGCTTCCGTACTTGGTCTTCTTGAACTTGTCCCTTTTGTACTGGGCATGCTCTTGCTCCAGGGCCCCAACCCCAGCAATGACCTGCTTCAGCGTCTTGTAGGTCTCCTGGGGGTCGTCGATGATGAACGTGGAGTACTCCTCCTGCTCTGGCCCGTCGTACACGGATCTGCTTCCGCAGGCCTCTGCAGCACCAGGGAGGGCTGAGGTCAGTGTGGGGGGCCCAGACACGCCACCCCTGGAGCACGTCAGGAAGGACCAACCGCTCGTGCAAATGCACACGAAACAGAAGCCGCCAAGAGCCAGGTCGCCCCTGAACTGCGGAGACGCCCGTGGGCTGGAAGCAGCCAGGGACCTCAGGCTGAGGGTCCGACGCTGAGTACCAGGCCCCAGACCCTCTCTGGGGTGAGCTGGCTCTGTCCTAGCCTGGGCCAGGCAGGGTCGGTTAGTCTGGGGAGATGTGCTCAAGGAAGCCCCACCTGAGGAGGGGTGCTGGGTTCCACCCCCTTTTACGAGGATGCCCCACGAGGGGCACGCACAAGCCCCAGGGCGGTCAGGAGAGCCTGCTGCCGGCAGCTTTCTAGGAAACACTGCCCCACCTGCTCAACAGGTAACTTCTCCTAAGACCACCTCACTCCTGCTGAAGACCACACTGTGGCCACCAGGACCCCATCTGACCCCAGACACCTGAGCTGAGTCCTGCACTCCCGCTGCCTGGCCCAGGTGAGCCAGCATGAGGCCCCTCACCCTGGTCTGGGATGCAGAGCATCACCATCATCATCATCATCACCACTGATAGCACCATCATAAACTTCATCATCAACATCACCATCATCACCACCACTGTCACCCTCATCGCCTCATCTCCTCATCACCAACGTCATCACCCTCATCACCTCATCTCCTCATCACCAGCATCATCACCCTCATCGTCTCATCTCCTCATCACCAGCATCATCACCCTCATCACCTCATCTCCTCATCACCAGCATCATCACCCTCATCGCCTCATCTCCTCATCACCAGCGTCATCACCCTCATCGCCTCATCTCCTCATCACCAACGTCATCACCCTCATCACCTCATCTCCTCATCACCAGCATCATCACCCTCATCGCCTCATCTCCTCATCACCAGAATCATCACCCTCATCGTCTCATCTCCTCATCACCAGCATCATCACCCTCATCGTCTCATCTCCTCATCACCAGCATCATCACCCTCATCACCTCATCTCCTCATCACCAGCATCATCATGCGTCTCATCATCACATCATCTCCTCCTCATCACCAGCATCAAAATCCCCTCATCTCATCTCTCATCACCAGCATCATCACTCTCACCCATCACTCACCTCATCACCTCATCTCATCACTACACTGTCCAACCCTCATCAACCTCATCCCTCATCACCAGCATCATCACCCTCATCACCTCATCTCCTCATCACCCGCATCATCACCATCATTGTCTCATCTCCTCATCACCAGCATCATCACCCTCATCGTCTCATCTCCTCATCACCAGCATCATCACCATCATCACCTCATCTCCTCATCACTACCACTGTCACCCTCATCACCTCATCTCCTCATCACCAGCATCATCACCCTCATCACCTCATCTCCTCATCACCCGCATCATCACCATCATTGTCTCATCTCCTCATCACCAACGTCATCACCCTCATCTCCTCATCTCCTCATCACCAGCATCATCACCCTCATCGTCTCATCTCCTCATCACCAGCATCATCACCCTCATCGTCTCATCTCCTCATCACCAGCATCATCACCCTCATCTCCTCATCTCCTCATCACCAACGTCATCACCCTCATCGTCTCATCTCCTCATCACCAGCATCATCACCCTCATCTCCTCATCTCCTCATCACCAGCATCATCACCCTCATCACCTCATCTCCTCATCACCAGCATCATCACCATCATCACCTCATCTCCTCATCACTACCACTGTCACCCTCATCACCTCATCTCCTCATCACCAGCATCATCACCCTCATCACCTCATCTCCTCATCACCCGCATCATCACCATCATTGTCTCATCTCCTCATCACCAGCATCATCACCCTCATCGTCTCATCTCCTCATCACCAGCATCATCACCCTCATCTCCTCATCTCCTCATCACCAGCATCATCACCCTCATCACCTCATCTCCTCATCACCAGCATCATCACCATCATTGTCTCATCTCCTCATCACCAGCATCATCACCCTCATCGTCTCATCTCCTCATCACCAGCATCATCACCCTCATCACCTCATCTCCTCATCACCAGCATCATCACCCTCATCACCTCATCTCCTCATCACCAGCATCATCACCCTCATCACCTCATCTTCTCATCACCAGCATCATCACCCTCATCGCCTCATCTCCTCATCACCAGCATCATCACCCTCATCGCCTCATCTCCTCATCACCAGCATCATCACCATCGTCACCTCATCTCCTCCATCGCCAGCATCATCACCATCGTCACCACCACCACTGACATCACCATCATCACCCTCATCACCTCATCTCCTCATCACCAGCATCATCACCCTCATCATCTCATCTCCTCATCACCAACGTCATCACCCTCATCACCTCATCTCCTCATCACCAGCATCATCACCCTCATCACCTCATCTCCTCATCACCAGCATCATCACCCTCATCACCTCATCTCCTCATCACCAGCATCATCACCCTAATGTCCTCATCTCCTCATCACCAGCATCATCACCCTCATCACCTCATCTCCTCATCACCAGCATCATCACCCTCATCTCCTCAATCGCCAGCATCATCACCATCGTCACCTCATCTCCTCATCACCAGCATCATCACCCTCATCACCTCATCCCCTCATCACCAGCATCATCACCCTCATCACCTCATCTCCTCCATCACCAACATCATCACCATCGTCACCACCATCACCTTCATCACCATCACATCACCTTCACCACCTCCATCATCACCATCACCACCTCCATCATCACTATTACTGTCATCACCATTGTCACAGAAAGCTTCACTGCCTTTACTGACTCAGAAGGAATCTCCTAATTCTTACTGAAAAACCACGAGTCTGTGCAAAGGGTAACAGATTTAAACTTTCAAGGGAAAAGGGAACACGGTGTGAGGAAGATGACGGTTCCACACTTAAGAGATAAAGAAGCAGAGACCCGGGGGCACCAGAGTCGGGGGGACACACCGGCTGACGAGCCCGCGTCAGCCTGCCTCTGTTCCCCGAAGCCCTGCTGTGCTAACTGCTTGGCCTGGAGCAAGTCACTGAAGCGCCGAGCCTCAGTGAGCCGTGTTGGGAGACGGGGCTGCTGAGAGCAGGATGGGAATCACGGAAGGACCACACTGGGGAGGTGGACGGGGTGGAGACAGGGTGCAGGCAGGGAGACCCCGAGGATGGGGGGTGGGGCTGGGGACAGGATGCAGGCAGGGAGACCCAGGCCGCCTTAGGATGGGGCTGCGTGAACTGCTTCACAGGGTGGTCGGTGGGCCTCTTCCTGGAGGAGGAAGTCGGCGCTGCCTGGTGGGCGATGCGCCAGCTGGTCTCGCAGGGGATGCCAACGTGGCTCTGAATTAGGGTCTGTGTGCTGAGCACTGGGGCTCCCCGGGTGGCTCAGTGATACAGAACCTGTCTGCAAGGCAGAAGACTCAGGCTCGACCCTGGGTCGGGAAGCTCCCCTGGAGGAGGGCATGGCAGCCCACTCCAGTGTTCTTGCCTGGAGACTCCCACGGACAGAGGGGCCTGGCGGGCTGCAGTCCTCGGGGTCGCCCAGAGTCAGACACGATTTAAGTGATGCAGCGGCAGCGGCAGCGCCGTGCACCGTCCCAGGGCGTCAGGGAGCACGGCCAGGGTGACAGGAGCACGCTGGGAGAGGCTGGGAGGAGGGCCCAAGATTAGGCTGGGGGAGCAGGTCTTAATTCTGAGCCCGATGTCAGACACCAGACTTGTGACTGGACCAAAAACAGACCCCGAGCATCTGGAGGCCAGGAAGCTCACCCACTCCTCTTTAACAGGCTCCCAAAAGCGAGCCTGGCAGTGCTGGATTTCGTGCTGATGCCCGCCGGCAGCGGGCATGGTTTTATGAAACAGCTCCAGGAAGAAGGAGAAGCACAGGGCAGACACGGACAGGTCAACATGCGGACTTGCCGATGGGCCAGCCACATCCTGAGGACCAGAGGGCGGCGAGGTGGACTCTGCCAGGTGACAACGGAGGTAAGGTACTTGAAGTCGGGAGGACACCCAAGGGCCAGGTGATGCAGGACACAAAGACCCACAGGCCCAGCCACACATCAGTGTCTGCGCCCCGAGACGGAAGGTCAGGCCCACCCGGTCGCAGGGCGGACGGCGGCCCTGGGCCTGCATGCAGTGCTGCTTTGCGTCTGGAGTCACTCCGAGCCCTCCCCAGGCCCAGATGACCGGGTCTGTGCCCGGGGCACAGATAGGGTGGCCAGTCACCATCACCAGGACCCCGGCTGCACGGCTCTGATGGCAGCCGGGGCCCCACGCCAGCCCCTCAGCAGGGATCCTGCCAGCCCTGCTCTGGGCCCGCCCGCCCGAGGCCCCAGCTGCACCATCACCAAGCTCCCGGGGAGCACTGAGCAGGGTCCGTGCGTGAGGGTTGGGGACGGGTGACAGCGACACAGCCACGTCCAAGCCCCGAGAGGCTGCTTCTCCAGGGGAGCGGCCTTGGTACACAGGAGCCCACAGGCTGAGTGCTCAGGGCAGTCTGGCGAACACAGACAAGATCCCAAAGGGATGAGAGCCTCTGAAGGCAGACTGTCGGCCTCAAGGAAGCACTGAGGTTCCAGGCAGAGGCCTGAAGACCGTGGAAAGTGACTCAGTGCTTTGGCGCCTCTGTGAAGTGGGGGACACGGTCCCCAATCCTACTGACATCCTGTGTACCCTGCTTGTCAAGATCACTGCTGCCCAGGAGGGAGGCGAGGTGCTCAAGACCCCTTTCCCTCTGCTGGACGTCCATCCACCCGTCCAGCAAACAGGTGCCGAGTGCCTCCTGAGTTCCGGGTGTGGGGATGAGTCACACCAGACTTGCTTCTCAAGGCTCATGTGCATCACAGGTGAAGTGCTCTGAGACGACCATCATCGCAAAGACAGAGGCGAGCACAGGCTGTTGGGTGGAGGGGAACCTGCAGGCCACGGGGGTGTGAGACTGTGGGTGCGTCAGGGGCAAGGGCACAGGGGTCGCTGTGTGGCGCTGTGCACAGAGGGAGGTGGGCCTAAGAACAGCAGGCGGAGCTCACGGACAGGCAGCTGCATGCCTGTCAAAGCAGGCCACACGGACACTTCCAGGCCAGACCAGCGGACAACAAGAGTCTGACAGTCTTGTTTCCAGGCTCCTTCTGGGGGGCTTCAGGGCCCACTGCAGACTGTCCGACCCCAGCTCTGAGAAGCACCGGCCCCAGGGCATGGCTGGGGGATCCGTCCTGCATCTGCCTCTCGTGATGCAGCCCAGCCAAGCCCCTGGGCCTCCTGACTTGTCCCACCTACACTGCTTAGTTCAGTAGGGCAAGAAGAGCAACGAACACCCAGAGAGACGCAGCTGCATCGACATGCCTGGAGCTGCTGGGCAGGCACACTCGCTCACACACGGGTCCACACTCATGTGCACACACTCACACGGGTCCACACACATGTATACACACACTCACAACTGTCCATTCATGCACACTCGCTCACACACGGGTCCACACTCATGTGCACACACTCACACAGGTCCACACAGATGTATACACACACTCACAACTGTCCATTCATGCACACACGCTCATACACGGGTCCACACTCATGTGCACACACTCACACAGGTCCACACACATGTATACACACACTCACAACTGTCCATTCACAGTCCATTCATGTACACATGCGCTCACAAGTGTCCACACTCATGCACACAACATAAAAGGTCCACACTCATGCACACACACACACACACACACACACACACACACACATGCTCATGTCTCTCTGGAAAATGAAACCCTCTGGGGGCATGGGAGTTACTAAGACATAGGACCTTCTCAAGAATTTTGCAGTTCAGAGGCGGCAAGCTAAATCCCATCTTAAAATTACCCACAGAAACTGTTCCTAAAGTAACTTTCCAGAACAGCCACCAGCCTGCAGAAGCCTCCTCCGCTCCAGCGCTGTAACGCTGGCTCCCCCCAGCCCCGCCTCACCTTGCATCTTCTCGAGTTTGCTCATGTACGAGCTGAAGAGGGAGTAGATGCGTTCGGTCTCTCGGTCCCCGTCGATGTCCAGCTGGATGTTTGCTGGGAGGCCGCTGCACAGACACATGAGAGCGGTGGAGAGGAGGAGGGTCAGTTGTGATGTTGGTCACTTAGCGGCCCCTAAGGATGGAGGACCCGGCCCCTCACTGACCCCTGCTGGGGCTGGGGCGCTGACTGGTCACGACCTACCCAGTGCAGGGGGAGCAGCCCGCGGCCGTGTCCGAGGAGGCCCTGCAGCACAGCCAGTGGCCGTTCAGGTAGGCGGACGGGTGGTAGACGGCCAGGCGCTTCTGGTTGCGCTGGCTCACCTTGGTGAGGATGTCAGTCCAGGCTCTGGCCTCCACGCAGTTGTTGGCCTGGATGTACAGCGCCCGCTCGGGCTGGATGACCTGGAACATCTGAGAGCAGGAGGGCTCAGGGGGGCGCACGGCAGAGCCCCCGGCCTGCACCGCGAGGGCTGCCACTGGCCGTGCCAACCCGCCCAGGCTGCATGGGGGCACGGTGAGGCGGCAAGGCTTGGCTGGCTCAGCCCTGCTCGGCTGGGTTGGGCGCTGCCTTTCCTGGGCCCCAGGTGTACCGCCAGCCTGCCCCCGGGATGGCTGAAGTGGACGTGGCCATTACACAAAAGTGCCAGCTTCCCTGGGCCTCCTTCTTCCTTGAGTGAGACGGACTTTGTGCAAGACATGCCCCAGCAGACCTGTCCAGCCTCCTATCTGCATCCCCAGACCGGCTTCAGGACCAGTGCACGTGCTGTTGTCCATCCGAGAGGTGCCCCTCTCAGCCTGCCATGCCAGGGGCCCCTCCTCTGCCCTCCAGGCAGATGCTATGTCCCCCCTGAGGCTTCTCAGAGCCTCTGTTGCCGTTCCTGTTTATTATTCACTCAACAAACACTCCTGCGTCCAAGGCATTGTCCAAAGTTCTGGGGACTCAGTTGCCCAAACGGAGTTTCTGCTCTTGTGAGCGTCTAGCCAGCCAAAGACAAGAGTGAACCCAGGGCACAGGGGCTGCGTGAGGGAGGAGGGCTAGCGAGGGTCAGGAGAGAACCTCTAGGTAAATGGTCCTCCAGCTGCAATTGGATGGGCCACCTGGAGTTAACTGAGCTGAGTGGGGGCAGTGTGCAGCAGGGGCAAAGGCCCTGGGGCAGCCAGGGCTGGGCACTCCCAGCAGACACAGCCAGGCCGCCCACAGAAGAGCAGGGAGGTCGGCAGGCTCGGCCCCGGGAGGGCTGTCAGGCTGGACTTGTCAGACGGCGCAGGGGGCCAAGAGTTAGGGTATCAAAGTCCAAGGTGGCCTTTGCAAGGTGGGGAGGTGTGCTCAGAGAGGAAAGACAGAACAGGATTTGAAGGATTCCCAGAGGAGCTGGAGTTCAGGTTCCTGAGAGAATAGCCAAGGCTCCTCTGGCCGGCCCTACCCACACAAGCACTGTTGCACAGGCCGCAGACTGCACAATCTGTATACAGCTGGACAGAGGCAACACCCTGGAGGAAGGCACTCTGTTCCAATCCCCCCATTGGCTGGGCCCTCCGACAGGGCCTGCACTCTCCAGGCCTTCGAAAACGTCTCGCAAGTGGAGGAGGACGCTGGCCTACAGTTAGCTCGTGGGAACACCTCTGGGGAGGCAGCAAGAGAAAAGAACTCTGAAATTGGGAATTTCCTCTAATACTTCTCACACTAATTCTTCTAATTATTATCATTAAGGAATCACTCTACACCTGATGGAATGAGCGACTCTGGCTGCTTCAGGGTACGGTTCCACACCGTGTCCCTCCCTGGTCGTTGGGAGTGGGCTGCCCCCAGCCCCATCCTGGGGGCACCTGTCACCGGCCTGGGGGGCGCCGCAATGCTGTGCAGACACACACAGGGCAGGACAAGGGTGCGGACCACCCTCGCACCTGCCACGGGGCCACCTCCCAGCCCAAGACATCACCTCAGATCGCGCTGGGGGCAGGGAGGAAGCCAAGGTCAGGAGCCAGCGCGGGATGAGGGCAGCTGCCTCTGACCATCCGCCTAGCCAGCACTAACCCTCTGTGGCCACGGGGCTGGCCTCAGACCAGACAGAGGCCAGGCAGACCCACCCCGTACAGCTGGAGGCAGCTACGCAAACCAGACCTCCTGCAGGGGTCCAGCGCCGGGGGCAGACAGACGTGGGGTGGGAGGATCAGACTTGGCCAGGGTCTCTGAGCCGGGAGAGGGACTGGTGGACACCGGACGCTCGGGCCTGGAGGGGCTGCGGCAGCAGCTTGGGGCAACAATGGGGAGGCGGGGAGGCGGGTCTGGGGCGCCGCGGTCGGCCCAGGCCGGTCCTGCCCCCACGCAAGGGGGTCAGCTCCCAGCCAGCTCCAGGTCCTCCTCCTCGGCATGGTCATGGGGGAGTGGTCCCGAGACACGAGGGTGCTCAGTGACCTCGGAGGACACAGGACGCAGATGCCCAGAGCCTAGAGGGCACCCCGCTGAGCCCCAAAGGGCATGGGAGGCAACTTGTCTGAACACTGAAATGAAACCCCTCCTCACGGGAGGGTCCCTTGTGCAAAGGGCTCCAGATGACCATCCTCAGGATCCTGCTCAACCGGAACGTCCCCAGAACCATAAACCATGACGACTCAACACATAAAGGGGAACCGACTATGCGGAGGCCCCTTGCTGGGCTCCGCCTGCCGTCCACTTGGCCTGTGAGCACCCTGAGGATGACGACTGTCTGGCAGAGGAGAGCGCAAGGCGCTGACCGCCTGGCCAGGTGGTTCCTGCCCGCTCCATCCACCTGATGAAGGGGTGTCCTGGCCACCACCGTCCTCAGGGAGACCCAGTGGGGTCATCTCTCCTTCCACCCAGCCCTCGGGACACGGAAACAAGCCACAGAGAAGAGAGGCTCAGTCTGGGGCCGCTGAGCAGATGCCTACACTCCCGACGGGGCTTCGCCCACTGACGGCTGGACAGCGGGGCCCACGCTGTCCGCCACCCTCCCGGTCACAGTCAGGGTCTCTTAGGAAGACCAGTGAACCGTGTGTAGGATTTCAAGTTTTATCTATCAGTATTTACACCCCATCTGCCTTCAAAAAAGACTGCACATGACTTACACAAAATGCATCTAATGAAACTGAAAAAATATAAAAAATATTTTAAAAATTAGAAACAGAATTAGAGAAGAGAAATGGCAGCAGACTCAGGATAAACAGGACCTAAGTTCGCAGATTTTCTGAGAAAAACAGACAACCCAGAAAAGCCCTCGGATCAGGCTCTGGGAAGACAGCTGAGGGAGGGGGGACGGAGGGCCAGGACCCCACGGTGCCCACACGAGGCTGCAGGGACCTGCCGCCCGGAGACGAGCCCCTCGGAAAGTGGGTCGTCCTGGCGGCCAGTGTGGCCCCTGTGCCCCCCTCGGAGCTCGCAGGGGGACAGGAGGGGCAGGGTGGCTGTGTTTCCTCCTCCCCAGCGTGTGGCGCTGCTCGCCAGGCAGAAGCCAGGCACTGTCCTCCACCCCCACGGCCCCCACAGTGTCAGGGGAGCAAAGGCAAAGCGGGGGTCCCCAAGCTGTGTGCCAGCGCTCGGATGGTCAGCAGAGGTGGGCCTGTGGGAGGCCCATCAGGATGGAGGGCCCCACAGCCTCCGCCCAAAGCTGACTTTGGGAGAAACCCCATGGGTCCTGGCCGACCCGATGGGCAGGGTGGGCTCTCTGCTTCACAGGTCCAGGAGCAGACCAGGGCCTGGGGTGGGGCGGGGTGGGTGCGGGACTCACATTCTTCATCTTGAAGGACTCCTCCTCCAGCGGCTCCACGGCCAGGATGTTCTCGATGGGGATACTGTAGAGAGGCAGGTCCCCTGCGGCAGAGCACGCCATGAGCTCCAGGAGGGGCCGGTCCCCCCGCAGGCTCCCACGGGCCTCGAGTCCCCTGGGGATGCCCACCATCCAGACCAGGCCACCCATACGGGACAAGGGTGTCCAGCCCGAGACACGCCACCCAGGCCACCCTCTCAGAGCCCCCACCTCCCATGTAAGGAAGTGCTCACCCCAAAAGCAACCTGGAGCCCCACGGGGCCCAAGGTGAGGCTCTGATCCCTTGGAATAAAATATGTGAAAACAAGTAAAAAGTGACCTTGTCTTGTTACCTTTGCTTTTCTGGTAGGTAAATTCATGGTTTGTCAGGCGGAACCATCTTTTCTTAAAATTCTTCATCCCAAATCGTTTTCTCCCTTGTGCCCTCTTAATCATGAACCTGCCGTGAACAGGCCAGTTTGGTGGGTGAGTGGCCGAGGGCTGGGGCCAGGGCACCTGTCTGCCCACCCCCGCAGGCCAAAGTCACAAAATCAGAATAGCTCGCCACTTCCACTCCTGTGACATTTGATACGGATTATGGGGTTTCAGTATCTTATTTCCAAGGGACAGGATTTAACAATCAAAAGATGAAGGCCTCTACTTGTGATAAGTTTAGCCCCTGGGTTGGTGTCAACTGTCAACCTCAGGTTGCAAGTTGCTGACAACCCTGGTCTCCCAGAGCTCCAACAAGGAGCCCACCTCCTGCCCTCAAAACGTGGGCTGAAGGTGCTCCCAGAGCCAGTGCGGCAGTAGGCCCTGGCCCTGCAAGCATGTACTGGAGGCAAAGACAGTAGGAAGCCAGGGGCTCTGGGCTGCGTCCTGCGCTCTGGGCCCCGGCGGGGGACGCTCCTGCATGGGGGGCTGATGGAGGGCAGGGGCCCTCACTCTGCTGAGGGAGCCACCAGGCAGAAGCCTCTGACTACTTGGGGGCCGTTCAGTCTCCCCCCAACCCCCGCCCTGCAGACGGGTGTTTCTCCTCCTCTCTGCCTCAGCAGAGAACAAGCACAGGGGTGCAGCTCTGAGGTGTCTCAGAGCCACAGACCAAAGCCCCAGGCAGCTCTGGACACCCCTGGCCCCGCGGGCAGGCCCCCTGGCCCCGAGCCTCCTTCCTGCCGCCTCACCCTTCCTTAAGCAGGATGGGCTGCTGCACGCTCTTGGGGTCTCTTCTCCCGGAGGATGAGATCAAATCCAGGAACTGAAGTGGGATGGAAAGCAGACAGTTATGGGGAAACTGCAAAAACTGCCTGGGCACCCTACGTCTCCTGCAGCCAGAGGAGAGGCGGGTCTGAGCGCAGGGGCAGGCAGAGCCCCTCAAGGAACCACAGAGGCTGGGCCCCACCTCAGCCTGCCCCTCCCGGGAAGGTCTCGCTGCACCCAGAGCTGCGCCTGCTCTAGAGAGCCGCCAGGCCCCAGGTGACTCGTGGAGGTTCACCCTCCCCTTTCCCGGAGCTCGAAGCCACCCCGGCTCCCTCCCAGCTCCCCACCTCCAGGTTTGGCCCCTCACGGCCTCCCCGCTCAGCTCAGCCTCCCACCAGTCACCCACCTCCGCCTCTGGGAGTCTGTGTAACTGATGCTGAGACTTACGTTTTTCACCGCGTCAGCGTACTTCTGCTCATTGAAGAATTCGTAGAACGCAGCCATGTAGGACTCCTTAAAACTGGCCTAAAACAGAAAAGGTCACTTAAACGAAGCCTGAGGTCGCTTGGCCCAAACCTGAAAGACCTGGAGTGTGGACGCAACAAGCCTCAGCTCGGGGCTGAGAACAAGAGGCCGGCATCTCTTTCCAGCAGTGCGGAGTGCAGGCACGCCCCTGCTGCAGAGACCTGCCGCACGCCACAGGAGGGGCTCCACTCAAGCTGTGCTTAAAATGCCAACTACACAGGGTCCTGGTCCTGGGTGAGACCTGTCACGCACGATTCAACACCCTTCGCGGGCATGTGGCTCCTAGATGCATTGCTGGGATGGGGGGGGTCCTCACTTTCAGGAGTCAGGTCAACGGCAGGAGGAACCTGGGGGTCTCTGTCCACATGAGTCACTTTATTACAAGGGGATCTGTGTGGACCTCAGCCCGGCAGGGGCCCGCTCATTGCTTCGGCTGACAGATGCTGGGCTGACGGACAGACAGAGCATGGGGCTTGGGCCTGCTTCTGTGTGTGTCACTTAGGTTCTGAGAAAGCTGAGCATTTGGCCTGCAGGGGCTGCTGTCTGCAGGGCTGGGGTGGGGCATGTGGGGCCGTGAACACAGTAGGGGGGCAGGGGCCACTGTCTGCAGGGCTGGGGGCTGGGGTCACGCGGGGCTGTGGACATAGGAGAAGGGCAGGGGCGGGAGCCCCTGTGGGTCGCGGCTCTACCTTTTCCCGACAAAGCCTGATGGGCCCACCTCTGAGCAGCAGGCCACGTCACAGCCCGTGCATGGAGGACCCAGCACCCGCACCACGGTCCTCATGTGTGGACCTCAGGGCCCCGCAGTCAGTCTCAAGGAGCCCCAGTGAAGGGGAGACAAATGAGCTCGGGCCTGGGGAAGGAGGGGCTGCCTCTGGCTGTGTGTGAAGGCTTTGGTCACTGGGAGGCGCCTCAACTTCCTTAAAGTGCTCAGGCTGAGAATGCCCAGCTGTGCAGTGGGGCTGGGTAGTGTCTGCCGCCAAGGGCACACGTCTGCAGATCCACATACAGCAGTGGAAGTGCCAGCCACTTACAGGGGACAGTTACCATGCACAGGCGGCACCACAGTCCACAGGGGACAGTCACCACCTACAGGGACAGTCGCCACGTACAGGTGATGTCCCCACCCATGAGGGATGTCACCACCTGCAGGGACAGTCGCCATGTACAGGTGATGTCACCACCTACAGGGACAGTCGCCATGCACAGGAGACATCACCACCCACAGGCAACATCACAACCTGTAGGGTCAGTCACCATGTACAGGTGATGTCACCACCCATGAGGGATGTGACCACCTACAGGGACAGTCTTGTTGTACAGGTGACATCATGGCCCATGGGGGACGGTCACCACCTAGAGGGACAGTCATCATGTACAGGTGATGTCACCACCCATGAGGGATGTCACCACCTGCAGGGACAGTCGCCATGTACAGGTGACATCACTGCCCAACGGGACAGTCACCATGTATAGGTGACATGACATCACCACCCATGGGTGACGTCACACCTTCAGGGGATGCCACCACCACCTGCTGTTACTCTGTTCCTCCCAAAAGGTGCTCTTACAGCCTCATATGGGGAGGCCAGGTGGTGACTCTCCTCATCCTATTATTCCACGTCCTCCTTTGTATTGAAAAGAGAATTAAAGTCAGTGACTCACAGACTTGGACTTGGACAGACTGCCTAGAGTCTGAATGGTCTTCGAAACAAGTGTCAGCGTCCTCGATGTCTGTGGGTCCTGCCAGAGACAAGAAGGTGACGGTCTCTCAGACGAGTTGTGCTGAGCCCAGCACTGCCACCAATAAAAGGAAGCGCACCCCTAAAAGCGGTCCCGTCGTGCCTGTCATCCGTGAGGGAGCAGCTAAACACAAGCCTGCTGGATTCACAGGTCCCTGCAGACCCTCCACCTGTACGGCTGGGAACTGCTGAAAAGGCGGGCCCTCGGGCCACTCACGCCCAGCGCTGCCAGCCAAGGGGCCGGTCTCTGGCCACATCTCCCAGGACCTGCCCAGGGGCCCCTCGCCCTCCACATCGCTCACAGGCTGAACTCAAACCCAGGAATGGGCCATCACCCTGGGCTTTCCACCAAGCACTGGGGCCGCCTGGCACATTGTGCATGAGGATGTGGGCCTCGCTCAGGGTCATGGTGGGAGCGCACATGCTCACCAAAAGTCCATGCTGACCACCTGGCCTGAATATGACTGAATATGCCCAAGGTCAGACACACTCTGTCTTCCCATGGTGGGTGGGGTGGCGTCAGCCCTCAGCTGAAGCCCTGGTCATACCATCCGACGGTTTTAATGACATGACTTAGATCAGAATGTCTCAGCACCTTCCGGAGATAAGGACTTGAGGGCCTGTGGCTCATCCATAACTCAGTTACCACGTGGAGCTGTCTCTGCACCTTCCCCAACTCGGCTAGCAGCACCTTCCCTAACCCCTGTGGGTCCAGGGGGCTGGACGGGTCAGGAGGGCTGGGCGGGTCAGGGCAGTGGGACAGGTCAGGGAAGCTGGGCGGGTCAGGGCAGCTGGACGGGTCAGGGCGGCTGGGCGGGTCTGGTTGACTAGTCCCCGTGTGCTTTGCCTGAGCCTCACTCACCGTGTGGTGGGGCGTGAGCTGGAAGAGGTTGGGGGACAGGATGGCTGGAGCGAAGAACCGCAGGAAAATGAAGCTG
This sequence comes from Cervus canadensis, assembly GCF_019320065.1. Lineage (NCBI taxonomy): Eukaryota > Metazoa > Chordata > Mammalia > Artiodactyla > Cervidae > Cervus > Cervus canadensis. The sequence goes on along the minus strand of NC_057394.1, from coordinate 325,322 downwards.
CTCACAGCTGTGTACCGTACATCCAGGTCATCTGTGGTGGAGACAGACAGACAGACTTGCCTGGGCTTCTGGAGCCACAGGGAGAAACCAGGGCGGGGAAGAAAACAGGAGCCACGGGGACAAAGCTCGGCTGGGAGCTGCGACTCCCTGGGCCGGGCTGGGGTCTGACTCCCCCAGGGGCGGGTATAGACAGGGGAGAGTAGACAGCGGGGGCAGAGCTGGGGGTGCAAACAGGGGGCCCTCCACGATGGTGCCCGACCCCTCCCAGCAGCAACGGCCGGAGCCCTAACCCTGACGGGGCCTGGAGGCCTCTCCGTGAGGGACCCACGAGCACTCACCCTGGAAGCGCTTGGCAGCCGCCTCCCGCAAAGAGAAGAAGATGTCACACATGACGGTGGGGCAGCTCACCCCCGATTTGGTGATGACGCTGAACACGCGGTCCACGAACTGCCGCAGGTTCTCCTGCAAAGGCGCAGGGCAGTGCCGGCTGCACCCAGCCATCCCGGGACTGCGGAGCTGGCTGCTCAGAGCCCCGCAGCCCCCAGGGCCCTCAGGCAAGACTTCCCGCCACGGGTCAGGACCAGCGCGCTGTGGAGTCCAGACCCTGCATCCAACCAGGGAGGGCGGAGGGGCACGTTGTGGCCGCCCCCCCTGCCGACCAAGGGCCCATAGATGGCCACGGGATGCGACCTCCAAAGGCCAGGACCCCTCTGGGCTCTTAGAGGCACAGACAGCGTGAGCCGCGGGCCGGGCCTGGAGCAGTGTGGCGGCTGGTGCCTGAGTGGCCCCCACAGCGCTGCAGGTCAGGCACCCTGGCCCCACACCCTGCCCATCCTGAGTGTGCGGCAGGGCACACGGGCCTCACCATGTTGCTCTCCAGGCTCTCACCGTCCTTCAGCCTCACGGGGTCAATCTCACAGGACTTGTGACTCTGGCAAATCTACAAAGAGCGTTTGGGACAAGCCACACATGAGCTGATCTGGGGCCCAGGCGGGCGGAGGTCCCAGCGGGCCTGGCCAGACCACGGAGCACCAGCTCAAGGGGGGTGAGCTCCCATGGGTTCACTCACGGGTCACCACAAGGCACCCTCAGGGCTCGGTTCACAGAGCAAACCGGAATCTAGTCTCAGTCCTCGCAACTGCAAAGGACCCGTTTCCTGTGAAACGGTTCTGAGGAAACGCCCCTCCGGGAAAGGGGACCCGGAGGAGCGGCCTCTAGGACTGGGGAAGGAGGCGTCCTCCCGTGCGTCCTCCTGTCTGAGCGGAATGACGGACTTTCTGAAGTATTTTTCTAATTTGAGAAAATGAGGGAGGCTCTGGGATGCTCCAAGGCCCCCTTGGGAGGCGGGGGAGGCTGGCGTGGCGGCAACAGCTCTGGGCTCCGGGGGCGCCGGCCTCCCCTCCTGCTGGCCCTCACCTCCTCTATGGTGGGTTTCAGGGTGACGTGTAGGTACTGCATGCCCGCCAGCTTCATTGTCTCATCGATGCACTTGGATGTCAGCGAGTTTCCTCGGAAGATGGTGTTGGGGTCCCTAGAAAACAGCACGGATAGGGAGGCGTCCAGGGAGTGGGGGGCTGCCCTGACCAATGGACGCCTTGCAGCAGCCAGGGGTCCAGGCCTGCCTGCTGTGTAACTAACCCCCCACCACTGCAGCCACCACGGGGCCCCCCGGGCCCTGCACTTCGAGAGCCTCATCTGGTCTTTAGGGCACAGGACAGCACCAGGGGCAGAGGGTGGCCTTGCCACAACGCCACAGACACGTGTGGGTCTTTCTGAGCCGTTGCTCCCAGCAGAGCCCGCCTCCTAGAACAGCTGCAGGCCCTGGGGAGCAGGGACCCGGCCCCTGACCCGGGCTTCTTGCTCACCCTGCAGTCCCAACCTCGGAACTGAGCTGCCCCCAGGCACCCGGCTCCCCGCTCTCCCGCCCCCCCAACTCGTTTCCAGGAGAAGAGGCAAAATTTTAGAAGAGCCAGCGTGTTGGTGATGTCCGCGTGGCTGCCTGCAGCTGCCTGGGCCCCGCCCAGCCCCGCATCAGGCCGGGACCCCAGAGGGCCTCGGGCCCGGCTGGCACTCACTGGGTCCTGCGGACCTCGGCGCTGGCGATGGCACTGATGAACGGCACCACCCGGCCGTAATGCAGGAAGAGCCGCACCAGCGGGATGGCCGCCTCCTGCTTCTCCCTGCAGACCTCGCCCAGGATGTGAGCCGCCGACGCGGAGACAGGCTGGGGCAGGGTGCGGGAAGTGAGCCCCCGCCCGCCCGGCCCGCTCCCGGTGCCCCGCCCACCGCCCACAGCAGTACCAGCCGCTATGCAGAGGGCCCACCCGCGACCCTGGGGCCACAGTCAGAGACACCGCACGTCCTGGGCCTGCCGGGTTCCCATGACTCTCCTGTGGGGTGTGGGGGTCCCCGTGGCTCTCCTGTGGGGTGTGGGGATTCCCATGGCTGTCCTGTGGGGTGTCGGGGTTCCTGTGGCTCTCCTGTGGGGTGTGGGGATTCCCATGGCTGTCCTGCAGGGTGTGGGGGTTCCCATGGCTGTCCTGTGGGGTGTGGGGGTTCCCATGGCTCTCCTGTGGGGTGTGGGGGTTCCCGTGGCTCTCGTGTGGGGTGTGGGGGTTCCCATGGCTGTCCTGTGGGGTGTGGGGGTTCCCGTGACTCTCCTGTGGGGTGTGGGGGTTCCTGTGACTCTCCTGTGGGGTGTGGGGGTTCCCGTGGCCGTCCTGTGGGGTGTGGGGTTTCCCGTGGCCATCCTGTGGGGTGTGGGGGTTCCCGTGGCAGTCCTGTGGGGTGTGGGGGTTCCCGTGGCTGTCCTGTGGGGTGTGGGGGTTCCTGTGGCTGTCCTGTGGGGTGTGGGGTTTCCCATGGCTCTCCTGTGGGGTGTGTGGGTTCCCGTGGCTCTCCTGTGGGGTGTGGGGGTTCCCGTGGCTCTCGTGTGGGGTGTGTGGGTTCCCGTGGCTGTCCTGTGGGGTGTGGGGGTTCCCGTGGCTTTCATGTGTGGTGTGGGTTCCCGTGGCTCTCATGTGTGTGTGTGGGGGTTCCCGTGGATGTCTTGTGGGGTGTGGGGTTCCCGTGGCTGTCCTGTGGGGTGTGGGTTCCCGTGTCTCTCGTGTGTGGTGTGGGTTCCCGTGGCTGTCCTGTGGGGTGTGGGGTTCTGTGATTTTTCTGGGGGTGTGAGGGTCCGTGGCTCTCGTGTGGGGTGTGTTGGGTTCCCGTGGCTGTCCTGTGGGGTGTGTGGGTTCCCGTGGCTGTCCTGTGCGGTGTGGGGGTTCCCGTGGCTCTCGTGTGGGGTGTGTGGGTTCCCGTGGCTGTCCTGTGGGGTGTGTGGGTTCCTGTGATTGTCCTGTGGGGTGTGGGGGTTCCCGAGGCTGTCCTGTAGGTGTGGGGGTTCCCATGGCTCTCCTGTAGGGTGCGGGGTTCCCAAGGCTCTCCTGTGGACTGTGGGGGTTCCCGTGGCTCTCCTGTGGGGTTTTGGGGTTCCTGTGGCTGTCCTGTAGGGTGTGGGGTTCCCAAGGCTCTCCTGTGGACTGTGGGGGTTCCCGTGGCTCTCCTGTGGGGTTTTGGGGTTCCCGTGGCTGTCCTGTAGGGTGTGGGGTTCCCAAGGCTCTCCTGTGGACTGTGGGGGTTCCCGTGGCTCTCCTGTGGGGTTTTGGGGTTCCCGTGGCTGTCCTGTAGGGTGTGGGGTTCCCAAGGCTCTCCTGTGGACTGTGGGGGTTCCCGTGGCTCTCCTGTGGGGTTTTGGGGTTCCCATGGCTGTCCTGTAGGGTGTGGGGTTCCCAAGGCTCTCCTGTGGACTGTGGGGGTTCCCGTGGCTCTCCTGTGGGGTTTTGGGGTTCCCATGGCTCTCCTGTAGGGTGTAGGTCCCCACCCCCAGTAAAGGGAGACACAGACAGTCCTGAGCACTAGGCAGGCTGGGAGGTCCAGGCTGAGGGCTGGTAGTGGGGGCAGGCTGCCAGGTGCCGGGTGGAGGTGGGCAGGGCCATGGGGGCCACGCAGGTACCTCCACGTCCGCAGACCTCAGCAGCAGGTCCCGCAGAGGGCTGTAGTAGTCAGAGGAGAAAACGTGGTCTTCCGTGTAGACCACATTCAAGCGCAGGGAGCCCAGATCCCCTGGCTTCAAGCTCTTGCTGCCACTGTCCCGAGGCTGAAGGAAGTACCTGGTGCGGGACACACGGACGGGTGGCATGAGGCCGCCGCTCCCCAGGGACCCTGCTGCAGTGGTCCTCCTGACATGGGCTGGGTCAGTGTCTGAGGTGAGAGGGCTCGCGGATACTGCAGGACCCACCTCCCAGGGGCCACCCCGACCCCTCCCACAGAGTCCCTGCACCTGGGGCGGCCCCCACCTGATCCCCTCAAAGGGTCTGTATTGGGGGTGGCCCCTACGGTCGCTCACTTTGGGCTGATCACAGAGCCACAGACTCAGAAGTGGGGGTGTGGGGTGGGAGGAACAGACATGGCCATGAGCAGTGCAGGAGACTCTGCAGTAAAACCATTTACCCTGGAGAATGACCCCTGAGAACAGCCATCCCTGAGCAGCGCCGGGTGGAAAGATGCTCAGAAATGGACATTAGTAGGGAGGGAGGGCTCGTACTATGGGCTGGGTGGCCCCAGGCACAGGGCACCCAGCGGTGCTCCTGACGGACACCCTTGCCCTCCCGGCCCACCCATGGCCTTGCAGCACCCAGCTGCCCTGAGCTCCCATGCCAGGCAGCCTGAGGTACGAGCAACTGAGGCACTGACCGTCTGCTGGCCTCCCGTCCAGCCCCATCCCAAGGGCAGGCTGTTGTTCAAGCAGGGCTGCCTGGGAACTGAAATAGGAATTCCAGTTTCCTGGGGCAGATGCTCCCTGGGGCACAGCACCAACGTCTGCCCACGTGTTGGCAGGTGAGTAGGCTCTGGGGTGAGGCGTGAGGCGAGTGATCTACGCCTGCCCCCACCCCAGTGGTGGGCCGGGGCGGGGAAGCCACTGTCGGGGCTCAGCCTGCGAACCTGGGGTCTGCTCTCTCCCTGTGACATGGTGACGAAACCCGTGGGCCCAGGAGCCTGGAGTCTAGGCAGGAGGCAGGGGGCGGGGTCCTGGTCTCAGGGCACCTGAGGGCCCGCCTGCTGGCACCCAGGGCCGTGAGCACAGACGCTGCCAGACCGCGGGGACCTCACCAGGCTTCGTGGGGGCTGGACTGCCGCAGCACCTTCAGCGGGACCCTCAGCTCCCCGAGGAACTCATCCCCGAACTTCAGGTTGCTGGCGTTCCACAGGTCCACCCTGGAAGGCAGAAAGCACGAGGCCTCTGACCAGGCGGCCAGGCAACGGGAACCCCGAAGCCCAGAGCTGGAGCAGGACAGGCCCGCAGGCCACTCTGAGCACAGCTGAAGCCTGAGGTCCAAGCTGCTCAGGCCCTTGGCGGGAGAGCTGCTCACCCAGAGCCCCACCCCACGGGCCCTGCAGGACAGACCCCAGCCTGTCCCCGACTGAGTGTCAGAACCTCGGGCTTCAAGGGAAATCCTGACCCACAGGAGAGCAAGCTTACACGGTGTCACATCTGGAGAAGCCCTATGGTTCTCACGAGCATGGTGGTCAGACCCACTGTGGCCACCCCAGACTCAGGCTTATGATCTGTCCCCAGACACGGGGGTGGTGCAGCAGCCAGGGAGGCAAGAGGGCTGGCGAGGCCCAGAGGGATGCTGGGCTGTGCACTAGAGGCCCCACCGCAGGGCCCCGAAGCAGTGGAACCGTGTGCCAGGCCAGGCCTCACACACAGAGGGACTTGGAACCTTTGCTCTGCGCCTGGGAAGACACTGCAAGGTGAACACAGACCATGTGGCCTCTAGCCACCACCTGGCATCCTTGTGTTAAAATGATCCAGAAAACTGATGTTCCTGTCTATAGATGAGAGAGTTAAATCTTAGGTAGGTTGATAAGGAGTCCAGGGCCTTCTAGGAGGAGAAAGGGACAAACATTTTTTTCTACATTGCTTTATCTTAGTCACATAAGACATTTTACCTTAAACTCTGAGTTGTTATAACAACAGTCTTTAACACTAACTTTCTTTAAGCCTAGAGCTAATGATTACACAACAATACAACAAAACAATTCATCTTGCTCCAGGGTATGTTTTCCCTAAAGCTCTGTACTAATGATTATATAACAATATCTTGCTCAAGGACACGTTTTTTCCTCTTAACAGGAACCCTCTGACTAACCTTGCTATCTTAAGAGTATGCTGTGGGAGTGGGTCTGGCAAAAGTACATAAAGCCTTGATCAGACTAGTGAGGGGGGCACTCCCCATTCCCCTTCTGATGTCTGTGTCAGAAGCTTTCTCTCTCCTTTTTCACTGTAATAAAACTTCTGCCACACAAGGGGCAGAGTGATCAAGCCTGGCCCCTGGCCCGAAGCTAAATCTTTGGAGGTTGCGATCCAACATGGTTCACCATAAGGTATCACAGATGTTGCCCAGTTTCTATAGACAGAGCAGGGATCCAGGAGACAGCAGCCCAGGCACGCCGCCTGGGAAACAGCCCCGAACCCCCACTCACCGGATCTCCAGCTTGTCCACGTCCTCATCCTCAAAGTCGAAGTGGGACTTGCGGCTGTAGCTGCAGGGCCTGGTCACCTGTGGGGACGAGAGCACATCAGGCCTCCCTGCCCTGCACACGCACCCCGTGAGGGAGGGCTGGCCACCTGCTCCTGGCTGCAACAAGCGCGTCCCAGGATGGCACTGGTTCTTCATCCAGGCTTTCAGGCTGTGCCCCTGGCCCCCCACAGGCACCCAATGAGGCCAACATTGCCCATCCTCTTGAGGGCCCAGGCGGAAGAGGCCAGTGACCCCTGCGCATCCTGACCCACCCCTCCAAGTTCATCTGCAAAGTCCCCTTCCACCTTTCCACCCTAGCGTCTCCAGTTTCCTACAGCTCCAGTGCTCCATGCACTTTCCAAGCCCCACTCCGGAAGCCCTGCCCACTGCCCCTTGGACGGTGGTGCATCCACTCTGCTCCGGGAGCCCTGATGCCATATCGCCGCATGAGGGCACGGCTGCTCCACCCTCTCTGCGCTGGGCAGTGAACCACGGAGATGGCAGTGAGATCCTCACGCTCACCTATGGTGACCTTTGTGGGGGGACAATGGCCCCTTGAGCGTTACTGGGGCTGGCACCTCTGAGCCAGCGGTTGGCAGTTCTGTGTCAGTCTGGCCCTCACCCACCAGCTAACTGGTGGTTCTGGTTCTAAGGGGCAGTTGGGGGCTCTCGTTTGAATGCACTACTTCCACCCCAAAACCCTCACTACTTGTGGTGAAACAAGCTTCCCTCTGCTGCTCAAGGGAGACTGGGTGGAGCAAAAAAACCCAAACCAAGCCAGCCAAAAAACCCCAAAGTCTTGGTAATTTGGAAAGTATTGATTTGTCATCATTCAACACAAAACCAGGTCAAGCTGGAAGCAGCAAACAGCCTTTCTGCCCAGGGAAGGAAGGAGCTCCTGGGAGTTCACACTGCAGGGTGGGAGGGACTCCAGATGAGGGACAGCACCCCAGAACTCTCTGCAGCAGTGACCGAGGGCCCTTTTGCCAAAGACCCTGGGGTGTGGGTATCGATCGTGTTTGTGCCACTGAAACACTGACCTCAAAGTAAAACACTTCGTCAAACTGCGGGTTGTTGGTCTTCTTCTTCACCTTCGTCTTCTTCGCTTCTGACCTGCGTTTGAGGAGAAGGATCGGATGGAAAACACTTGATGCTGATTCCACCAAGGCTGGGCCCTCCAGGGCACAGGCCACCCGGCCCTCCAGGGCACAGACCACACGCGGTTGTGTCTCCAGCACCTGATGGTATGCAAATCAGGACCCTTTACTGAGCCAGAGACACCCACGTGAAGAACAGGAAGGCTTTCTTCTTACAAACTTTAGGCCATGAAGGAAACAGAAGGAAGTGAGACCTACACAGCCTGCCTGGCCCACCCGCTTTCTGAGGAAAGCCCCGCCTCAGTGACCTCACCCACCCTGCAGCCAAGGCGGTACTTGCCTGCACGGTCCCGCCAGGGTCACTGTGGCGTAGGGGTCACACTGCCCGTTCACGATGGGGAGGCCCTGGCACTCGCGGATGCTGAGGAGAGAAGCGGGGGTCAGGAGGGCGCCTGAGGCCCAGGGGCCGTCTCTCACAGCCGCCCTGAGGTCGGAGAGGGCAGATGTCTCAGTAGCTCAGGCCAAGAGCCACAAGTCCCTGCAAAGCGCTCCCTGGGCTTCCATCTAGTGAACAGAGATGGACACCCTGGTCAGCGGGCAGCAAACACCTGGGGGCAAGAGGAAGTGTGTGTGCACCCACGGGAAGGACAGACACGCTTCCAGTGTTGGCTGAAAACGGCACAGTGTAAGGGCTGAGGGTCGTGTTTACGTGGGACTTTCTGAGGACCTGACCCAGGAGGCAGCCTCTCAGACGGCTCTGAACAGGTGAGAGGTGCCAGGGTACAAAGGAGTTCCTGCAACAAAGACCAGTGGTCAGAACATCAAAAGGTCACTGATAATTAAACCCAGACACCTTGGGTTAAGGAGTTTAGTGCTTTTCCACACATGGGAAGATACGGGCAGGAGTCTGGGCTCACTGAGATCATCCCTCTGATGGGCACCTCGGCTCCCTGAGGCCAGAGTCCTGGACTGTCCACCCTGAGACCCTCGGGGTGGGGGCGCTGCTGGGGGCGGCTGCAGTGGCTGCTGGCTTGGAGGTGCAAGGCCCTCTGTTTACAGTACGGCAGGTGACGTCCTTTGTCCACAGCGCCAAGTCCCCTGCCTTCCATCCCCAGGAGCTCGAGAGAGGTCTATGCAGCCCTGTCAGGCAGGAAGCGGGACTCGGTCTGTGCTCTCGGGGGGCCTGAGGGTGCAGCACTGCAGGGGCTCCCAGCCCTGGCCCGTGTGCTGCCTCCAGCGTGCTCCTCGGACAGGGAAACCCCATCTCGGGCTTTGCTCCATCAAGTGCCCTGGCTCCTGGCTCCCTTTGGGTTTGGATCATGGTCACGCCAGCTCTTGGACCACCCTTGTCCATCACCTGTCACCCGGCTCTGCTGCGGGGCAGGCCTTGCTCCTGTTTGAGCTCCTGGCCGGATGCTGGATGCTGTGAACCTCACGCTGTCGGTGCCCGGTTCTGTGCTCCTCTGTGCCATCAGAGGTTGTGGTCTCTCGTTTGGAGAGACTGCTCTGCAGCTCTGTCCGGGAGGCGCCGGTGGCCTCGTCTGGGGACAGTCTGGCCCCACTGCCCGGCGTGGCCCCGAGTCTGCTGAGTGTCTGAGTGAGAGCGTGCTCTCCACTGGGCTGGGGGAGACTCGAATGACCCCCAGCTCTGCGGCCCCTTTGCCCTCAGCCCTCTTGCCCACCTGGCCCTGAGGGGCTCCACCCTGCCCATTCATGCAGGTCCAGGGAGGGCCACCAAGTGCCCTGCCCCGCGTCTCTTCTCACTCGCCTTGGGCTCTGCTGGGGGAGCTCACGTGCGTCACCAACGCACGTCCAGGACAAGAGTGGGCCTGCGGTGACCTCGTCTGCTTCCTCCTGTGGGGGCCGCCCGCGTCCCCCTGGTGCAGACGGCGTCAGCTCTTTGGTCCTTTGAGGTGAGAGAGGGCACACGTCCCACCGTCCCATCCTGGCTGGAAGCAGAGCCCTAACCCCAATCAGACGCCGAGGGTCTGAGTGTCCCGCCTTCCTGCCTCGGGGAGACCGAGGTCCCGCTCACTCCTGCAGGTGGGCACCTGGGTGGCTTCTGCCCCTCGAGGGGCCTGGCGGTCCTGACCCTTTACGGGACCGCCTCTCTCCGGTCAGAGCTCCGCTGTTTCCGCTCCGCAAGTGGCGGCCTCTCTCCGTTCCTCTGCCCACTGGACGGGCTGGGCCTCAGGAAGGTCAGCGAGCGCCTTCAGGTCTTTCCCTTCCACGCTTCTTCTGGAATGTCTCACTTCTCTCCCTGCTACAGACCTGGTTTGGGGTCATCCTCCTGCCTCCGTGAACTAACTTCTCACTAAACCAGGATCTCAGGCACATTTCCAGGGATGGGCGTGAAGCCATGAGCTAGTCAAGGGCTCCTGTGAGAGGCCCGGGGAGGGGGTTAGTGTGAGGGACTGACACCCCGAGAGGCCTGGGGAGGGGGCTTCTGTGAGGGTGACACCCCAAGAGGCTTGAGAAGGGGGTTTGTGTGAGGGGCTGACACTCCGAGAGGCCTGGGGAGGGGCTTGTGTGAGGGGCTGACACCCCGAGAGGCTCGTGGAGGGGGCTTCTGTGAGGGTGACACCCCTAAAGGCCTGGGGAGGGGCTTGTGTGAGAGGCTGACACCCTGAGAAGCAGGGGGCTCGGTAGCCCAGCAGCCGCAGGGGGACAGTGGGTGCGCCTCCCTGGGAGGAGCACACACGGTGATCCTCCGGGTGGGAGGGTGGGAGGAGGTCCTCAATCGGGGGGCGGGGAGCTGCGGCCCTGGGGCTGGAAGCAGGAGGAGGGACTCACTTGCCCCACACTCTGCCAAAGGCCCAAGTTCAAGGCTAAAGGATTTTTATCACATCCAGTTGTAAATCAGGAAGAAGGCAGGATGGTAGGTTCACTTTGGAGCCTCAGGGACAAAGGTTTCCTGGCAGCAGCTTAGTCGGGGAGCAGTTCCTCCCACACCTGGTGTCTTGGAGATGTGTCTGGACACCGGGACAGCCGCTCGCCAGACAGCCACTTGCCAGCCGGCTCCGCCCCTCCTCACCGACCAGCACTCGGAAGGCTCCAAGCAGCAAGGGGCCAGCCTGACTGCAGCCACCCAAACATCTCAGAGAACAAGGAAACCTGACATGCTGCCTCCCAGGATGCAACATGCACACAGGAGATGCGTCGTGGGCTCATCAGCCCTCCTCCCAGGGACATCACTGCACAGCCTGGCACTCGAGCCTGTTCAGAGCCCATCTGCCCAGAGCCCGTCTTAGTGGAAAAGGCACATTCCCACTGGGGTATGCGCCTGAGCTGACCCCACACACACAGGTGCACACTCACCCCTACAGACCTGCAGGCACACACCCACGGGTGCACACTCACCCCTACAGACCTGCAGGCACACACCCACGGGTGCACACTCACTCCTGCACACTTGCACACACACACAGGTATGTACGCTCACTACTACACACTTGCAGGCACACACCCACAAGTGCACACTCACTCCTGCACACTTGTACACACACATGCACACTCACCCCTACAGACCTGCAGGCACAGACCCAACAGGTGCACACTCACTCCTGCACACTTGCAGGCACACACCCACAGGTGCACATGCCTTCACACTTGCACACACACTCACACAAGTGTATACACTCACCACTACACACCTGCAAGCACAAACTGACAGGTGCACACTCACTCCTACACATTTGCATGCACACAATCACACAGGTGTGCACACTCATTCCTACACACCTGCACACAAAGAGATGCACACATGCACACTCACCAAACATTATGGGTAGAAGCAGCTGAGATATGGGGGTTGAGTTCAGAGGTCAAACCCCAACTCTGCCCCCAACTCACCATTTCCTTGAGTATAAAGCCAGGGGCGTGACCCCAACCTCTGCTAAACGTCACCCTGAGTGACTGATTATTTGCAAAAACCAAACATGCTTACCCGCCCCCAGGGTAAGCATGTGCCTCACGAGGATGTTCAGACCGTCTCTGGGGAAGCCCCGCTTCTGGGAATCCTGACCCATTGCCAGCGGTCAGGTTCAGGGCCGAGCAGACCGGCCGTGGGGCCGTCCCGGGTCTTACCGCGTGGCCAGCTTGTGGCAGACGACGCCCGAATCGGTGATGACCTCACTCAGCCTCAGCTCCAGGTGGACCTTGCCCTGGAAGGCACAAGGACAGGGGTCACAGGGGCCATGAGCAGCGGGAGCTCGCAGGCTCCCATCAAGGACTGGTGACACCTGACCCTGCAAGGCATCCACGGCCCGTCTCCCTGCCCAGCTCAGATCCCAGAGTTTACTCCTCCAGCCCTCCTGCTTTATGTTGGGCAGGCTGCTAACAGCAAGCGCTGCTTCAGAAGAAAGAAAAGGAAAGGCCCTGAGGGCGCAGTGTCTGCAGCGTGTCCGGCTGCCGCTTGGGCTGAGCTCACGGCATGTCGGGGGCCGTGGGCAGAAAGGGCAGCCCTGCTGCCGTCTTGGTGTCTGCCGCGAGGCTGGTCAGAGGTCAGGAGCCTCAGCCCTGCTCTTCAGGAATGAAGTCAGGGCTCACGGATGCTCTGGGAGGAGGGGGCAGGCTGGAGGAACGCAGCTGGGCTGGGGCTGTGTGTGCAAAGGGCCCTTGGCTGAGGACAGCAAGTGGGCAGGACGGACAGGTGGACACAGCCAGGGCATTATCAGGGCTGCAGACAGAGTGGGGAAGACCAGTCCCCAAAAGTCCAACAGGAGGAGTGCGGTGCGGGTGCTTCTGGGAGTGAGTGTGACGTTAAACTAGACTGGCTCTCCTTAGAAGACGGCGGCACTGGGTCACTGTCTCCAAGTTCCTTTCCAAAACCTCCCACGGACACAGGGGCCACTGGCTGCCTGGGGGCACATGCAAGTGTCCCCTGGGCTTGCTCTGACCCCAACGGGAGCCAGGCCCTCACCTCTCCAGGGAGGTGGCTCCAGAACCCCTGCCAGGCTGAGGGCTGGGGTGGTCCCCCTCCCACACGAGGGTCAGCTGAATCCTGCTAATTAGCTGTGAGCCCAGGCAAGACGTACTAAGACTTCGGCAAGGGTTCTTGCGTTATGCTGGTCTGAGAGAAGAGAGACTCAGGGCAGAGCATTGAAAACACTGACTTCATAGACTTCCCAGTCTTACTTAAGGGGAATAATGACTGAACAGCATCACAGACCCACACGAAACGTCCACTGGGACAGACCAACCTGGCTTTAAATACACGTTAGCTAGTCTAGAAAGCATCACAGCCACTCTCAGACCACACTGGAAGCTGAACTAGAACTCAGTGATAGATAGCTAAAATAACAAAATATATGGAGATTAAACAACACATTTCCAAATAACAAGGAGGCCAAAGCAGAAGTTTCAGGAAAAAAAAACACTGAATTTGTTTCTTTTCATAAGTTGACATGAAATAAAGCATCAAGATTTATGAGATGTAGCCAAAGCAACATTTAGCGGGAAATTCAAAGCAGTGAATCCAGATATTGGAAAAGATGGAAGGTCTAAAAATCAATAATCTAAGCTTCCACCTTAGGAAACTAGGATAGAGAACAGAAATTAAATCTAAAGTGCCAGAAGAAAACAAATAACTTGAATCAAAGCAGCAATCAATGAAACTAAAAACAGGAAATCAATAGAGAAAATACATAAACCAAAGTGATTTTTAAAAAACAACAGTAAAATTGGTAAACTTCTAGCCATGCTAAAAAAAAGGGAAAGAAGATACAAGTTACTAAAACCAGAAATGAAAGTGAGGCATCACTGCTGGCTCCAGGAAACCAGCTGTGGTTCAGATAGCGTGGCTGAGATCCACAGAAGGTGCCACGCGTGCTCACGTCAGCCCACGAGGGCACACGCAGGCACACCCAGGACTGGCGGGACCCGAGTGGTGTCGGGGGCCCTGCCCAGGTGCACAGACGTCGCCAGGCGGGGTCCGGGGAGGGACAGGGCCTCGTCCCGATGTGTCTCTGAGTGTAAACAGGCTAACCAGCACGCCCTGGGCAGCATTTCCTGTGACTTCCTACGACTCGATAACACCTTCAGAACTAAAAGCTAAGCTTTTTCAAAAAGGCAAAAATAAGGGAAACCTGCACTTGCCACCAGAGCAGCATTAAGTCTGGGGACTAAGCAGTGGGTCTGTCGCGGCTGCAGGTGGAGAACAGCGGGGACGAGAGTGAAGCTCATGCAGCACACGCGTCTGAACCCTCCTGAGGAGGGGCCTCCTGGGCACCCGAGCAGCAGCGGCCTCTGTCCTCCACCAGCATAGGCATCCCAGTCAGGACCGCCCCTGGACTCGGGCATCACCCCTCGTTCTGAGTGATCACAGGCCCCTCCGCCTCCCACAGCACATGGGCCTCAGTCAGATCGACCAAGCGTGAGCACCCTCACCACACCTTGGGCGTCTCAACGCACCTGTGTGCCATTTCCTTGTCACAGTCTGGGCATTGCCCCAGCGGCCACGAGGCGTCCGCAGCAGAAATTCTGAGCCCCAGCACACAGCTGCAAGCTCAGCGGAGGCCTTGGGCCCAAGAGGAGGCATGCAGACACTGGGCCAGGAGACCAGGAAGGCCTCGTGGGCCCTCCTAGAGGATTCAACCCATGACTCTGTTGTTTGACCCCTGGGAAGGCCTCGTGGGCCCCCCTAGAGGATTTGGTCCATGACCCTGCTGTTTGACCTCCGGGAAGGTCTCATGAGCCCCCCTAGAGGATTCGGTCCATGACCCTGCTGTTTGAACTCTCGGAAGGCCTCGTGGGCCCCCAGAGGATTCAGTCCATGACTCTGCTGTTTGACCCCCGGGGAAGGCCTTGTGGGCCCCCCTAGAGGATTCGGTCCATGACCCTGCTGTTTGACCCCCGGGAAGGCCTTGTGGGCCCCCCTAGAGGATTTGGTCCATGACCCTGCTGTTTGAACTCTCGGAAGGCCTTGTGGGCCCCCAGAGGATTCAGACAGTCCATGATCCTGCTGTTTGACCCCCGGGAAGGCCTTGTGGGCCCCCCTAGAGGATTCGGTCCATGACCCTGCTGTTTGACCCCCAGGAAGGCCTTGTGGGCCCCCCTAGAGGATGTGGTCTGTGACCCTGCTCTTTGACCCCCGGGAAGGACTTGTGGGCCCCCCTAGAGGATGTGGTCCATGACCCTGCTGTTTGACCCCCGGGAAGGCCTCGTGGGCCCCCCTAGAGGATGTGGTCTGTGACCCTGCTGTTTGACCCCTGGGAAGGCCTTGTGGGCCCCCCTAGAGGATTCGGTCCATGACCCTGCTGTCTGAACTCCGGGAAGGCCTCGTGGGGCCCCCTAGAGGATATGGTACATGACCCTGCTGTTTGAACTCCGGGAAGGCCTCCTGGGGCCCCCTAGAGGATGTGGTCCGTGACCCTGCTGTTTGACCCCCAAGAAGGCCTCGTGGGCCCCCCTAGAGGATGTGGTCCGTGACCCTGCTGTTTGACCCCTGGGAAGGCCTTGTGGGCCCCCCTAGAGGATTCGGTCCGTGACCCTGCTGTCTGAACTCCGGGAAGGCCTCGTGGGCCCCCCTAGAGGATGTGGTCCGTGACCCTCCTGTTTGACCCCTGGGAAGGCCTTGTGGGCCCCCCTAGAGGATGTAGTCCGTGACCCTGCTGTTTGACCCCCGGGAAGGCCTTGTGGGCCCCCCTAGAGGATTTGGTCCATGACCCTGCTGTTTGAACTTCGGGAAGGCCTCGTGGGTCCCCCAGAGGATTAGGTCCATGACCCTGCTGTTTGACCCCCAGGAAGGCCTTGTGGGCCCCCTAGAGGATTCGGTCCATGACCCTGCTGTCTGAACTCCGGGAAGGCCTCGTGGGCCCCCCTAGAGGATGTGGTCCGTGACCCTGCTATTTGACCCCCGGGAAGGCCTTGTGGGCCCCCCTAGAGGATGTGGTCCGTGACCCTGCTGTTTGAACTCAGGGAAGGCCTCGTGGGCCCCCCTAGAGGATGTGGTCCATGACCCTGCTCTTTGACCCCCGGGAAGGCCTCGTGGGCCCCCCTAGAGGATGTGGTCCGGGACCCTGCTGTTTGACCCCTGGGAAGGCCTCGTGGGGCCCCCAGAGGATTCGGTCCATGACCCTGCTGTTTGAACTCCGGGAAGGCCTCGTGGGGCCCCCTAGAGGATGTGGTCCGTGACCCTGCTGTTTGACCCCTGGGAAGGCCTTGTGGGCCCCCCTAGAGGATGTGGTCCGTGACCCTGCTGTTTGACCCCCGGGAAGGACTCATGGGCCCCCCTAGAGGATTCGGTCCATGACCCTGCTGTCTGAACTCCGGGAAGGCCTCGTGGGCCCCCCTAGAGGATGTGGTCCGTGACCCTGCTATTTGACCCCCAGGAAGGCCTTGTGGGCCCCCCTAGAGGATGTGGTCCGTGACCCTGCTGTTTGAACTCTGGGAAGGCCTCCTGGGGCCCCCAGAGGATTCGGTCCATGACCCTGCTGTTTGAACTCCGGGAAGGCCTCGTGGGGCCCCCAGAGGATTCGGTCCATGACCCTGCTGTTTGAACTCCGGGAAGGCCTCGTGGGCCCCCCTAGAGGATGTGGTCCGTGACCCTGCTGTTTGACCCCCGGGAAGGCCTCGTGGGCCCCCCTAGAGGATGTGGTCCGTGACCCTGCTGTTTGACCCCTGGGAAGGCCTCCAGGGGCCCCCAGAGGATTCGGTCCATGACCCTGCTGTTTGAACGCCGGGAAGGCCTCGTGGGGCCCCCTAGAGGATGTGGTCCCTGACCCTGCTGTTTGACCCCTGGGAAGGCCTTGTGGGCCCCCCTAGAGGATGTGGTCCGTGACCCTGCTGTCTGAACTCTGGGAAGGCCTCGTGGGCCCCCCTAGAGGATGTGGTCCATGACCCTGCTGTCTGAACTCTGGGAAGGCCTCGTGGGCCCCCTAGAGGATGTGGTCCGTGACCCTGCTGTTTGACCCCCGGGAAGGCCTCCTGGGCCCCCCTGGAGGATGTGGTCCGTGACCCTGCTGTTTGAACTCTGGGAAGGCCTCGTGGGGCCCCCTAGAGGATGTGGTCCGTGACCCTGCTGTTTGACCCCCAGGAAGGCCTTGTGGGCCCCCCTAGAGGATTCGGTCCATGACCCTGCTGTTTGACCCCCGGGAAGGCCTCGTGGGCCCCCCTGGAGGATGTGGTCCGTGACCCTGCTGTTTGACCCCCGGGAAGGCCTCGTGGGCCCCCCTGGAGGATGTGGTCCGTGACCCTGCTGTTTGACCCCCGGGAAGGCCTCGTGGGCCCCTAGAGGATTCGGTCCATGACCCTGCTGTTTGAACTCTGGGAAGCCCTCGTGGGGCCCCCTAGAGGATGTGGTCCGTGACCCTGCTGTTTGACCCCCGGGAAGGCCTCGTGGGCCCCCCTAGAGGATGTGGTCCGTGACCCTGCTGTTTGACCCCCGGGAAGGCCTCGTGGGCCCCCCTAGAGGATGTGGTCCATGACCCTGCTGTTTGACCCCTAGGAAGGCCTCGTGGGCCCCCCTAGAGGATTCGGTCCATGACCCTGCTGTTTGAACTCTGGGAAGGCCTCGTGGGCCCCCCAGAGGATGTGGTCCATGACCCTGCTGTTTGACCCCTGGGAAGGCCTCGTGGGCCCCCCTAGAGGATGTGGTCCATGACCCTGCTGTTTGACCCCTGGGAAGGCCTCGTGGGCCCCCCTAGAGGATGTGGTCCGTGACCCTGCTCTTTGACCCCCGGGAAGGCCTCGTGGGCCCCCCTAGAGGATGTGGCCCGTGACCCTGCTGCTTACAAAGCCTCGCATTATGGTGAGGATGCCGAGGCCCAGAGCACCAGGGCCACGCTCCCCTGAGCGCAGCACTGGCCCCGAGCTGCCACACCCCCTGCAGAGGCTCTGGTCCTGGAACTCCAGGCACAGCCTGGGCTCGGGGACAGGCTGACGAGGAGCACAGGCAGGGTCACCAGGGAAGAGAAGACGCAAGCAGGCCCCCCGACGAGCGTCTCCTGGACCCTGGGCCCGGGCAGTGGCCTTGCTGGGGGAGAAGCCTCGGGCCTGGTCAAGGTGGCACTCCCAGTTAACACATGGCCAGGGCACTGGGTGGGCCCTCGGGACACTCAGGCCATGGGCCCTCATCACCCCTTCAGTCCTTCCTGGGGCAGGGAGCCAGGAACACGCGCGGGTGCCTCCAGGAGACAGAGGCCCACAGCTCTAGGTTTTCTCACCTTATTCTCTTTTTATCTTCAATTATCTGTTACGGTCTTTTGCATTTTACATTTTTAAGCTGCACAACTAAGTCTGACAGCAACCGATGAACAAACAAAATGAACCACCCAGAAGGACACGCCGAGGGGGCAGTCTGCTAACCCTTGTTTCCGCTGAAGACCAGAATCCTGCGTCTGTTTCTCTGGCCACAATCGCCTCCACCAGAGGCACCTGGTCCCGTGGACTCCGCGAGCCTCACCTGCACTTCAGAGTCGGCATCCACGTGCTGCAGCTGGAACCACGTGTCCCTGTTGTGGTACTTCTGCAGGTCTTCCTTCTGGATGGCCACCTTTCCTGGAAGACCAACGCAGAGGAGACCAGTCATGAAGGGCCGATCTGCCCGCCCAACCTGCCCTGCCAGCGGGATCTCCACAGTCAGCGTCAGTCATCTCAGGCGGAAACCCAGAATAGTGCATCGGGAGATGGACAATGCAGTAAGGTCACAGAGGCCACATTTTGTCTTGGAAGTGCCACGTCCACCCAAACACAGCCTGTCACTGCCATGGCGTCCACAGCCTGAACCTGGGCGGGCTCCTCATCCCATGTCACCCAGACTGTGGCTCAGGGGCACCTGGTGGAAATCCTACAGATCGGAGGGGCGGCTCTGCCAGGGGTGCTGCCTGGGCCTGGGGCGGGATGTGTGGGATGGGGTGAGGGGGCAGGAACCCAAGACAGCCACGTCACAGCCCCTCTTGCCCCAACATCCATGCTGTGGCACATGGTGGGTGGTGTCTGCTGAGGACTTTGCCGCACATCCCCTGGAAATGTGTGTGCTTGCGTGAGCCATGGCTGAGAACTCACGCGTGTGCACACCTAGTGTGTGTGCTTGCCTGAGCCATGGCTGAGAACTCACATGTGTGCACACCTAGTGTGTGTGTGCTTGCGTCAGCCACGGCTAAGAACTCACACGTGTGCACACCTAGTGTGTGTGCTTGCCTGAGCCACGGCTGAGAACTCACATGTGTGCACACCTAGTGTGTGTGTGCTTGCGTGAGCCACGGCTGAGAACTCACGCATGTGCACACCTAGTGTGTGTGCTTGCCTGAGCCATGGCTGAGAACTCACATGTGTGCACACCTAGTGTGTGTGCTTGCCTGAGCCACGGCTGAGAACTCACGTGTGTGCACACCTAGTGTGTGTGTGCTTGCGTGAGCCACGGCTGAGAACTCACGTGTGTGCACACCTAGTGTGTGTGTGCTTGCGTGAGCCACGGCTGAGAACTCACATGTGTGCACATCTACTGTGTGTGCTTGCCTGAGCCACAGCTGAGAACTCACGCGTGTGCACACCTACTGTGTGTGCTTGCCTGAGCCACGGCTGAGAACTCACGCGTGTGCACACCTGGCTCATGGGAGCATGCACAGTTGGTTCACACAGTGTGCACGTGTGTGTTTAGCTTATATAGCATGTGTGCACACATGTTCCTGTCAGGCCTGAGGGATGAGCTAGTTATCACCCTACCGGGTCTATGAATCAGTGTTTCTCGACATATGATCATGGGCCCCCTGCATTGAAACAGCTGCAGGGCTTCCTAATGCAAGTTCCCGGGCTTGTTCCAGATGAGAAAGCAGCTTCCGGGGTGGAGCAATCTCCAGAGGAATTCCTCCTGGAATCTGCATTTCCACAAAGTCCCCAGGGAACTCCTGGGGTCCCAAAGTTTGAGGATGCCCACTCTCAAGTTTTACATTCCTGACGCAGGCTTGGTACTGAGGAGTCGGAACGTCAGTGAAAACATATACATAAATACACGTGTGTGATGTATATTACCTGGCACAGAATTGAGTATTTAAATATATATCTACAACCATCATGCATCGTTCATTCACCTTTTTCTTTCCAAAAAAGCACATGGGCAGTTAGCAGATGCATGCCTACGGCTTGGGGGGACAGAGGACACCAGGCTGCCCACATGTCCCCACACTCCGTGGCCTCGAGCATGGGGACCACGCTGCCCACCACGGGAGGGGAGGTGGGAGCCTGGCCATGTGAGCACCCCTGTACACATGTGCGTGCACATGATACACATGTACACGCGTCTTAAACATGCAGTAAATCACATGCAGAAATAGGAACAAGAAAGGACAACATACAATTACACGCTTTTTAAATTCAGTTGTTTCCTTTTGGAGCTCAGAACACATAGCCTAACTCAGGACCACAGTCTCGTCATCACAGGCAACACTAGTGAAGAGCCCGGAGCTAGTGGGCCAGCCCTGCCCTCACCCAGGACATACAGTCCTCCTCTCCCAGGAGGAGTGCTCCATCTTGGGCTTCCGCAAAGGTACATGCCGGCTCCCACGAGACAGGGGCACTGGCAGCCTCACAGGCAGGCCTGCCCAGCGGGTCCCCAAACCTTCTGTCCTCTCACTTCATCCAGCAACCGTCTGGGGGCAGGCGGCAGGTCGCTGAACAGATGGCCTGTCCTGGGAGGCTCTGGGTCTCCTGCCTCATCAGGCACCTTGCCTTCCTGTCTTTCTGCCTCGTGCTTCTCCCAGACGCTGTCCCACCAGGCTTTCCCACGATGCACCCCCCTCTATGGCTACCCTGGGACCTGCAGGCGGCCTCGCTGGGGCCTGGCCCTGTCTGCCAGGAGTGGGGAGGTTTGAGGAGAAGGATGCCCTGCTGCTGGCTCTGGGGGCTCAGGACACGCACCCACAAGACAGGCGGTGATATCAGAGCCGGAGCAGTGAGCAGGCGTCAGCCCCGAGGGCCCCGCACAACCCGCACCCCCCAGCCCCTCCTTTGTCTCGACCCTCCTCCGAAACCTGCTGTCCCTTCACTAAGATGCGCTGCTAACCCACGTCACCAGCTCCTCCTCATTGCTGAGGTATCTCCCCGCCACATGTGCTTTAAGAGGAATTGAAAATGCTTGTTTCTTCTTGTTAGTCTGTCTTCTGTCTAGTTTTGCAAGGGCAGTTGGAGTGCCCAGGTGGGTGAGACAAGGTCTCTGCCCTGCAGTTTTCACACCCTGGACTCCAGACATCGACAGATGCACCTGCCGGGCACAGTGGGAAGTTAGAAATGAAACAGGGACATGCCATCCCGAGAGCTGGGGGCTGCGGTGCCGTCCCCTGCCTCACCTTCGTTCCCCTGCCCGCTGTCCCCGAAGCACATCGGCACGTCCACCACGGGCCTCCGCTCACCTCCCACCGTCACACGCGGTGGCTCAAGGCCAGCCTCTGTGCACAGTGGACGCACCACACCCGGCTCCAAGGGTCAGCCCCAACCCTGCTCACGTCGACCTCGCTGGCTCAGCTCTGGCCATGCAGAGCCGAATCCTGCCCACCACGGGCCTCACAGGGCACAGCACACAGGGTCAGATGCGGAGCCCGTGCCAGTGAGGAGGCAGAGGGTGCCCGTCACACAGCAGCACAGGCTGCCGCAGAGAACAGGCCGCAGGAGGGCAGAGGGCCCGGTCACAGCCAGGAGGGCCTTCCTGCAGTCAGCACCAGCGACCCACCCAGGCTCCTCCCCCACCACCACGCCTGGTTTCGGGGGGCATCTCGCCAGGGCCTGACGTGGGCTCCCCCACCTCTGACCTCCTGTCAGCAGGCAGAGCCCCCAGGAGAAGACTGCTGCTTCTCTGCTTGGCTCCTACAAAACTCTACCCTTTTCCCTGATGGGAATATGACTTTGAGTCTTGCAGGCATAAAGCCACAAGAAACAAACATTTCTTGGAACTGAATTGGGCAACACATTTCATTGAAAAGGGATAAAGAAATTTTCTGACTCCATGATTAGTTCAGCTGGATACGAGGGCTACATTCGAAGTTTGAGATTTTAAGTAACCACAGTGTTTTCAGGATTTTTTACCGGAGTAGGGAGGAGTCACATATTTAATACTCAAACGACTTCTACAACTTACACATCAGTACTACTCTATGTTTGAAAGTACTTAATTCAAATTTAAGTGGGTAATACAGAAACAGAATAAAATCTGAAACATCCAAAAGGATATAAAATACAGCCAAGAATAAGTTTGTCTCTCCCCTGCTACAGAGATTCCACCTTGGGGTCACCTCTGTCACCAGCTGCCAGCCTGTCCTTCTAGAGGCTGACCACGTCAAGAACATATGGACGTGCACTCTTTACATGTGAGAGGCGGTGCTTCCACAGGCTGTCCTGGGGAGCACTGACCTGCAAACCACTTAAATGTGCCCAGCGTGTCATAATCCGTCGCTTCCCTGATTGATCTGGGTGACATCAGGTCACTATGTCCCCTGGGCCTCACCCACTCAGGAGGACAGCCTCAGGACCCACTCAGGAGGAAAGGCGCACAGCCGTCCCACCACTGAAAGTCCCATGTGTTACTTCCTCTGGCGGCACTATACCTGCTGGGGTCTACTCAGAAGAGACAAGCGTGTCAGGTAGTTCAAGAAGCGGCATGTGACGGGGGGACAGGTACAGCACAGGGGCGGGGGAAGGGGGGCAGCCAAGGGTGACACCTTCAGGACGGCAGCTAAGGAAGGACAGCTGGACGCCCCCCCAAGACAGGCGGGGGCAGAGACACTCGGCACTCTTGTTACCCTGGCGTCCAGCAGGTGCACGGAGGCAGAGAGAGAAACAAGGGCCTGCAGACTCGAAGGGAAGAAATAAGCCTTTACTTACAGAATCTACAGGAAAAGCTGGTAGAGTAGCTGTGTTTAGCAAACCACAGAATACAAAGCCAGTACATAAAAATCAAGTATATTTGTGCACAGAAGCAATGGCAGTGGAAACTGAAATTGAAAAGACACTAACACACACCCATAAAGTGATGGTTTTATGGCTTGAGCTTTTGGTGTACTACATGAGAAATCTTTGTCTACAGCATCAAAAACATAAATATAGGGATACATGTATATATAAATATACACACACACACATGTACACACACATGTATAAACATAAATATAGGAATATATGTACATATAAATATACACACACACATGTACATACACACACACTCCCCAATATATGTGTGTGTGCATGCAAGATGTGTATGCTGAAAACACATCACAAAATCCTGATGAAAGAAATTAAAGACCCAAGGATGTGGAGAGACATGCCATGCTCGATGGTCTGAGACTCAATTTTCTTAAAGTGTTAATTCTCCCCAAATTAATCTACAGATCAACGTAATCTCAATTATCTTGGAAATTGAGAAGCAGATCAAAAATGTAAATGACAATTCAAAGGACCTAAAATAGCAAAACAAGTGTGGAAAAGGACAAAGCTGATGAGCTCAGAGGACTGATTTAAGACTTACTGTGAAAATACAGGAATTGAGACAGTGTGATGTTGGTGTGAGGAAAGGAGTGCACATCAGGGGAACAGAACACAGAAGCCACAGGCAGACCCACGCGTGTAAAGTCAACTGATTCTCAAAAGATGCTACGGAAATTCAACTGGACATCTATAAGGAGAAAAACAAATCTTGTTATATGTAAAATATACTTGAAATAGATCTAAATATAAGAACTAAAAACAAAAACTTTCTAGAAGAAAAAAACAGAAGATCTTCATAACCCTGCGGTAGGAAAAGAATTCTTAGATATGATACCAAAAATACAAACTATAAAAATGTTTTTATAAAGTGGAGTTCATCAAAATTAAAAACTTCTGCTCTTTAAAAGACACTAGTAAGAAAATGAAAAGACAAGCCACAAGCTAGAAGAAAATATCTGCAAATACGCATCTGATAAAGGACTTGTATCCAGAATACAGTTTAAAAACTTTGAAAATCTCAGCAAGAGAGCCCAGTTAGAAGGGCAAAGATGTGAACAATTTACCAAAGGAGAGATATAGATGGTAAATCAGCACATGAAAAGATGCCCAAATAATTCTTCATTATGAAAAAACAGTAAAAACGACAGTAAGATACTACACACACATCAGAATGGCAAAACTGAACTGAAAATAAAGGAAGATGACACAGTGCTGGAAAGAACTGAAGACGGCGCATTAGGAAAGCAGAGTCAGTTTCTAACAGAGGGAAACACACTGCAGGGCATGAAAATCTTTCTCCTCCTACTCTCTCAGGGTCTCTGGCCTCTGTAACGAAAGAAAAATTAACAAGGGAAAACAGACAGGGTTATTAACATGTATCTCAGATACATGAGGGGAATCCTGACGATGAGTAACTCCAGGAGGCAGCAGCAACCCGGAGCATCTCCACCTAAAACAACAGTCACGGATTTTCAGAGGAGTGATGACACAGAGGAAGAGCTTCAGGGAACGAGAGGTCCAGAGGGCTCGCTACGTGGGCTCCTCGGGGGTCGCTTCCAGGCTGATCAGGGTCTAGAGTTGTCCCGGGTTGCAGAGCAGAGAGATTTCCATGTGTCCGCTTCTTCTCAACTGCCTTCAGCTCAAACAATTCCTTATACCAAAATGGCCTATTCGAGATGGCAAATTCTGCTGTCTTCTAAAGCCTACAGAATGCCCCAGCAATCTCACTTCTAGGTATTTTCTAAGAGAAATAAAACCATTTGTCAACACAAACACCTAGACAAGAAAGTTGAGGGCAGCTTTGTTTACAGTCACAAAAAAAGGGATGCAACCCCACCCCCATCTGGTGATGAGTGGGCAGAAGCGGACTTCCCTGCAACGGGCACAGTGCACAGACTGCAGCTCAATAAACCGGCCTGCAGACAAGGGGCCCAAGGACTCACAGCAAGCCCCCGCCTTTCAGAGAAACTGCAGGATGCCCCTCCCATCCTGACAAAAGTGGGGGATGGTGGGAGGAGCCCGGCCCAGCACGGCCAGCCCCACCAGCCACCCTGCCAGAGCCGGCGGCCCTGATCACACTGGCACGAGCATCTCTGCAGCCTCCCTGGGCACCTGGGACCCGGCCTGTGGGGGGGGCCCACATGGGGGCCGCACGGGCAGAACCGGGCGCCGTGCCATCAGATCACACGGCAGACGTGAGAAGCCGGTGACACTGTGCTTGTGTCTGTGACACAAATTTATACCCTAGAATGTGGTTTCTCATCCTGGTAACAACATAATTGCTAGTCATAACTTTAAATTACCCCTGGAGATCAGACAGCCTCTTATTTTTATGGCTGTGAGAACGATTTTGAAAACTCTAAATCTGGCTGCACCCTGACACATCCCAATTTTAAAGCCACCAGGAATTGCTAAACCATGATTTTGCTAGTTATCTTTAAAAATAGCAGGTGCCTTAAACAGAATGATTAATAAACATCTTTGTTGTTCAACTCACTCAGTCATGTCCAGCTCTTTGTGACCATATGGACTGCAGCACGCCAGGCTTCTCTGTCCTTCACTGTCTCCCGGAGCTTGCTCAAGCTCATGTCCATCGAGTTGGTGATGCCATCCAACCATCTCGTCCTCTGTTGTCCCTTTCTCCTCCTGCCTTCAATCTTTCCCAGCATCAGGGTCTTTCCCAATGAGTCAATTCTTTGCATCAGGTGACCAAGGTATTGGAGTTTCCGCTTCAGCATCAGTCCTTCCAATGAACATTCAGAATTGATTTCCTTTAGGATGGACTGGTTGGATCTCCTTGCAGTCCAAGGGACTCTCAAGAATCTTCTCCAACACCACAGTTCAAAAGCATCAATTCTCTGGTGCTCAGCCTTCTTTATGGTCCAACTCTCACATCCATACATGACTACAGGAAAATCCATAGCTTTGACTAGCTAGAACTTTGTTGGCAAAGTAATGTCTCTGCTTTTTAATATGCTGTCTAGATTGGCCATAGCTTTTCTTCCAAGGAGCAAGTGTCTTTTAATTTCATGGCTGCAGTCACCATCTGCAGTGATTTTGGACCCCAAGAAAATAGTCTGTCACTGTTTCCATTGTTTCCCCATCTATTTGCCATGAAGTGATGCCATGATCTTTGTTTTTTGAATTTGCTGAATTTTAAGCCAGCTTTTTCACCCTCCTCTTTCACTTTCATCAAGAGGCTCTCTGGTCCCTCTTTGCTTTCTGGAATAAGGGTGTGTTACTGCATACCTGAGGTTATTGATGTTTCTCCCACCAAACCTGATTCCAGATTGTGCTTCATCCAGCCTGGCATTTTGCTCCGTCAGGTAACACGTCACATTCCAAACCCACTGCTCTGTTCGCTTTGCTCCTTGAACAAACCCTGGTGTGTCCAGCATCAGCTGGACAGAGACACCCTCGGCACTGCGCAGGGAGCCCAAGGCCACGGGAAGTGAGGTCCAGTGGACACAAAAGAGCCGCTCCCACAGTGACGGTGAACATAGCATGCACCGAGGGGCAGCCTCTTGCTGACCAGGGTCTTGGCCAACGGTGGTGGCCACACGGGCACCGGGGAAGGGCCTGAGGTGGGCTCCAGGTCGGGAGGCACCAGACAAAGGCACCTCTCAGTAGAGGCTGGAGCCCATGTCTGGCCTCGAGGAGGAATCACCAGGGCTTGACAGCTGCTAAGGGTTCGTTCGGGCACCATCCTGAGGGCAAAGGTGGCCAGGCCTACAGGGTGAGCGGCATGAAAGTGTCCCCCGCCTCCCCCACATGGAAAGCCTTCCGGATCGAGAGTTAAAGGTCCCGCTGGCAGCCCAACCACAGCTCCATCTTAAACAAGTCAAGTTATGAATTGCCTGAGTTCCTGTGTGATCCAGGCCATGCACTTGTCAAACAAACCCTGGTGACCTCTACTTAAAACTCAGCAGTTTCCAAGAATGCTACTTGTTGTCCAGACCCAGCAACCAGCATCTGCATCTTGACAAGTGTGGGAACCTCTGATCCATGTGCTGGGAACTCTGCTAGACGCTTCCTCAAAGGACCTCAGCGCCAGCACTGCCTTCAGACTTTTTCTGAGGGCTGCTGGCCTGGACATAAACACCCTTGACCAGTCACGTGTGAGTGGTAAGTGGAGTGAGCCAGACGCCCCAGGAGTGGGTGGGAGGCTGCAGGGTCAGGGGCTGTCAGAGTCAACTGCTCTGCCCCAGAGCAAGGACTGAGACTGCTCCCGCCAGGAGCAGCCAGGCCACCAATGATCAGCTGGATCCCGAGGCTACAGCTGAGCCCGTTTTGGGGGCTTGGGTCTCTGGGGCCAAGGAACTGATGGGGCTTTGCTGGGACAAAGGTGCACCCACCACAGGGCAGCTCTGGGCCGCTGCCCCTTTAAGGTGGCCTCACTCTCTCCAGGATGCTGGCGCATCTGGGACTCTGGCACCTCTGAGAGTGCCTGAACATCTTTGAGAGTCCCCAATACCCTCTGAGAGCATTCTAACACCTCTGAGAGCACCCCAACACCCCTGAGAAAACCCAACACCAAGGAGAGCACCCCAACACCCCTGAGAGCACCCAACACCACAGAGAGCACCCCAACACCCCTGAGAGCACCCCACACCCCTGAGAGCACCCCAATACCTCTGAGAGCACCCCAACACCCCTGAGAGCACCCCAACACCTCTGAGAGCACTCCAACACCCCTGGAAGCACCCCACACCCCTCAGAGCACCCCCAACACCTCTGAGAGCACCCCAACACCCCTGAGAGCACCCCGACACTCTGAGAGCACGCCCACACCCCTGAAGAGGCCCCAACACCTCTGGAGGCACCCCAAACACCTGAGAAGCACCCTGGAGACCCAACACCCTGAGAGCACCCCCACACCCCTTGAGAGCACCCCAAACACCCCTGAGAAGCACCCCCAACACCTCTGAGAGCACCCTACACCCCTCAGAGCACCCCACACCCCTGAGAGCACCCCAACACCCCTGAGAGCACCCCAACACCTGAGAGCACCCCAACACCCCTGAGAACACCCCAACACCTCTGAGAGCACCCCAACACCCCTCAGAGCACCCCAACACCTCTGAGAGCACCCCAACACCCCTGAGAGCACCCCAACACCTGAGAGCACCCCTGAGAGCACCCCAACACCCCTGAGAGCACCCAACACCCCTGAGACACCCGAACACCTCTGAGAGCACCCCAACACCTGGAGAGCACCCCTGAGAAGCACCCAACACCCTGAGAGCACGCAACACCTGAGACACCCCCACACCTGAGAGAACCCCCAACACCCCTGAGAGCACCAACACTCTGAGAGCACCCTACACCCCTTCAGAGCACCCCCACACCCTGAGAGCACCCCAACACCCCTGAGAGCACCCAACAACCGAGAGCACCCCAAACACCCCTGAAGACACCCCAAACACCTCTGAGAGCACCCCAACACCCCTCAGGCACGCCAAACCTCTGAGAGCACCCAACACCCCGAGACACCCCAACACCTCTGAGAGCACCCCCAACACCACTGATAGACCCCAAACACCCTCTGAGAGCACCCCAACACCTGAGAGCACCCCGAGACACCCCACACCCCTGAGAGCACCCCAACACCTGAGGCACCCTGAGAGCACGCCCAACACCTGAGAAACCCCCAACACCCCTAGAGCACCCCACACCCCTGAGAGCACCCCAACACCTCTGAGAGCACCCCAAACCTGAGAGAACCCCAACACCCCTGAGAGCACGCCCAACACCCTCTGAAGCACCCCTACACCCTCAGAGCACCCCAACCCCTGAGAGCACCCCAACACCTCTGAGAGCACCCTACACCCCTCAGAGCACCCCACACCCCT
Source organism: Cervus canadensis (assembly GCF_019320065.1). Classification (NCBI taxonomy): domain Eukaryota; kingdom Metazoa; phylum Chordata; class Mammalia; order Artiodactyla; family Cervidae; genus Cervus; species Cervus canadensis. The sequence goes on along the minus strand of NC_057394.1, from coordinate 296,894 downwards.
GAGAGCACCCCAACACCCCTGAGAGCACCCCACACCTCTGAGAGCACCCCAACACCCCTGAGAGCACCCAACACCTCTGAGAGCACCTCAACACCCCTGAGACGACCCCAACACCCCTGAGAGCACCCCAACACCTCTGAGAACACCCCACGCCCCTGAGAGCACCCCAACACCCCTGAGAGCACCCCAACACCCCTGAGAGCACCCCAACACCTCTGAGAGCACCCAACACCTGAGAGCACCTCTGAGAGCACCCCAACACCTCTGAGCACCCCAACACCTTGAGAACAGCCCCCCACAGGTGGGTGCTGGGCGTCAGGGAGAGGCAGGGGCTGGGGTCGTTGGAGGAGCCCTTGGGAATCATTTGGGGGCAGGTCCAGGGACCCCACTCTAGCCCTGAGGGACGGCTCCGGATGTGTTTCCATGAGCTCGTGGGGTGTTGCCCCGCACCCGCTGACGGCCAGCCGGGGACAGCCAGCAAGGGCAGGTGAGACGCTGGTGCAGTTCTCTGGCTCAGATGGGATGTCCAGGAGATGCCCCAGTTCCTCCAGAACAAGTCCCCATTCAGAAGAGGCAGAGAAAATGAAGAATACACCTGGCTGGTTGGTCGGGACCTACCTATGATGGAATCCCTCCGGAAAACGTCTCGATCAAAAATATAAAAGGACAGGTGACGGAAACTCCGCGGAATCTCGCAGTAGAAGTCCTCTCCATAGAAGGGGCTAGACGGAGACAGAGGGACACTGTTAGACTCTGTGAGCCACGTCCCCAGTCCTGGGGGGTACCGGGGCTGGGGGAGACCATCCTGGGGTGTCAGTCCTGGAGGGGACTAGTCCTTGGGGTGTCAGCCCTGGGGGTGTCAGTCCTGGGGGACATGAGTTCCTGGGTGTGTCGGTCCTGGAGGGGACCAGGCCTGGGGGTGTCAGCCCTGGGTGTGTCAGTCCTGGAAGGGACCAGCCCTGGGGGTGTCAGTCCTGGGGGTGTCATCCTAGGGGGATCAGTCCTCGGGGGGGAGGGGAGCACAAGGTTGGGCCATCACGGTCCAGGCCACTCCCTCTTGGTCAAGGGAAAGCCCACAGTGTCTCTTCATGGGGACAGAGTTGGAAGCATTTTTCCAAGATAAAGGAAGCTGTGGATGGTGGGGAGCAGGGTGAGACTCCCTAATGTGCCTGTCAGACGGTCTCTCCTTTCTGGGGGACCCAGGGGGCCACACAGCTCCAGCCCCCTCTGTTGGCACCTTTGCCCAGGCATCTCTACACACAGGTCATAGAGGCACGGTTGCAGGCTTCTCCAGATAAAGGGAACATGCAGCCCAGGGACCAGCTGGCCTGAACTACGGCTGTATGACAAGGGTTTAATACCAGCAGTGCCCTGCCCTGAGGTCAGCCAGAGCGCCTTCCTTGCTAATTACAGGGAGAAGTTCAAAAGCAGATTCCCCTTTCCCTGAGCCTAGATGTGCAAACACCTCCCTCTGCCAGCAGTCATTTCCCACTCCCCACCCTCCAACACCATGCCAGGCTGGCACCGCCCCGCCCCCACCAGGGCCAGCCTTGAAAACAGAACCCGGTTTTCCCCTTTCTTGCTGTCCTATGTCCAAACACGGGCATCGGTTTCCCAGGTCTCGGGGAGGGGAGGGCAGGAGCCATGGAATAGAGGGGAGCCTCCCATGAGCCCCAGATGTGCCACAGGGCAGCCCACACAGAGCCTGGGGTCCAGAAGTGGGCTCAGGACCACGCTGCAGCGCAGTGAGAGCCGGAAGCCAGGCAGGCAGGGCCAGGCCTCCAGAAAGGGCGCCGGCCAGATCAAGCAGCTCAGCGTCTGGCTAATAACTGCACGTTGGTTAAGCCATTCCCTAAAACCTGGAATGAAATTCATTAAGCCAAACACCGTATCTAAGCGTCCACAGGAGACGAGTCAAGAAGGGCGGGGCCTGCATCCACAGGGCCAGTGCTACGGGGGGTGGTCTCACCTCACCCACAGCTGCCCCAGGGCTGCGACGCCCGGCCACCCCGGGCATGATCTTGCTCAGCTCCCAGAGGCAGCAGAAACCCCTTCTAGCTTCTTCAGAGTCCCTCTCGCACTTCCTCTAAACGGTTTTAAACTCCTTTAAAATCGCCAGGCAGCATGGCCCTCGGCGCCTGTGAGCCTGCATTATGACAGCTTCTGTTTGAGGCTACCAGATCCTCTCCAGAAGCTCAGGTTCCCCCAGTCAGGGGTCACGGCCAGAGTGCAGAGCAGGCCAGCTTCCGGAGAGAAAGCTGCTCCATCCACACAAGGGCATGGACAGTCAGCCGCATCTCTCTGGCCGCCGCTCACATCTGCATGAGACTGTGGGCAGGGGCCCGTGGCCAGGGCAGCTCCTCTCCCCTCCCACACTGTCTTCCCGCCTGGAAGCCCCTGCTCACGTGGGGTCTACCACCCAGCTCACACCCCACAAGGGGACCCCACACCCCCCAGGGAAATCATGTGTCCTCACCAACAAGTCACACCTGGATGGCCCTCTTCCCTAAAGCAACTGAAGCCACCAGACCCCAGAAGCTTCAGAAAGGCCCCGAGGGAAGGAGGGTATCGGGGAGACCCCTGAGGGCGAGGGGGCAGCAGCCTGGGAAGCCCTGGGGGAGCCCAGGGGTCCCATTAACTGACCCCCAGACTGCCCGGCCCGCAGGCCCACAGGGACAGACTGACCCCTCAGAGGGGTGGATGGGGTCCAGCCACGGTCTCTCCTGCAGGGTCCTGGCCTGGTTGGTGCCTGGACACCGTGGTCAGCAAGGCATCTGGGAGCTCAGAGAGAAGTCCCCCATCCTGAGACTCAGGGGCTCAGGGAGGATGGAGAAGGTGCTGGGGGGATGCTCTGAGCTGCAGGCCCGCCCTGGACCAGACAGCCCCCAGGACGACAAGGGGAGGGTCCCCCTAGAGCCCCCCGGGACTGTGGGGGGAGGGTCCCCCTCAGAGGCCCCAGGACTGTGGGGGGTCCCCTCAGAGTCCCCGGGATTGTGGGGAGGGTCCCCCTAGAGCCCCCGGGACTGTGGGGGGTATATCCACTCCAGGTGATATGAAACGTCTGGACCTGAGACCTGCATTGATGTCAAAAATATTTTAAGCTTTAACTTGAGAAATTAGAGAGAAAAATGTAAGCAAAGAAGATGCTATTTGTACAGTCTCATAATGTCAGTTGCTGTTTTCTAGTCAACAACTTGGTTTTCATTAAAAACATCTGAGAAAATGACGTCTTTCCCCTCAAACCACAGACTTCCTCTCCCCTGTCACACCCTAACCCCAAACAGCTTCTCCCTCGGAAGACTGCGGAGGCCTTTCTGGGTCTAGTCACTCCCATCACACAAAGCTCTATTTTCCGAGCAATTTGCATCTCTTGGAAGGAACAGAAGGACCCTCTCAAGTCACTGACCCTCATGCTCCCTCTGGCTGCAAACCGGAAGCTCGCGCCCATCCACTAGGGAACAGCCTTTCATTTGGGAAAGTCCTTGGCAAGAGCGGCCAACCGAGATTCTGTAATTACAGCCCAATCGATGCTCTAGCTCCTCCTCCCTGCGGTCCAGAAAGCGGTTGTTTAAGAAACTTCTAATTACGTAAATGGACAATACCTACAAACAAAAGAACAAAACACCACCTGTGATCCCACTACTCAGAAATGATAACCACACTGGCCTTTACCTCCTCACACTCCAGGCCATTTTTAGAGCATCCCAAAGTTTAAGCAAAAAGGCCTCTTACTATTAACGCAACTTTGTAACCTGCCTTCCTTGCTTGACAGACACAACCAAACACGGGGGCAGGATGTGCCCGCCTTGCACTCGGCAGGGCCCGGGGTCAGGGCTGCAGGCCCACAAGGTCACACAGCCGAGGCCTGGAGGGATGGGGGAGGAGGCAGAGCACACCTAACACAGGCGCCCCTGGGGGAGCGAGGGTCAGAGCAGGAGCCCCTTCCGACCCGCCCTGGGGAGAAGCGGACAGCGTCATCCTCAAAGTGATCCCTTATGTGGACCAATGGAAATAAAGATCTGCCACTTTGTGGAATACTCCTGCAAAGGACTAGACCAACCCAGCACTGAAGTGAAAGTTGCGCGGTCGTGGCTGACTCTTTGCAACCGCATGGACTACACAGTTCATGGAATTCTCCAGGCCAGAATACTGGAGTGGGTAGCCTTTCCCTTTTCCAAGGGATCTTCCCAACCCAGGGTTCAGACCCGGGTCTCCCGCGTTGTAGGCGGATTCTTTACCAACTGAGCTATGAGGGAAGACCCTCAAGAGTTCTGTTTTACTTTGTGCGTGTGTGTGTGCCCGTGGTATCAACATGCTCCTTTTACTGGATAAGGTGATGGGTTCCTCCACGGGCAGTCTTCAGTCCCATCTGCCCCAGCCCGGGGACCCCAGGATGCCTCTGCAGGCGCACCATGGCCCCAAGCAGGGAGCCATCCAGCCCCAACCCTGACGGCCAAGGTTCATAGAGCCTTAACATTTAAATTAAAGGTAAAGAAATGATGATTTGTCATTTAAATGATTAAAAAGTATGGCTGTAAGAAGTTAAATGTGAACCAGTCTACTTGCAACATCAGGAAGATGCTGCGCTTGGGAGGACAGAAACTATTCCCGAATCACCTGCTGGAGGTGGCCCGGGATGGACAGAGGCTGGTTTCCCCCGAGGCATCCGACCCTGAGAGTCCCCCAGGACATGTGAGTCCAGGTATCTGTGTTCGCTAAACTTTGCTAGCTGACATTCTGCAAACTCTGCAAGTCTACTTCTGCTATCCATTGCTTCTCTTGGGAAATGCACATGATGCTTTATTCCTGTGTCCTCTGTGCCTTTTCTCCTCTGAGCACAAATTCCCTGGAACATTATACTGCAGAATCCGGAGACGTGGGTTGAAGGAGAAGACTGGATTTGCTTTCGACTGGTTCATCATTGCCTCAGCGGGTGTTACAAACCACTAACCCTGGACTGTATTAATATACGTGCGTGGACTGTGGTTTCCAGACCACAGATGTGGTATGGATTCAGGCTACACACTCACAAGAGCCAGCTCTGATTTCAAGCGTTTGGCACTGAGTGGAGGCAGTTTCCCTCGCTAACTTCTTTAATAGAGCAGGTTACTTGCTTTTGCCCTCACACTGCAGAATCAAGGTCTGGGGAGACCCGCTTGGCCCCCACCAGTGTGAATAAGATTTTCGCCTCAATGCTAAACACAGTCATATTATAAACCATTTTTTAAACTGAAGTATAGTTAATTGACAACGTGTTAGTTTCAGGTTCACAGCAAAGTGATTCACACACACACACACACACACATATTCTTTTTCAGATTTTCTTCCATTATAGGCTATTGCAAGATATTGAATATAGTTCTCTGTGCTTACAAGAGATCTTTGCTGTTTATCTGTTTTACATATAGTGGTGTGTATATGTTAATCCCTCTCTGCCCTCCCCTGTCATGCCCTTTGGTAACCATCAGCTTGTTTTCTATCTGTCTATTTCTGGTTTGTAAGTAAGTTCATTTGTATCTTTTTTTTTAAGATTCCACATGTCAGCAATACCATATGATATTCATTTTTCTGTCTGACTGACCTCACTCAGTGTAACAATCTCTCGGTCCATCCACGTTGCTGCAAATGGCATTCTTTCATTCTTTTTTATGGCTGAGTAGTATTTCATTATGCACGCGCGCGTGTGTGTGTGTGTGTGTGTGTGTGTGTGTGTACCACACCTTCTTTATTTATCTGTTGATGCACATTTCGGTTGTCTGGACGTTTTTACTATTGTAAACAGAGCTGCAGTGAAGACTGGCATGCATGTGTCTTATTGAACTATGGCTTTCTCTGGACGTACACTCAGGACTGGGCCTACTGGATCACACAGTAGTTCTGTTTTTAGTTTTTTAACTAAAAAAACAACTTGTGTCTTGCATAGTTTAGTTTTGATTTGCTTTCCTCTAATAATTAGCAATGTTGAACATCTTTTCATGTGCCTGTTGGCTATCTGTATGTCTTTGGAGAAATGTCGAGGTCTTCTGCCCATTTTCTGATTGGGTTATTTGGTTTTTTGATATTAAGCTATATGAGCTGTTTATATATTCTGGAAATGAATCATTTGTCAGTAGTGTCATTTGCAAATACTTTCTCTTAATTCCATAAGTTGTCTTTTCATTTTGCTTATGGTTTCCTTAAAAAAGGAATCAAAAACTATGCAAAAGTGTTTAAGTTTAGCTAGGTCCCATTTGCTTATTGTTTCGTATATTTTTAGGCTCTTGGAATTATTTTGCGCAAATGTGTCTATTTGCTATCAGCTTTAACTTTCTGCTTTCAGCACTCCTGACCTTATCTTGTATATTAGATCAGCACTCAATAAATATTACTTGAGCTAATGAATACATTAACCTTAAAAGCTAGCATATTAACACTGCCTGTGCGGGAAGCATGAATGGTGAGTGAGGGTCAGAAGGAGCGTGTGCTCTGGGCCCTCCTGGAGCTACCCAGCCCCCCTGGATTTACCCAGGCCCCCCTGGAGCTACCTGGCCCTCCTGGAGCTACCCAGGCCCCCTGGAGCTACCCGGCCCTCCTGAGCTACCTGGCCCTCCTGGAGCTACCCAGGCCCCCTGGAGTTACCTGGCCCTCCTGAGGTACCCGGCCCTCCTGAGCTACCCGGCCCTCTTGGAGTTACCCGGCCCTCCTGGAGCTACCCGGCCCTCCTGAGCTACCCGGCCCTCCTGAGGTACCCGGCCCTCCTGAGCTACCCGGCCCTCCTGGAGCTACCCGGCCCTCCTGAGCTACCCGGCCCTCCTGGAGCTACCCGGCCCTCCTGAGCTACCCGGCCCCTGGGCCAGCTTCCAGGGCTGCCCTGGTTCTGGCCGCACCACCCGGACGACACCGCTGCAGCCCGGCTTCTGTGCAGCCCGCAGTCTCCCCTCTCTGCCCCCAGAGCACAGTGTCTTGTGCCACTAAAACCAGAAAGTATGGTTTCTATTTCTAAACCCATAAGAAATATTTTTAGGACTGGTCCTCACTTCTCGCCCTCACCTGAGGCAGAGGTTCCTCAACAGATTCGCTTCCCAGAGACCCTTACCCAGCAGGTCTGCAGGGAGCCCAGTTTCACAGGGATCGATGCTAATTCTCTAGGTTTATGATCCTCTAACAGAGACTATTTAAACACAGAAGGACTCCTCTCCTGGGGAGCTCACAGAAATAACCCTTGCAGGTTATCCCAAAGCCACACTTGACTCTTGACAAATTCCTCAGTCTTCTTTTGCTTCAACAAATTCCTTCAGAGGATCTGGAGTGTGGACTGAAATAACACAGGGCCTCGGGAGCCGCCCTGCCAGTGTGGGCAGCGACAGGGCAGATGGTGAAGGGAAGTGTCTCCACATTTCGGGGGCAGGAGATCTTAGTGGTTTCTAAAACTTAAGTTCATTAAGTCATCAGAACGTGCTGTTTGTTCCCACTTAGAAGCAGCAATAAGCAAGGATATAATTCATCCGCTAAAAATGTTCTCAAGCCCAAAATAGCTCTGTGGATGGACCCACACAACCCACAGTTCTAAGCCCAAGGGTGGGGCCGCAGCCAGAACCTCTCTCTAGTCTAGTCGGGACCCCACCCGGCTCTGCTGTCTCTCCAGACCCACACCCCTGCCCCACCCACCTGCGGGGCAGCAAGGCACCGCCCCCAGCATGCTGTGGTCACAGGCGTTACAGTTCCTACCCTAGGGTGGGGTCCCTAGGGTGGGGTCAGGGCCAGGGGGCCTGGAGCTGGTGGGAAATGCGAGTCACACCCCACCAGAACCAACCAACGGGGAACCAGCGGGGCTTGAACAGGCTCTCGGGGGTCCCACACAAGCCGACCTGCTTCTCCTGCTGCAAACTCCTCGTCTCCAGGCCTGGACGCTCCCTTTCTGACCTCCCCCCACCTCAAATTCCATCAGCAAGCGCTCTCGAGGCCTCTGACCTCTGTGGGCAGTGACTTCTACACTCATCTTGAGCCTCTTTAGGAAAAGGAAGACGGTTAAAAAAGCTTCCCAAATGTTTATGCTCTGAAATCCTTAATCTGCCCTCTTATTGCACCAGTTCATCTGAACTTAGGACGTTCCTACCCACCTCCCAGCAGACAAACAGCCTCTGATCCATCCTCCCACCCAGTCCTGGGCACTAGAAGCATTCAGGGACCATCATCATAACCGCCCAGTGAGCCAAGAGACAAGGAGACGTAAGATGAGGGATCATCAGCATCAAGCAGAGCAGCAGCAAACATTACCAGAGTGATTTCTCCACGATTTTGGTCCTGAAAACCTCCTCCTGGTCTAGGTTCACGGTGCAGTAACAATCACGCATCTTGTTTGGCCCCGGGTATGTGGGAAGATTTTTGGCTTCACCTAAAAGTAAATGTAAATCTACCATCAGTTTTGCATGGAATTACTTAGTCTCCTAGTTAATCTCAGACATCTTTCCCAATGATGGGTTTATTCCACAGCAAGGCACCTGCTCACTTCTGTATATTCTGTACATTTTCTTGTCACCACCAGTCAAAGTGCTGAAGAAAAAACCATTTGTACTGTTACATGAAGGTGACATACATTAACCTCTAAAACAATGGATTCCTGTAAAAGTAGGGATCCATCAGAAATTAACGATTGCTTCCTTTTACCCACATTCAGTCAGTTCAGTTCAGTCGCTCAGTCGTGTCCAACTCTCTTGCAGCACGCCAGGCCTCCCTGTCCATCACCAATTCCCGGAGTTTACTCAAACTCATATCCATTGAATCAGTGATTAGTCCCTTTAATATTTTTAATGTTTAAATCATTGTGTGTGTTAATCACTCAGTCGTGTCCAACTCTTTGCGACCACATGGACTGTAGCCAACCAGGCTCCTCTGTCTATGGAATTCTCCAGGCAAGAATAGTGGAGTGGGTTGCCATTTCCTTCTCCAGGGGATCTTCCCAACCCAGGGATTGAACCTGCGTCTCCTGCATTGCAGGCAGGTTCTTTACCATCTGAGCCACCAGGGAAGACCTTAAATTATTAAGATACTCAGAAATTTTAAAACTTCAGTCACCTTTAAGAATACAGCTCAGCAGCATCCTCCGTTAACTACAGCACACTTGCACAATCAACCTCAAGAACTCTTTCATCTCACAAAACTGAAACTCTTCATCCATGAGACAACAAGCCCCATTTCCCCTCCTGCAGCCCACCTTCCAGCTTCTGTCTCTGTGACCCTGACGATCCAGGGACCTCACAGAAGTAGGATCACCACGTTTGCCCTTCTGGGTCCAGCTAACGTCACTCAGTGCCAGGTCCTCAAGGCTCACCCACGTCCTGGCCTGACTCAGTATTCCCTTCTTTCTCGAGGCTGACACTTTGCTTATCTATTAATCCCCAGGTCTCTTTTTATTCTGATTAATTTGACAGTATTAGGTCAAAGTTGGGGCAACAACCAAGGATCACAGAGTCGGGAACGACTGAAGTAACTCGGCGTGCACACACAAACAACAGCGCCAGCGAGAAGTCCAGGGGACCAGCTGTGCCCCTGCCTCCCCTGCGTGCTGGGAGAAAAGGCACGAGCTGCAGGCAGCCTGGTGCCACAAGCCCATGGTGCCTTTGACCCTGGGTCTGACTGGAGACCGCTGGCAAAGTCCCACGTGCTGGGCCCTCTGCCAGGAGCCGGGGTGAGCTTGCTGCGGGCCACCTCGGCCCTTTGCTTGTGGACCAAGTGGGAGCAGAGGGGGCTTCTCCTCCCCTGTAAGAAGGAAGGAAGCCCCTCAAGGAGCTCCTGCCTCCCAGAGGCCTCCTGTTCCCCAGACGCAGGGCCAGGAAGGGGGCCGGGTCTGACACCCAGCACCACCGGAGCAGTCCCAGGCGGCGACACCTGCCAGCACCACCCAGGGGCCGCACCCCCACCCCCGGTTAGAGCTGAAGGAAAAACAACAACAACAGAAACCAAACCGAAACCAGAGCAGAAGTTCCTCAGAGCTCGGCACCCAGAACGGCCACACCTACACCCCACAAACACACTTGACTCTGCTCTCGGGGAAACACGCAGTTTGAGCTTCCTGCCGCAGCCTCTGACGGGCAGAGGCGAGTTTGCGAGCCCGAAGCCTCTCTTTCAAGCTTCTCATTAATGTCATCACTTGGGACGGAGGAGAGCAACAGGGTAAAGAAGTCATGCAATAACCAAGTGGATGTTTTCTGTGCCAATAAATCGAGTGTTCTGAGGCTTCCTAGCAGCCCCGGCTGCAACCTGAACACACACACCTGCTGCACTCCGGGACCTGCCACACACGTGCCTGGGACCCCAGGCCTCCCCTCTGGGCCTCAGCTTCTCAACCATGAGGCGTGAGGACACACGTCCCAGGTTCCTCTAACTCAAAAGCTTCTGTGGGGTTTTCCTGTGGGAATCGTCAGGGAATCATCAGTGACTCAGATGGTGAAGAAAAAGAAATAACCAATGAATGTTTTCCTACGATTACCCCCATGACACCTCAATGCTGCAAGGCCCTGGACACCAGGCCACTCTAGGGGAGTTGGGCATAGAAACACAGACAAGCCGAGAAGGGTGCGTGATTCCAGGCAGCTTCCAGCCCCGTCATGAAGTGTCTAGAGACAGATTTTCCAGAGGCTCCTGGCAGATGCAAGCACTCACATGTACTCACGCAGGTGCATGCAGACCGTGACGAAACGCATCCGAAGGGGCCCATAGACTTCCTGCCCGCTTCCCGAACTGCTGCTCACAAACCTTCCCCCGAAACCACTCTGACTTCCCTGCTGACACTGCTAGGATGTGACTGCACTTCCTGTTGGAATTTTTTTTTTTTTGCAAGAAATGAGATATTTAGCTGCAAGTGCCTGTGTTTCTTAAAAGTAGAATTAAATCTTTTTTAAAAAGTTTTACTGGAGATGGCCTCTAGTGGAAAACACAGGGCGGGGATTTTTCCTGTTTATTCTCCTAAGAACCTCAAAACACAAGCAGCAGCAGTTGACACTTCTCTTCAAGAACAGAAGAGATGGAAGTGCCTTCTCTGAACAACCAGTTAAAACTGTGAGATGCTGAGCATGGCCTCCCACCCCCCACCCCACCCCCATGGTTACAGAAACATCCTGGTTGCTATGACGATGGCAACATCAGAGACCAGCCAGGCACCTGAGCCAATGTTAACAAGTGACTCAGGCCAGGAGGGCTGGGAGGAGGCCCGTACCCCATCTGGCCACGTCGTCCGCCTGGCCCTGCACCTGGGGACCCTGCCATGGCCACAGGGCAGGGGCAGGTCCCGGCCTCACTGGAGCAGAGGACGTCTCTTCCATGTGCGTCCCTTATACCACAGGCTGGAGGTCGTTTTCCTCCTGACTACAGATTATGGGGCCTTTTCGCCCCTCAAATAAGAAGATAGATGTGTTCTTTTTTCTCATGTGTGGAGCTGTTTACCTAAGAAGGCAAAGCCACTCCTGGTATTCAGTAGGTGCTGACTATTTGATAAATGAATGGATGGATAAATGCCTGCAAAGAAAAAGGAAAGTAAACTCTGGTTTCATTCTAAGAGCCAAATAAGTCACATTACCAAACGTGTTCCTCCTGTTAACCACGACTCCAAAATGTATACTGTTCACCCAGAATGACTGTCTGCTGGTGGCTTTGATCCAGACAGCAAATTTGTGCCAAGTATCATCCCTGAATGCTGAATTTACTGACAGACATAAAAGGTGGCACCTAAAAACCAGTAATAAATCAGCGCTGAAGCAGCAAACCTGTTTCTAATTAAGGCATCAGGCCGTGGTTCCTGGCCACTGCTGGCCACGCTCCCCGCACACTCCAGGTGATCACAGCCAGAAAGACCCAGCCCCGCAGACGGCTAGTCTCCAGCCTGACCTGGCAGAGGCGCGGGCCTCCTGCGGGCTGTGGGTGGTCTCCACAGCTCCACCAGGTTCAACCCAGACCAGGAAGCCCACTGTCCTGCAGGGGCAGCAGTGTGGTCTGCACCCCAAGAGGCTGTTGCTGGTCCAGCCGGCCCACCCCCACGTCCACAGGCTCCCCTCCGAGCGGCTCTGACCTCGGCTGCTGCCCTCACCCGCCCCAGGGAAGACGCCCAGCAGTGAGCCGGGGCCTCAGATCTGCCGTGTCCACGAAGCACGGGACCTCTGCTCTGCCCTACTACGCAGGCTGGTCCTCAGCTCAGCTACAGGCCAAAGTCTGTAACCACACGTGACCAGCCACAGGAGCCCCAGACCCTTGTCCTTCGGAGACAGCCCTCCCCAGCCCTCCCCACGCACAGGGGCAGGACCCGGTGAGGGAGACACAGCCCCCGGGCTCCCGTCTCTCTCTCCAAGTGCCTATGGGGCTGTGGAGTCTGGCGGCCAGTGTAGCTCCTTGTAACCACATAAACGCCCATTTCCCGCCAGAGATCAGTTTCATTCTATTTCCTTGAATATGTTTTTAACTGCCTTGCTATTTTCTTTTAACACTTGATATTAAATAGAACAGCTTCTCAGATGGTTCAGGGGTAAAAAGACCCCGCCTGCCAACACAGTAGACACACACAACAGACGCAGGTTGGTCCCTGGGTCGGGAAGATGCCCTGGAAGAGGAAACGGCCCCCACTCCAGTATTCCTGCCTGGGATACTCCATGGACAGAAGAGCCTGGTGGGCCACAGTCCATGGGGTCGCAAAGAGTTGGACGACTGGGCGACCGAGCACACACACACATTAAAAGAACGAACATCCCCACAATCAGATGAGGCTAGATTTCTGAATCAAGCTACAGGCAGCCTCCTCTAGCGCAGGCTGATTTACAAGCCAGGAGGGCTCCGGGCTGAGCTGCCTAACCCAGAGCACACGACCAAGGTGCTGACCCAGAGCAGCAAGGTCAGCTCCAGGTACTGGAGTGGGGGGGCATACCCAGGACGTAGGAAGCCTTGCAAACCTGCATCTCAGATCTCCCCCAATTTCCAAAAAGAACCGGTGACAACATGAAAGACAAGAATAAAATAAGGCTGCTAGAAGGAAATTAAAGTCTAACATATGGTAGGAGAGAGGAGAGCTACACCTTCCAGCCCACTGTGAGTGGGTCAATGACACACCCGGGCGCTGAGTCCCCAGGAGCTAATGAACACGTGGAAACGGCAGAACACACAATTCTCAGGATTTACCAAAAAATGAAACACACCAGCTCTCCAAGAAGAAACACTATGAAAAGACAGGCAGGCATGTCTTCCGAGAAACTGTTATAGAAGATGCAGAAACGCCCTCCGGGGCTCTTCTCTGCACTCGGGTGGGGACGCAAGTGACGACCTGTGACAAGCACGCAGCACAGGAGGGGCCAGTGATGGCCCCCCAGGCAGCCAGGGGCCCCGGGAAGAGACCGAAGGGGCTCTGTTCCCTGCACGGACACCACAGAGTCGCCCCTTGGACTCTGGGCCACGAGGCAGAGGGACCCCAGAGCCTCTGGTCACCAGCTCCTCACCGTGAGCCACAGTCACGCCTGCTCCCACTTCCTCTCTGCATCCAGCACGGCTGGGCAGACGGGGAGCACTCCCGAAACCTGTGTTCCAGCGAGTCAAGGAGCGAACCTGTGATGACCTGGTCTGCTGGGCACTGACCACGTGGCAGCCTCTCCCCAGACACACAGCACGGGGCGTCATAGCTCCTGTGCCGCCCCTCCTGGGGGGACTCCCATGTCCCTCCCTCCGGTCTGGGCTGGCCTCAGGGCCCTGACAGACCAGTGGCAACTGCAGGGCTTCCTGGGGAAGGTCAGAGCCACAAGCCTCCACCCTGGCCGCTGGACCCTGGTGCTCTGTGCCTGGAGCCACAGGCCAGGCCCCGCTACCATGCAGGTGACCCAGGAAGCCCTGGCTGGCCTGACCTTCCAGCATCCCACACGGTGACAGAGGCTTCAAGAGCCCGCAGGGCAGCCTGCCCACCAGCTGCCCACCAGAGCTCCTTCCCGGCTGCATGTCCAGCCCGTACGCTGCCCTGATGTCCTGAGAGGTGACGGTGCAGCGCTCAGATGCTCAGGTGCTCGGGCTAAGTGGCACCTCCCCACCCCACCCACGGTGACGACCCAAAGGTGCGAGGCACCGGCTGCAGTGCACCCAGGAGGCCCTGGGCGTCCCCCCGGGTGAGGAGACCCTGCCCTGCGCTCCTGGTGCATCTGACTCGGACGCAAAGGCCCTCCGACTTGAGAATGATGACCGTGCGGCGGGGAAACGAGGGCTCCAGCGGGCCATGGGCAGCTGGGCCAGGGCACGGGCACACTGCAGTGGGCGACCCTCGGGCCGGCTGTCCCCACGCGGTGACTTCAATTCTGAATTACCTGACGCTGTTTAACACTGGTGGTTTCACACGTTTCTAATTCCCAACTCTCACGCCTTTTGCGAACTCAGAAGGTCAGTCGTGCTGGGCCACGTCTCCACCATGATGGTCACTGGCCAGGTTGGGGCGGCCCCGCCCAGGGGCCCTGCCTGCCCTCCTGCGCTGAGACCAGCAGAGTTTATCTCATCACCACCTAGGCCTTGCGGAAGCATCCCCCAAGTACAAGCACGAGCCCAGGCCATGCGGGGGCGCCCCTCCTGCCTGAGGCCTCCTCCCACCCCAGAAGCTTCCGTCTCCTCCATGGCCCAGGCACGGGTCACCTTGAGTGCTGGGCATCTCCGGCTGAATGGATGGTCCTGTGGGGCCGAGGGAGGGGAATCTGGGGCACAGGTCCGCGCACCCCTGCAAGTACAGGGCGCGGAGCGGGCACCACCCTCCAGGCTCCCCGGCCCAGTGCCCCCACACCTGCAGAAGCCCCCAGCGTCTGAGCCAGCGGGAACACATGGGCTGCAGGGGCGGGTGAGGGCCCCCCACGCTGCTGCCCTTCGCGGCACCTCACGTAGCCGCTCCCGGAAGAGCCCGCAGACCACCTGCCCACCCGGAGCGCTGCTCTCTCTGGGCTGCCAGTAAGGGGTCCTCGGGGTCAAAAGGCAAGTGTCACTGAGGCTCCAGAGGAAAAGAGCCACAGGCACAAAGTAGCTGGGTGGGGGTCACGCTCAGGCCGGTTTTGTGGACAACACACCCCCAGAATCACTTAGATCTTCTATCTGAACTGAATTCAACATATTCAGCACCTGAAACACAAAACGTTAGGTAACTTTGCTTTCACTTAGATGCCGGTCTTTTCCCAATGAGAAAAAAAGGGTATGCTATTATTTTCTTGTGCTTTTCTAATTAAGCCAGAAATAAAAATAGTGTTCTTGGACAACAACTCAGTCCTGAAATAAAAGCTGTGAAATTAAGTCAGGGGAAAAAGAAACCACGCATCTCCTTTATTTTATAACGTTGTGGTGAACAGGTATTTCTGACTCCCTGGAAACTGAAATTTTGTGCCTCTGTTTAGGAAATACTTTTTCACCTAATGCTGCATTTCTAAGGGCTGCTAAGACCAGCAAAGAGGAGGGTGTTTATGGCTGTCTCCCCGGCCTGGGGACACACCTAGGCAGCCTCCTAACGAGCCTGCCCGGATGACGGGACCTGGAGCTGGACCTGCCGTCGGGCATCAGGAGCCCAGCAGGCATGTGAGGGGCGTGGGGGCACGCGGGCCCCGCCCTTCAGGGTCCCTCGGGGGCAGGACACACGGGAGAGGGCTGGCACATACGCTCAGTCAGGCCACAGCCCTGTCACAGGCCCCCACATCCTCCCACACCATCTGACAGGTGTGGGGGTCACACGGGGGCCTCCGCCCACACCCTGGCCTGGACCAGCCTCAGGGAGTGACACCCGTCACTGGCATCCCTGGCACCCACGCCTCATCTGGGCCCCTCAAAGAAGGAGCAGGGACTGCAATAGCTGGGTGTCCTCCCAGAAACCACATACTGTGACCGCCTGCTTCGACAGGCCTGAACACATCTGTAAACTGCAAATCCCCCAATTAATTTTCACATACCAAGCTCAAAAAGAAGCTTCTGGAAAACAAACTAAGGAAGCTACTTAAGTCAATAGGGTCGAGGATGCCCTTATGTGAGACACCGTGACAACTCAAACAGGAGCTGAAGCCAGATTGTTGCAGCTTCATCCCAAGTCAGGGCCCCCCAGCTCGGCTCCACAGACCCTCCACCCTCTAGTCCTTCATGCGTTACTAACTGCACGGGGATGTCCAGGAGGTTATCAGGAAATGGCATGGGATAAGGAGTCAAGGTAGCTGAGAGGGAGAAGGAGATAAAAGAGATGGCAGGGGTATCACAAGATGCTGTTTTAATGCAACAAACTAAGGTGAAGACAGCATGGAAACTTCCGGAAGAATGAGGCCTCCTGGACTCGAGCTCCCCAAGGGCAGGGAGGCCACCCCCTGGGGTCCCTGAGCCTCTGGGCAGGATCAGGAGGTGCCGGGACACAGACAGTGCAGAACAGAAAACAGACCACAAGACGTGCCTCCACGACCTCAGATGGGGAGGGGACCCAGGAAGAGCCAGGAAAGGGGTCCAATGCCTGGCAGTGGACATGGACGAGACACCCCACAGCTGGCCGTCCCCCCACAGCCGTCTTACAGGTGCGAGGGTCTACAGGTGTGTACCTGCATGCTTTGATTTTTGTTTTTTAACAGAAAAATGTATTGAGATAGGGTCAGCAGACCACAAAATTCACCCATTTAAAATGAACGATTTAATGTTTCTAGCACATTCACAGGTTTGTGTGCAACTAGCTCAGTCGGTAAAGAATCTGACTGCAGTGCAGGAGACCCGGGTTCGATCCCTGGGTTAGGAAGATCCTCTGGAGAAGGAAATGGCAACCCACTCCAGTATCCTTGCCTGGAAAATCTCATGGACAGAGGAGCCTGGTGGGCTTCAGTCCACGGGGAGCAAAGAGTCAGACACGACTGAGCAACTAAGCACGTCACCCCTCACACCCCCTCCCTCCCCCTACCCAGGTCCAGGCAACTTTGTTCTGCCCAGGGGCCCCTGTGGTCTGACTGGGTGTCAGTTCAGGGCTCAAGTGCCCCCCTCACATCAGCAGGTCCCATCCCATTTTCACTGCTCAAGTGTGTTCACTGGTCCACAGTTTGTAACTTTCACACACATCTATCGAACTGCCAGGCCGACCACCGCATTTGAAAACGCTCCTTCCCAGATTCTTGCTAGAACCGAGTCATCAAAACTGTGCACCTGTCTAGTCTGAGAGGTAAAAATGCTGTGTGCTCTGCTGTCCATTTGTTACAAAAGGCTCTTATTGTAGGACCCGATTCCATTCCATTTATTCGGGGCTCAAAGCCGCTCCCAGCCTCTCTCCTGTCCTTCTTCCCCCTCCTTGGCAGGACAAGTTCCCCCACACCCACCCTGCCGAGCTGGCACCCCAATTCTGACGGAACCGTGAAGACGAGGTGCCGGGAGCTGAGATCTCGGCTGTCAAGTTCTGACCTTTCCAAGTGTGTGTGCACCTACGCTCCTGACTAGCTCCAACACCCTGTGGGGTGCGGCCCGGAGGGGCTGAGGACCCCACGGCCAGAAGCTGCCAGTGGTCCGCCAGCCGGGGTGCAGATTCCTGGATTCTGACCAGCAGAACATTCCTAAAAGTTGGCATTAGCGTTATTTTGGATTCCAGGAGGGAAGACAATCTGGAAAATATGATTTTGGGGAAAGTCGCCAAGGGCACTGTGGCCGTGGGCCCGCCAGGCTCGGCAAGCAGGGGCGGGCACCTGGCCTCCATCCGCAGAGGGAGGATCCAGCTTTGTTTTCCAGAAGTGATCCAAAGTTGACCCCACCGTGTCTACTCTGGTGCTACTTTTGCTTTTCTTTCTTTTTTCCCACACCTTTCTCTGAAATAGTCCTGGCTAGAAGTTGAGAAATGAAAGTTCTTAGATGTTAACAAAAGATTAAAAAAACCATTTTCTTTCTTATAAATTCAGAACTTGCACTAGTACATCTGGTATAAAACACAAAGTTTTGGAAAGAATTTTAAGTGCAAGGTGTTCCTTCACCCTTTGAGCCTAGCCTGGGGGGGGCCACTGCCCAGACCCTTTCAGACGGGGGGACCCCGAGGTCCGAGACACCGGCCAGACCTCACCCAGGTCAGCTGTCTCTGTGCTTACCTCCGGAGTGTGGGGGCCTTGGAGGGCCTGAACCCCACACCCTCTGCGCTCAGCACACCCCACCCCCCGCATCCGCAGCAGCTCCTGTTCCAGTCGGGACGTCTCTGGGAAGGACGGCAGCCACGACACAGCCGGTCTGCTCACTCGCGTGACCTCCAGCAGGCATGCGGGACCTGCGTGAGCGCGCGTGTTGCACGCCGGCCGCGGCAGCTCCACTGGAGCAGCACTGACCAGAACCCTGGCAGGCGTCTCGTTCTCACAGCAGACCTGCCGCAACGAGGCACAGCCCTCAGCTGGGCCCCTGAGGACTCCTGAGGCCCACAGCCCTGGTCCTCAAGCCTCTGCCATTTCGCGGAGGTCACCTGTACCCGCGGTGCCAGCCCCGCCCCCCACCCCCCTGTTCAAGACGCCAGGCTACTCTCAGCAAACAGGCGAGCAAGGAATATGCTTGATACTAATGGGCCCACTCAGAGGTCAGGGGGCCTGGGCCTGCAGGAGGACCTTGGGCTCATTACCCGTCTTTTCTTGGATGAGCAGGAACCCTGTGGCCAGCCACATGCACCGCCTCGCAGAGGAATCAGGAGGCGGAAGAGGGCACCCTGAAAGCGGGAAGAGGCAGCTGGACTGCAGCCGGGGCTCCGCACCCAGAGACCAGGGGGCAGCTCCTTGGAGCCATGGAGGTGGGGAGGCTGGGAGGCAGAGGGCGCCCCGGAGGCGGGACCCCTGCAGGCGGCGAGGGGCGCAGGAGGAGCAGGCCAGAAGAGGCTGGAGGCTGGCTGAGCCAGAGGAGGCGGGACACCCCAGGGAACATTCCGGAACACAGGCTTCACTGTGCCTGAGGCCACAAGAAGAGAAGCAGCTGGAAGACACACAGGTCAGGGGCGGGGGAGGCGGGACCTCACCAGGGGTTCACAGAATGAAGTAATAAAAGCTTCAGAACTACTTCTAAAGGGTTGCAGGCTCTGTGCTCAGCCGTGATTCATCCACACGAGTGTCTCCTGGGCAGGAAGTGTCTCCTGGGCGGGAGGGCAGCAGCAGGGTCCAAGACCCACCAGCCAGCTGGGACCACGTGTCTCCTGGCAGGAGGGGAGGGGGTGAGTGTGTGTGTGCCCCCAGGGTGGGGAAGGGGGCCCGTGTGCCTCGGGGGTTGGAGGGTCCATCACTGACCAGCAGAGTCAAATGACCTGATAGCCACTGCCTGCCTCACAGCCTCTCCGGGCGCAGCCACCCAACACCCACTTGCCAGGGAACCAAGGCCCAGAGCCACCAGGCAGATTTGAACCAAGGGACTTCTGGGCTGCTGCCCATGCTGCAGGTGCCTCTTAGTCAGAAGGCCGCGTGTCTGAGACGCGAGCTGAGTCCACCCCCTCTGGAGCTGGAGGACTGGGTACTCAGCGTCTTCCGGGCTGTGGCTGCCAAGCCGGGGCTTTCCGATGTGACTCCATTCCTCTGACAACGGCTGCTCGCCGGCTGGTGGAGGCTTCCCGAGAAAGAGCCCAGTGTGCGCCCCTGGGTGCGAGAGGCCACCGAAGCGAGGTCCAGGACGGTCCCGATCACGGCGGCATCCCCGACCAGCAGGGCAGGCCTCCAGGCCAGGATGCTGAGCTCCATGCCGGGCCGAGCCTCCGCAGTGCGGCTCCCGAGCCCGGTCACTCCCACTGTAGATTCGCCAGTCACCGGGGACGGACAGGCGCTGGCCGCAGCAGGGGTGGAGCCTGCCAGGGACTCACCCTCACTCTTGCCCTCAGGGCTCCATGCAGGCCTGACACAGCCGCTCCCCCGAGAAGCCCCGTCGTCATCCCTTTTGGTTCGGGGAGCAGAGTCTCTGTGGATGACTAGAGGTCCCGAGAAACACACAGACAGCAGAGGGCAAGGCTGTGGACTGGCTGCCCAGGAGCTGTATGTGGCTCCGGGTCATCACGGGTCAACGGCCCTGCCCAGAGCCGCGGCCGGGTCAGGGCCCCGCAGAGCTCACCAATCAGCGTGCCCACCGCTGCGGGAGCCAGCAGGTGCAGAGCAGGCTGACCAGCGCACATGCAGCAGGACCCAGGCCCCAGGTCGTGGCCCCTGCTCTGTCCCTGGGCACCGACCGGGCTGCAGGCTGAGTGCTGGGTGGGGGCGTGTCCAGAACCGAGGCCTCCTCCAGGTGGTTCTCATCCCATCAGAGCGTGAGGGTCTGAGAGGCCTGCAGGCGCCAACAAGCAAGAAGAATCCCGGGATCCAGGCCCGGTAGGTCTGTTCCAAAGACCTCGCTTCTCCCATGGGAGCTGGGCTCACGGACCCAGCCCAGGGGTGGGCTCCTGCCATGTGCAGCCAAGATAGGCCCGGAGCCCCACAGCGCAGCCTCAGAGCCCCAGGCCCACCTGCTGCCCGCCCAGCTTCCGTGAGCACGGGCTGAGAGCCTCGCAGAAGCGCTTCCCTGGACCCCGGCTGTCGGGGATGCTGGCGACCTCCAGGAGTGCCGTGCCCACTCCAGCGACCCACCCGCAGAGACGGCCTGTAATCTGCTGCTTGCAGAGAGCCGCAAGCCAAGCCCAAGCCAGCCACTGGGTCTGAGTCTTCGTGGCAGTTTTAGGACAGGAGGAAACAGTAAAATTAAGACTTTGGTTTTTCCTTTCTCATTCATTACTGGAAAGACCAGCCAAGAGCGAGATCAGGTTCCACGTCAGAGAGGGTGGCATGGCTGTGCCTCCAGCAGCGAAGGCCTGCTGGCTGTCCAGGGCGCGAGCACGCAGCCGCTGTCACTCAGACAGAGATCAGTGTTCTTACATAATCACATCCGTCGTTTGTTTAGTTCACTGACAACTTAGAAGTCCTCCCGCATTCTGCAGGTTATTCACAATAGTTTCCAAAATGTTGCTCACGCCCGGCAGCTGGGAGAGGGGGTGGGGTGCGGGGTGAGTCCTCAGCCCTGTGCCCATGTGGAGCAGGTGCACAGTCCGTGGAGGACGGCTGTGTCGTGCCTGGACCCACAGCAGCCTTATAATCCATCTGGAATTTGTCTATTATGGTTAGAGTTAGGATGTAACTTATTTCAAGCCAGACGGCCAAAGAAGGCAATGTCACATTCTCCAGGGAACCACAGTGTGTCTCTGTTATGAATTAGGTGCTCATATGTGTTCTGATCTGCTCCATGTCCTCTGCAATACTGTCTTATCTGTTAGGAACCTAGGAATATCTACCCAACATTTTAGAGTCGATCACATCTGTCCACTAAAGGAGACACACACGCAAGCTAACACTTCCACCCCTCATCCACCCAAGGGGACAGCACACTTCCATGACTCGCTTCCACGCACAGCTCGCCCACCCCAGAGAGCAGGGCCTCCACGCAGACAGCGGGCACACAGCCCTTCACCTCTTACACAGTCTTTCCCGGCTTAAATCTCACGACACCTAATAAACTGAATGCTCCACATTTACTCTTTAATTTATTCTTATCTGAATTAAACCACCCACTGCCCACTCACGGTGTACTGCACCCGAGCAGAACACGGGACTTTACGGAAACCCCTCCGGCCGCGCCACTGGCCGGCCGCGTGCCGTCCGGGCCGAGCACCACCCCCCGCCCCGGAGCGACTCCTCTCAGCACTCACGTGTTTAGCTCCAGAATCTGAGCCCTTGGCTGGCCTAGCCTGCCTGCTTGCTAACCAACCACGGCCCAATTCACCACTTTTCATGAACTGAAATGACCTGCATTCACAGAAGAGCCCTGCCTAACACCCACCACCGCTTCTGAGAAAGGTGGGGTGCTTCCAGCCACAGGGCTGGGGACCGGGCCAGAAGACCAGAGAGGGCAGAGGTCAGGCCAGGCAGGGAGACGGGGATGAAGGCTGGGAAGGCAGAGGGCAGAGGGCATGTCCCTGAATTAATAACACAGGAAGCAGCTAGCATGGTGTGAGCTGTCAAAACAGCAGAACGACCACCCAGAACTCCTGAAACACAGAGAAAGGGCGCCAAAGAAGCAGAAGCCCACGGCCCACGCACATCCCGAGCACCCACAGCGGAGCCTGGCAGACCTGGCGGCTTGTCCCGTGCCCCCTCCCCGCGCGGCCCTCATGCCACCGCCCAGCCCGTCACTGCCCGTGGAAGGGTCCCCACTCCTGTCCCTGGAGGCCCCACCCTCACCCTCCTGGGGACCCCAAGTGCCAGGTCAGAGTTCAGGTGGCTGCCACCCCACGTCCCCGTCGGGAAGCCGGTACACGCCACCCGCAAGATGCTGGCTCCTGTCACCTGCATGCCACCTGAGCCTCTTGCTCCCGCTCAGCCCTCCCAACGTGGGGGCTGACATGGTCACCACACCATGGCTCTCCTGGGGCTGGAACCTCGGGGAGAGGCGCCTGCCGAGCGTCCACTCCCACTGGGTCCACAGCGGGTGTCATGACCCCCAGTGACAATGAAAGCCCTTCAGCGTGTGCATGCCTGAGCCACCCCAAAGGTCCGATGTCAGTCAGAGTCCTTGCACAAAATCCTGGTTCCACAATCATCACAGGGAAGGTCCACTCCATCACAGGGAGGCGTCCAGCACACTGAAGCGGCAGCGAGTGGGCAGGTCACCATTCCCTTCAGAGCTGCATGTATGGTCAGGGCAGACCCGGATCCAGACGTGGAGCATGGCGCCCACAGCCTGACAGGGTCAGAATCCCAGGGCGCTCCCAGGGACATGCCTCTGCAGAGCCCATGGCCGGCCAGACTCCTGGCTCTGTGAGTGGCCGCAGGACGTCTGGCGGCTTCTTTTTGGTCCAAACCTCCAGCACTGAGGTCTGGGTAGACAGCAGGCGCTCTGCAGCGCCGAGGTCTGGGTAGACAGCAGGCGCTCTGCAGCGCCGAGGTCTCGGTAGACAGCTGGCGCTCTGCAGCGCCGAGGTCTGGGTAGACAGCAGGCGCTCTGCAGCGCCGAGGTCTGGGTAGACAGCTGGCGCTCTGCAGCGCCGAGGTCTGGGTAGACAGCAGGCGCTCTGCAGCGCCGAGGTCTCGGTAGACAGCTGGCGCTCTGCAGTGCCGAGGTCTCGGTAGACAGCAGGCGCTCTGCAGTGCCGAGGTCTGGGTAGACAGCAGGCGCTCTGCAGTGCCGAGGTCTCGGCAGACAGCTGGTGCTCTGCAGTGCCAAGGTCTCGGTACGGTAGACAGCTGGCGCTCTGCAGTGCTGCCACCTTGCTCTCGGTCCACTGCCCCACTCCACTCATTACAGGCTCCTCCCATCAGCCCGGACACCAGGCCAGGCCAGGCCCTCATGGCTCGTTCACAGCCACCTCTGTCTTGACTCTCTCAGAGCTCAGCCTGTCTGCACGGGGCTCCTCACTGACTCTCAACCTCTAGGCGTGTGGGCCCAAGGACACGGGGCTGACATTGTCCCCACTTATGGCTGCTCCAGGTGGAACAGCTAGAACTACAGAACCCTGTGGATGCCACCAATGTGCTTGGGGAAAATTCCAGGGGGCTGGGGTCTCCAGGAAAGATGCGGCTGCATGGCCCGTCCCCACGCCTGCACGCAGGACCGGCCTCCCAGCAACACCATAAAAAGACTCAGCACTTCAAGTACATGCGTGACACGCTCCTTCCAAAGTGGCTGTAACCACACAAGCCGCTCAAAGCCCCTCCGAACTAACAGCAGAGTGTGCTGAGCCTCTGTGCCTGGCCGGGCATCAGGGCCTCCCTGGGGCAGTCTGGGGGCTGTCGACCCCGCGGAGCTGTGGCCAGGTCACTTCGCGCAGTAGCGGCGACTCAACACAGAACACGCCTGGCCTCACTTCTGCTGACAGACTCCCCCTCCCTCCAATTCCAAAGTGGGGGGTGGGAGTGTGGAAGCCGCAGAAGCCAAGAGAGACCAGCTCCTGGGGTCCCGGCTTCTGCGGATGGGGTGCCTCTGCGGGATAGGACTAGCTGGTGCAAATACAGGGGGGCACCCCGTGTCTCCTGGGCGTCAGCTCCATGCTGTGGGCTGCGGCAGGGCGGGGGGACTCCGCCTGGAGAGTGACAGCCTCTGACCCTCAGGAGCCTGGCTGCGGGGGAGGAGGACAGCTGCCCCCCAGTGCTGAGTGCAGCCGGCCTGCAGACGACCGTGCAGGGCGCACCGCGGGGGCCGGCTCAGCTTTGACCAAGCAAGTGAGCAAATCTCAGGCCTTGGGACCCTCAAAACACGACCACGGGGCCCCATTCCGGAGCCACTGCCCTGCGTGGATCCACGCGGGTCGAGGGGCAGAAACTGGAGGAGCGGGTGAAGGTCCCTGTCTTCTCCCACCTCCAGGGGGCCTGCAGCCTTCTCATCCTTGGGGGCAGCAGAGGCTGAGGGTCTCAGAGCAAAGGGTTTCAAAAGGCGGTCCTGCCCCTCGGGGAGGCAGAGGTTCGCCTCGGGGCAGGGCGTGCAAGGGGACACGGCAGGTGGATGGGCAGGGGTGGCAGAGAGCAGGGACACCAGGGCCAGAGGCCGACAGAAGCTGGAGGCCCTGAGAAGCCTCTCCTGACCGTGGTCCTGGGCAGCGGGCTGAGCAGCACTGGCTTGGATGGTACACCCACAGGACCCAGAGGCTGTGCGTCCCACGGGCTGCAGTGCATAGGTGGGGCTTATTCAGCGTCAGGTCTCCTAAGGGGGTCTCCCCCTCAACAGCCTCGCCTCATTCCCCACACTCTACCCGGCAGCTATGGCTAGGCGGTGTCCCCTCAAAGCCCCAGCACCTTCCCTCCATCTGCTGAGGGGTGACGAACGAAAGGAACATCAAACCAGCCTGAAAGACACCCGAATCCCTGCCGCCCATCAGGAAAAACCACGTTGCTTTTAACAAACTTCTAAGAGAGAAATAGACGAGTGAGAAAGCCAGGTTGTAGCCCGTGTCGCCCACATTTCAGGACTACGACTGTCTACTAGAGACTTGCTGGCTAGCACGCTATTCCTGAACTTACCCATGACGCCCAGCAGACACCGAGGCCTGGGGACTCTGCATGACTTGCCGTTTGCTACCGCACGAGGAGGCCAAACCGCAGTTTATCTGAGGAGCTTAAAATCAATTTCCCCTGATCACGTGCTGACGTCTGTTCTGGATTTCCTGGGGTTTCCTTTATTAGACTTGAGCCCACGTCTATCTTGGAAAGGACTCTGGGTCACCTCAGCCTTTCTCATATAAGGGAGGACAGTTAAAGGCAGAGGAACTGTGGAAGTGGGCGTGTCCCACTCTGGGGCCCTCAGGGAAGGACCACAAAACTGCTTATGCTGCACAACGGGCCAGGGCCTCATCCCACCTCTAAAAAATGCCTTGCTCTTGGTTGGTCTTCAAACTTCATGGCCCCATTGAGTGGAACCTTATTATACATTTGATTATATTTATCAAAGCAACTTGTTTTGCTTCACTCTTCACTAGCCTTTGTTTTCTCTTACCCATTAATAAAGTTGGGGCAAGTTTCTGGAATGAGCTGAGAGGGGGTTGAACACGTCCTCCACCCTGTCTGGTGTTGACGCCTCAGTAGTCCCATTTCCAAGTGCAAGAGAAGCAGATCCCCCAAAGTCACCCGCGAATGACCCCCACTCACCGAGGACTGGAGACTGAAGCTGGACGCCCCCTTGGCCAGTGTCCACCTGCACAGAGCAGCCCAGCCAGTGGAGAGGCCGTGGTTGCAGGGGCTCAGCTACAGCAGAACGCCCCAGCCCACCGAGGGCTCCCCTCGCTGGTGGGTGACGTCTACACCTCGTCCCCCACGAGAGACAGGGCAGCGCCCCAGCATCTCCGGGCAGAGTCAGCACGGGGGCCACCGTCCACACCCAGCGGGGGCTGCAGAGACCGCAGACAGCACCCCAGGTTTACAAAATAGCTAACTGAGTCATTAACGCCCACTTCTCGTCATGAGAACATCGAGCCACAGAGATAAAACCACAGAATGATCCAGAAAAAAAGTTACAGAATTCAACACATGGTAAATAACATCAACTGTCACCTAAAGTCCCTAACGGGGGCTGTTCTTCCTGTTTCTCCCCAAACACACGCAGCCTCGTGTGAACCTTCCGACCACACCAAGTGCCCCGGGACACACTCAGAAGTCAGAAGCCCATCCCACTTCCTCCGGCCGCTGCCGCCTCGGAAACCGCCTCCTGGCGATGCCGCAGCACCAGCTCCCGCGGGTCCGAGCTGACTGTGAGCTTGTGCTCCTCAGGGGGCTCTTCGCCTTGAAGTCACAGTCGGCGGCCCACAGAAGCACCCGCACTCCAAAGCGAACGTGTGGGCCCAGGACCACGGCCGAGCTGATGGCACCCTGGGGTTCCCTCGTGGGGGCGCCCCGCGGCTGGGGAGGTGTGGCCAGGCCCCTGTGCAGACACGAGCCCACCCTCTCCAGCCCGGCCCTCCCAACATGGCCACATCCGCCCCCAGAATCCGCAGCCCAGCCCTGGATCTACTGCTCACGAAAATACCTTTGGCTCAAGAACCCAACGCTGTGATTCCAGCAGGTCTGAACCCTTCTGAGCCCTCTCCTCCCAGTGAAGGGAGGGAGGGGAAAGACATGACAGTTACACTCAACCCTGTAACAATCCTGTGAAATAGCTTTTAGTGCCCTCATTTTAGACGCTAAAGCCGAGGCACACAGAGGTCATGACTTGCCATAGGATACAGAGTAGAAGTGTCCCCAGCTGCCTGGCCACAGGGTCCCTGCACAGGACCCAGGGCCCGGCCCTCCTCGCCCACACCCCGAGCCGTCAGGCAGCACCTGCTGGTCCAACTGCCGGCGTCTCTCCATCACGCAAGCACGGGACCTAGCTGCTCCTTGCCCCCACACTCCTGAGGCGAGGTGGAGAGCGTGAAGGACCCACCGGGTGTTCACGGGGGTCCACCACATCCCCTTCTCCGGGACTCGCCCATGCACAGTCAGGCGCTGCACTGCAGGGGAGGGTCTCCACCCACCGGGTCCACCAGCGTGATGAACAAAAAGTCCCTGAGCATAGCCACCTGTCCCCATGGGGTGGTTGCCTGGCTAGAACTGGGCTCTGAAGGAAAGCAGAAGGTCTAGACACACTGGCCCAGGCACCCGTGGGGACCGTGAGCCTGCAGCGGTCCCTTGGAGCACTGACGGGAGGCTATCGCCCATCCCCAGATGTCTGCTCTCGAGGCAGGAACAAGCGGGCCTCCTGCTGGTTCTGCCCTGCTCCTGGGTGTCGTCTGAGTCACTCAGCTCCCGGAGCCAGCCAACGCCCCAGGTAGGGGCCTCCCAGAAGACCGATCCCTCACGTCGCCCCCGTCAAGAGCCTCACCTGCAACTCGTGTTCTCCACGGCCATTCCTCTTCTGTCCCCCACCCTGCGCCCTCGATACGAGGACCGCACAGGTGACGAGGGACCCTGAGGAGGAAGAGACAGAAGACCAAAGTGCGGGACCACAGCCGGGTCCCGAGCAGGCTCCCCGTCCAGGCTCTACTTTACCTGAGGAGGCTCGCACCTTGGAAACACAGACACACTAAAGGGGACCTACAAGCAGTATCCTGTCCCGCCGCCCTCCCGCCTTTGCTCTGCAAGGAGCCTTAGACGCCTTCGGGACGAGACAGCTCTGTCGTCTGCCCGTCTGCCGTGGGGAGCGCCCCCCGGGGCTGTGGGCCCAGGGCAGGGACACCTTCGGACAAGCCGCGCCTTACAACAGAAAGCAATGTGCTGACATTTAGCATATTCTTAATGACAAAAGTAGGCACTGCTCTTGTTCCACGGGGGTCACTGTCTTTAGAAATCTTTGTGCACACAGTTTCTATCATTTCTGAGAATTCTCCAGGTTTGGAAAGCATGCTGTGTGCAGCGCGTGCCGTGCACACATCTCACGGGTCTGTGTGTGCGCTTGTGCATGTGTGTGCACACCTGGGCGCCCACTCCTGGGGGAACAGGAGGAGCAGGCAGATCCATCCAGTCTTCCTCAGTGCCCCCCAAGGCCTGAAAACCCCACTTACTGTTACTCCCAGAACGCATGAGTGTGCACATGGGTTTGTCTCATTTACCATTCAGTCTGTAAACCCTTGGAAGGCAAGGCCTGAGAAATGCCCGGTTTATGACTCCACAGGCCTGTGTGAAGGTGGTGTCCAGCTACCGTGGGACAGGCAGGGAGGCAAATGTCACCCCACCCTTGGGCCAACTTCACATAAAGGTCAGTCCAGGGGATTTGGAATCACCCCTGAGCACCATGTGCAGGGAAAAGAGATCCTGAAAACTAATTTTCCCGCAACCAGTCCTTGTGATTACATCAGGCCAAGCTCAAAGTTCCCGCTGCTGCTTGGGAGTGACCCTGAAAAGCCAGTCCCTTACACTGACCTCCATGTGCTGCCCACCAAGCCACCCCATCCCTGACTCAGAACCAGCACGTGTATTCAGGCCTCTAACATGTCCCAGATCAGACACGCAGCAACTTCCCAGCTGTCCTGATATCTTCTGTCCAAAAGGACGCCTTGACCACTTTCAGGCCCTGTTACACTAAATCTGGACTAAATCCAGACTGGCCTCCAGCACGAGGGGGCTGAAGCGATCCACGTGCTCGGGCCAACAGCTCCTTCTGGCCGCAGAAACTCCTACGTCATGAAACCACACTGGGGTCCTAACCCAGTTAGCCGTAGCAGAGTCAGCTTGGCCGGCAGGAGCGCTTTCGGAACGAACAGACCTAAATTGTTGCAATCACACTGAATCGGGCGCCGGCAGAAAAGACGTAGAGGCCCCCACTCGGGCAGCTCAGCCTGTCCCTCCCCGTCACTCCTGCCGGGAAGGCCGGCCTGTTGGGAAAGACGCTGGCGGAGAGGGAAAGGCCCTGCGGAGAAGGCCGGAACACCCGCCACGAAACAAGCAAACAGAAAGTCCGGAGACTGAAGAAAACCATGGGCATGGGTTTTCTGCCCCCGAGATCCTTTCCTTCCGGTCAGGACGCGCACAAGCACATGCTCGGGTCCAAACGCTGAGAAACTCCTTCTCCAGATACGGAGGCGGAGCCGAGCAGAGCAGGAAATGATGAACAGAAAAAGGAAAGCCATGGACTCCAGACGGATGGGGCCAGCTGGGCTCAGGAGGCGCAGGGTCCTCTGGCCGCCCCTCCCGATGCCTGGGAGGCATCACAGAGGAGTCGCCAGGTCTCAGGGCACAGCCAGGAGAGCCGGGGTGGTCAGGCAGCTGCAGCCCACCCAGCTTGGGGCTCGGGTCCCACCAGGCAGGGTGCCCGCTTCCAGGGAGCTGGGCTCCGCACGAGGGCAGGCGGGCAGGAAACAGGAGCCTCACACTGGGGGGCCCCAGCTCCCCACCCACCACAGCTCATGCGCCCTGCTCACGGTGCTTCCCTCGCCTTAACCAAGTTCTCTCACTTGATCCCGTGGTCTCCTGGCAGCCCGGCCCTGCCCGGAGTCCTAGGAGCTCGCCAAGGGCTGGGGGCTCCCACCTGAGCAGAGCCAGGAGAGAGAGCAGCCAGACACAGGCAGGAAAGAAGCTACAGGAAGAGCCTGGCTTGTAGACCAAAAATGCCAACGGTTTCTGATACAAACACAAAACATGAAGAAATCAAAAACAACTGCAGAAAAAACACTCAAGTCACAGAAACGGCAAAGGCAGGTGTCCCAGTAGCGAGGTCCCAGCAGGCTGGGACCTGGCCAAGCTACCCTCAGGGCTCTCAGATGGCAGGTGCCCCCAAGCACACCCCCACAGACCCCCGGGTTCGGCCCACATGAGCCCTGTCTGCAGCCGTCACCACGCCCGGCGGAAGAAACAAGAGTGAGAATTGCTTGAGGAACTGGAACCTTTTCTAAACTTCACGCACCTGCTGCACAGACAAGGCTGCTTCCCTGGTGCCACTGCCCCCAGACAGCCCCCGGGCGTGTGCGCACGCACAATCATGCTCTGACAAGAGGAGCCCCCGTGAGGTGCTAAAGGCAAACAATTCCTGCTCCCAGCCAAGCCCTTGGCCTCAGGGGCATAGCCCTCTCTGGGGGAGCCTTGGGACCCTGCACGCTGCCAGAAGGCCCTGGACACGCTGCACCTGGGTGGGGTGTGTCCTCTATGTGAACATCATATACAAAGAGCTCTCTGCCCTTGAAAGTCACCCCTACAAAGCAGATAAAATACCCAATTGTCTGATCGTAAGTTAAAAACTGTTTATGGCGGTCAGCCCCAGGACAGGCCAGCAGGGCGGTCGGAGGAGGCTGAGCTTGCCAGCCACAGGCCTGAACGATCTGGAAATCCCCAGCCCGCCCGCACCCCAGAGGCCATGGGAAAACCCACCCATCACAGCAGCCCA
The DNA here is from genome assembly GCF_019320065.1 of Cervus canadensis. Taxonomy (NCBI): domain Eukaryota; kingdom Metazoa; phylum Chordata; class Mammalia; order Artiodactyla; family Cervidae; genus Cervus; species Cervus canadensis. The sequence goes on along the minus strand of NC_057394.1, from coordinate 266,618 downwards.
CTGCAGTCTTCCACAAGGAGTCGGTGCAGCAGCAGCCCCTGGGGTCTGCACACTGGCGGGATTCCTGGAACCAGGTCGTGCTCCTGCATTTCTGCTGACAGCTCTGTGCTCCATCTGAGCTCTCCCTGGAAAGCCCCCATTCAGCTGGGCCCAAACAACCAGAGGTCCAGTGGCTCGAGGCTGGGACAGAACCTCCTCCCCCACCCCCACCCCCAAGTTCAACAGCGCCGCCCCCCTCCCCCCCACCCCCCACCCCTCCCCCCCCGCCCCGGCCACCACTTGTTGCCTACCCAGTCTGGGAGCTTTTCCTGCACAAGGCCACCCCTGGGCCAGCAGGAGGAAGGGATGGTCAGAAGCCAGAGGGCAGGCGCCAGGAAGAAACAGTGCTGCTCTCACCACACAGCAGCCTGCAGGTTGTCCACGGGGAGCCCAGCCCCTGGCTCTGTCCCCGCGGAGCCCAGCCCCCGGCTCTGTCCCCGCGGAGCCCAGTCCCGCATCTGAAGCGTGATCTCAGGTGAAGTTGCTCAGTTGTCCAGCACCTTGGCTGGGAGGTGGTCAGCAGGCCCTGACCTCGCTGTCCTAACCTCACAGGTGTCGCTTGGCTGAGAATGTCCCCAAATGCTCTTTCCAAGATTCTCAGGGAAGGGGAGGCCCTGGAGGGAAGTCAGCTGTCTGCTGAGGAAGTGACTTGACAACACACCCTAGAGGCTGTTCCTCGTTGACCTGGGTAATTACAAGTTCATCATCAGACAACTGAGGCAGTCCCCTCTCTCACTGTGTGACTTTGGGAAAGTGACCTGGCCTCTCTGAGCCTTGGGGGAGGGGCCAGAGAAAACATGTGCCTACACACGGCACAGAGTCGCGACCAGACTTGGACGCTACCGTGTCCGCAAGGACACCTGCTGCTCCCCGGCATGTCCAGGGCCCTGCAGGCAGGTCCAGCAGCGTGAAAAAGGCCGGAGCACAAACTCAGGTCAACTGGCCGTTCCAGTCCCTCCCACAGAATGAAAAAGGAAAATGACATCTTTTCCTTAAAAGAAAAAATCACGAGACAAAGCTACAAGATGACCCAGGGGCACAAGCAGCTATCCTCAGCCACCAGTGTGAGGAGGTCCTGGAGGACCACTCTGTGTGGCCTCTGGAAAGGAGAGTCACACAGAAATAAAGGCCCTGACTCTGCTGTGAAAGTGCTGCACTCAACATTCCAGCAAACTTGGAAAACTCAGCAGTGGCCACAGGACTGGAAAAGGTCAGTTTTCATCCCAATCCTAAAGAAAGGCAATGCTAAAGAATGTTCAAACTACCGCACAATTGCACTCATCTCACACACTAGCAAAGTAAAGTTCAAAATTCTCCAAGCCAGGCTTCAACAATATGTGAGTTGTGAACTTCCAGATGTTCAAGTTGGATTTAGAAAAGGCAGAGGAACTAGAGATCAAATTGCCAACATCCGTTGGATCATCGAAAAAGCAAGAGAGTTCCAAAAAAAATCTACTTCTGCTTTATTGACTATGCCAAAGTCTTTGACTGTGTGGATCACAACATACTGTGGAAAATTCTTCAAGAGATAGGAATACCAGACCACCTGACCTGCCTCCTGAGAAATCTGTATGCAGGTCAAGAAGCAACAGTTAGAACTGGACATGGAACAATGGACTGGTTCCAAACAGGAAAAGGAGTACATCAAGGCTGTATATGGTCACCCTGCTTATTTAACTTCTATGCATAGTACATCATGTGAAATGCTGGGCTGGATGAAGCACAAGCTGGAATTAAGATTGCTGGGAGAAACATCAGTAACCTCAGATATGCAGATGACACCACCCTTATGGCAGAAAGCAAAGAGGAACTAAGCCTCTTGATGAAAGTAAAAGAGGACAGTGAAAAAGTTGGCTTAAAACTCAACATTCAAAAAACAAAGATCATGGCATCCGGTCCCATCCCTTCATGGGAAATAGATGGGGAAACAATAGAAACACTGAGAGACTTTATTTTTTTGGGCTCCAAAATCACTGCAGATGGTGACTGCAGCCATGAAATTAAAAGACACTTGCTCCTTGGAAGAAAAGTTATGACCAACCTAGACAGTATATTAAAAAGCAGAGACATTACTCTGCCAACAAAGGTCCACCTAGTCAAGGCTACGGTTTTTCCAGTAGTCACGTATGGATGTGAGAGTTGGACCATAAAGAAAACTGAGCACCAAAGAATTGATGCTTTTGAACTGTGGTGTTGGAGAAGACTCTTGAGAGTCCCTTGGACTGCAAGGAGATCCAACCAGTCCATCCTAAAGGAGATCAATCCTGGGTGTTCATTGGAAGGACTGATGCTGAAGCTGAAACTCCAATACTTTGGCCACCTGATGCGAAGAACTGACTCATTGGAAAAGACCCTGATGCTGGGAAAGATTGAAGGTGGGAGGAGAAGGGGACGACAGAGAATGAGATGGTTGGATGGCATCATTGACTCGATGGACATGAGTTTGAGCAAGCTCCGGGAGTTAGTGATGGACAGGGAGGCCTGGTGTGCTGCAGTCCATGGGGTCGCAAAGAGTCGGACACGACTGAGCAACTGAACTGAACTGAACTGACTCTACACACAGATCATACCTAACCGGATCCACTGTCAAGTTCAAAACAAAGCTCCAGACAAGGTTAATTGTCAGCATCCCTCCCTCAAATGTCCTGGAAATCCAGAAGCCCAGGCCCCTTCCTGGGATCCCACCAGCTCTGGAGAGCGGCCGAGGGGGAACCAGTGCCAGGAGAGGGTGGCGCCCAGGCCCTGGTCCTGGTCCTGGTCCTGTGGAGGAACCAGCGGCCACCAAGCGAGCGGGACTGTCTCTGGAGCAGCGCCGGGGCAGCAAGGCTAGCGGAGCACAGCCCCGACTGATTGAGGCTCCAGACGCCGAGTCACCCTGAGTCCTTTGCGGCGACTTTGTGTACCTTCGGGTTCCATCCTGCTGGCAATGGGGCTGAGACAGCCACTTCTTGCGCTTTGGAAACCATTCAGTTAACAGGAGCAGAAACTATGCAGAGGAAAACACAGGCCCCAGAGACACCCCTGGTCTGACTTAGGGGTGAAGGGCATAGTACAGATCGAACCTGAGGGGGGTTCCAGACCCCCAGAGCAGGCGGGCCTCGGGGTGGACAGGCAGCCTCACTGAAGGGGTCCTTGTGGGATACTGACCATTCCCGCTACAGGCTACAGGCTTGCTCAAAGACCAAAACGGACAAGGCCAAATCCTAGGACAGACCTGGCCGGCCGGGAGCCACCCTGTGTACAGAAACACGAGAGTGTTTGCAGACACTCGGAGGACTAGGGCCAGCACCTGGTCCCCACTCTCCTGTTGATCCGTCACGTCCAGCAGAGAAGCGTCCCGGACACTGATGCCGAGCCGCTCTGAGCCCCCCAGCAGCACCGTGTGGGAACACATGTGGGTCCACCCCTGGCACGAGCTGCACGTGGAGTCGGGAGACTTGATCACAGAGCGTGCGATTACCCTGCAACCTGAATGTGTAAAGCTGTTGAATTTTGGAAGCTGCCTCACACTTAAAGAAAAGCACAGGGTCCTCTGTGTGGACGGCGGGACTCCAAGTTCCCTGTCATCCGGGTTAGAGTTTCCTAACCACAGGGCTGCAGCCCAAGATGCCTGCGTGTCCGCGTCCATTCGAGGCTCCTGCCTTATGCACCCTGTGCTGGGTGGCTGCCCGCCACCTGTCCTGCCTGCGTGAGCCTCTGCAGTCCAGGAAGTCATCTTCCTGGGCCCCGGTATCCTCTGCAGAGCATTGTTCCCTTCACATTTTAAGTGGCTGTGATTTTTAACTCTTCGTTTAGCCATCTATATACACAACAGTAATGGTCTTGCTTCTTCCAACAGATCTATTTTCTCTTCCTACAGATGTGTCTCCACACTCCCCAGCTGGGGTCCAGTGGACAGACATGCGTGGGGTCGTTTCCACAGGTGTTTGTCTCCCTGCTCTTCTGGGGGACCGTCAGAGCCGAGCGGGCTCTTCACGCCGCTGTCTGTCCAGTCGCACCCGCGGCTTCCTGCAGGTCACATGGCCCGGCTGGGCTCCAGCTCATTTCTCTGAAAGCTGCAGAACCCTCCTGGCTCATCGTGTAATCACCCCTTCAACTGGCATTTCTCAGTCCTCTGAGCATCACCAGCAACCGACAGCAGCTGGAACACAGACCCCCATCCTGATGGTAGGGTGCAGAGGACAGGCAGCCGGCAAGGACCCCACCTCCCCACCTCGCCTTCCTCTCCTGACTCGGCAGGAGCCCTAACCTGTTACAGGACTGACTGAACAAGCAGCTTCCAATTGCACCAGCTGCTCCTCCCATCAAGACCAGAGCACCGCGGCGCCTTTGTTCACACTGGCTCACTGAGCAGCACACAAAGGGCCATGCCCGGGGCCGCTCCTCCTCTCCCTGCGGCAGAGCACGCGGATGCTGAGCCCGCCTGGCCGTGCCTGAAGCTGCAGTCAGCCAGCAACTGCCCAGTACTCCGTCTCTGGCCGCCCGCCCTTCCTGAGCGACCAGAACCCAGTGGACCCTCCTCCCTTGGAAGCAGGAGGGGTGCCTGCAGCCTCCACTTTCAGGTGCGACTTCCAAGCGCCGCTTCTCAGCTTCGCTGCTCCCACTCGGGTTGTTTCCATAGTGTGATGCGCTGACTCCCAAACGCCCTCGGGAGGGTGCGAGTGTGGACTCGAGCATGCGCCTCGTTAGCTTGAGAGGAGAAGTCCGGACATTTCCTGCCAAGTGCCGACCCTGTCCCCAGGGCCCTGCCCCCGAGGCCCTGCTCCCTGCGAGCCGGGCTCCACGGGGGCAGCCGACTCGGTCCCTGCTCCTGTCCAACCCCACCTGCACGAGTTCTGTCCCCCACCTTTGTCCCAGCGCCTGCGCCCAGGGACCTCGCACCCCGTCCTCACACAGGCCTGTCCCCTCCGGTGGGGATGGGTGACCCTGCTGTCCAGGCTCACTGCACGGCGAGGAGGCAGCACAGGGCCCCGCGAGCTGGCAGGCTGGGACTGTGGTGGGAGACTTCACCTCCCTCCCTTGATGGCGACAGCAACACCGCGGGCTTGTGAGAACACAGGTGAAGCGAGAGAGTGTGCACCCCAGACCCTGAGGTGTGCACCCCGCCCCAACCCACACGCCAGCACACTCCCCTTCCTGGGAAGCCCAGAGCCACAGGCTGGGTTAGGACCGACCTCACTGCCCCAGGCAGAGCCAGCCTGCACACTGGTCCTCAGGGGCTGAAAATAGCTTGAGAGCCTAGCTCGGTTAATAGAATATCCAGGTTAATTTTAGAATCAGAGAGCTCCGGAGAATATAAAACCCCCGACGCCAAGAACCGTGTGTGGCCAGCACAGCCCCTCCTCCCACTGTCTCTCTCTCTCTCTATCACACACACACACACACACACACACACACACACACACTGTGACATCACCCATCATGTTCACAGACCGTGTCCTCCGACTGAGCCCTGTGAAGCCCTTCTATTAAAAACCATTTCAAATTACAAGCCCTCATCTGAGCCTCACAGACCCTGTGATGGGCATACCACTGCTTCCCACGGTGGAAATCAGGTTGAAAGTCACTCTCAGACCTGGAATCCTGAACTCTCAACCCCTGGGGTCCAGGGCTTCTTCGCCAGGCCACCCAGGGTCCCTCCCAGCTCCCTCCTGGCCCAAGGGGACTCCTGCTTCTCGAAGGATGTATTTGCCAGTGGGCAGGCCCACAGCCAGCCAAGGAGGCGCGGAGGTTCCCTGCTATGCCCGTGCTGCACCCAGGCCGCCCTTGCCCTTGGCGGTGACAGGGCTTCAGCTGTCACCGAGGAGACAGGAGATGGAGAAGGAACAAGGGGCGGGTGCTCTAAGCGCCTGGGAGAAGGGGGCCACTTCTGGACCCAAGAAGGAAGGCCTTCCCGTGGCCTCACTCAGGACTCACCACAGATCCTAGATGCCCTCAAACCTGACACTCACCACAGATCCCAGATGCCCTCAAACCCAACAACAGTCCAACCACAGGCTGGGCTAAGGGGGCTTTTCTTATCCTCAAGTGCAAGGCCAGGATTATCTGTTTTTTAGCTTGAGAGAAACCCCTCTGTATTGCTCTTAACTGAACACATTTATTGAGACGACACTTTTAAAAACAAGGAGTAGCTATCATGGAAAAGGGAAACATCACTGGAAAGTCAAGTCGTGTCACAAGTCCCAGAGGAGCGCCAGGCACAAACGGTAGCGCGGGGCAGGGGGCTCCCCATGGGGGTCTGCACCCATCCTGCCCGCAGTCGCTTCCCCCCCGGGGCTAAAGCCCTGACTCACGGAAAGTCAGAAGAGCACACTTCCTCAAAGTAGCCTCATAGGAAGTGTGCTCAGTCTTACTTGACATGAGACACTGCTGTTACCAAAGATAGACCATGGGTAAGATAGCCAAGTGTGCAGAAGAACCATCCAAAATAACTGCAAGATTTAAGTGGGGAAAGACACAGGTTCTTTAAGACAAGGACTTGAAATAGTTACAATAAAAATACCTTACTTTTTCCCAGCACTTTCTCATGTATTATCTCATTTACAAAAGGTGGAAGGAAAAAGAAAGGGGAAGAGGAAAAAAGGAAGAGATTCTTCCCATTTTCCCCAGAGTTAGCCTCTCAATGACCAAGCACCACTACATATTCCAGACTGAGGACTACAGCTCCACCCCGAAAAGCTCTTCAGCTCCCCAAAACATTCTGCCTTTCCTCTCAGCACTAGGAACAGTGATGTTGCTGACGGTATAACTGGAGGGAGAATTCCTCAGTCTCTTTCTGGGGGGGCGGGGGTGGGGTAGGGAAGCTCCCACAGGATGCTGCAGACAATGACTGTCGGCATTTTGCAAATGGAAAAATGAGGCCATGAAAGGGGCGGGGGGGTGCTTGCCCTGCTTCTTCCAGCCAGCAGGCCACCAGCAGACTGGGGCATGCTGCCAGCCAGCCCCAAGACAGGGTTCAGAATGAATGGCAGATCGGCCAGGGTCCCCCAGAGCCAGGAGGCGGGTCCGCCTGCATAGCCGCCCCTCCTCCGGGTCAATGCTGGTGTCCCTCCTCATCGGCCTGCCTCCATGGCCCAGCACTCAGGCAAGTCAGAGTCAAGACTGGCCACAGCAGGGGAAGCAGGAAAGAAGTGGAAAGCTCGGGGCACCGCCCGCCAGGCTCTCCTACTCACAGTGGAACAAGACTAAGCCCCTTGACCAGCTCCCGCACTCCCCCTCTGGGGCCAGGCCCAGGTTCGAAGTCAGCGGCAAGGCCCAGACCGCCTCTTTGCTCCAGCACAGGAGGAGGCCCTACCTGTGCTCCCCAGCGACAAAGGGGACAACCCCACACGGCGGGTGAAGACCCTCAAAGGCAGGAGAAGGCAGGGGCTTCTGAGAACTGAAACCATGCCCAGGGATCGGGACCACTATGGACAGGCGTTTCTGCTCATCCTGTCTGCTGCAATCCCCAAACATCAGGGAGGGGGGGTCTCCAACAGCTCTAATAATACCAGTCCCCAGTGGGTTGGAGCAGCAGATGTTCAGTGGCTGCACTAACCCCCCACTGAGCCGGGCGCTCCTCTCACTTGTTTAAAGTGACACACACAGAAGAGAGAGAGCTTAACCAAGCAGCATCTCCAAGCCCCTTCCCTCCAGGCCTGGCCCATCTGTGTGGGTCCAGAGCCTCCCCGAGGGCGTCCTGCCAGGCCAGCAGAGTCCCTCTCCTGGACCTGCAGGGGCCTGCTCACCCTCTGCTTCTCAGACTGGGCCATTCTGGAAAGAAGTCAATTTTCTCGGCTTCCTGACACAAGTCCAGGCTGGCCGTGCGGGGCTTGAACTCCAAAGTCCCCAGACCCCCTCCTGCCTGCTGCACCCAGAAGCCTGGCACACCCCCACGGCCGTGCCCCACCCCTTCCTGTCCCCTGATTAAGGAAGCAGCTCAAGGCCTCTGGTGTGAATCCCCCTCATGCTCACTGGCCCTGGGGCTGAGAGGCACTTTCCCTGCCTCACTTCAGGTGGAGGGCCATGCTGAACCTCTCGGCAGAAAGTGACAGCAAATTCCAACCAAGTAAACAAGAGAAACCCTCTCCAGGCAAGCTCCTCAGGGCTGAAGTGTGGCCCCATCCAATCTGCAGTGCTTCTGAGCCAAATATCAACAGCGTCTCAGCGATGATCCATAAACCAAAATAAAGCAGACAGGAAACAACACGCTGATTTGGGGTGGCTGGAATTCCTAAGCAGCATCAGATGTCATCAACAACTGACGCTCCAGCAGTCACTGTGGGCCTGGCATGGTTCCCAGAGGCCCTTTTTCACATGGGAATGTGGAGGACCCGGGGGTTCAGTGAGCAAGAAGGACCCTGAGAGGGCAGCTCTTGTGGGCCTTAGAAGCTCTCTCCAGCGAGAGCTGTCCTCTCAGCTGGCACGCCGATGGCAATGACGGGTAACGGTCACTCCAGGCACCGGTCTTGTTTTGGGGGAGCTTGTACATCACCCTTCCCAGTCAGAAAAAGCAAGTCTCTCCACATAAACCCAGGAAGTCCAGACACAGCCTCCCAGCCCCTCCCCCAGCTCCTGGGTCCAGTGAGCTGCCCGCGGCTCTGGGGACACGACCTGAATGGCAGGCCCTGGTGGCCAAGAGCTCCCTCCGCCAGTTCTCAATGGAAGGGGGAGGGGGTGGCTGTCCTGGAGCCCTGCCCTGAGACAGCCCTGGGCCAGAGCGCCGGCACACAGTCACAGGCAGACACACACAGAGACACATCCACCTACACAGCCGCCCGCACACCCAGGCTCCGGTCAGCCACCCGCTCGGCCCCTCGCCCCGGAGGGAAGGTGAAAGAGCTCCCACGTCCCCAGCAAAGGAAGTGTCTGGGAGCCGCACTCAGCGAGGCGCGGAACCCCAAGCTGGGTGTTTCTGGCACCTAAGATTCTCGCATCCGGAGAGCCCCCGTGCGCGCACTCGTGCACACGCAGATACGCAGTCCCTGGGGACCAGACCCAGGTCCGGCGGAGCACCTCCCCCTGCTGCAGTCGACCCTGCCTCCGGGGACTAGGGGACGCCAGCGGCGGGGAGCTGAGTCCCCCAGGGCCACCGGCCCCCTCGGCCCAGGCCGCCCTCGGGGCAGGCGGGGAGAGGGCCGCCTCTGGGCGTCTCTGGTGCTGGGGAGGGGGCCGCGGGTAGGCTCTCCCGGGGTGAGGAGGGGGCCGCAACCGGGGAGCGCGCATCGCCGGGAAGCGCCAGGGCCGTAGACCCCAGCGAAGGGGTTGGGGACAGGGGGAGCCCGCCGCGAGCCCCCCGAAGACTCCGCCGCCCCGCCTGTTCCTGGGAGCTCACCGATCTTGATCTTCACGCTCTGGAAGACCCGGAGCCCCTCTTCCTCCACCGCCATGCTGGGTCCGCCGGGATCCGCGAGCCGAGCCCCGCGGAGCAGCCGGAGCCCGAGCGGCGGCGCAGTCCCCGCGCTCCGGGCCAGACCCCGCGCCCGCGCGCCCGCTGCGCTCCGCCTCCGGCCCCGCCCACACCCCGCCCACACCCCGCCCATTGGTCGGGGAAGCTGGCGGGGGCGGGGAGGCCACGCCCCCTGCCCCGGTCGCCCAAAGCCCGCCGCGGGGCGGAGGCGTCACCGTCCGGCCAAAGGCGCGATCCCAGCCGCCCATTGGTTCAGGGCGAAGAGGGCGGGGAGGCTCCGCCCACATCCCAGGCCCGAGGGGCAGGTTTTGTATCCGCGAAGCATCCCAGGGACCGCACCGGACTCCTGGCCGGGCAGGGAGGAACCGGCGGGGAGTGCGGGGTACAGGCCGGCGGCGGGAGCAGGAAGGCAGTGCATTGGGAAGCAACCGGAGGGGCGACCGGGCTGGTTGCTGCAGGGGAACCAGGCCGAGCAGCCGGGTGTGCGGGGGGCGGCGAGTGCTGGGTGTGGGGACCAGGCGGGGGCGTGGGAGGGAAGACACATGCACAGGGATTTAAGAAACGCAAAGCTAAAGATGGAAAAGGAAAAGAATTCCCTGGCCCAACTCAGCCCCCTCAGAGTAGGCTCTGCAGGGGACCTGGGATCTGGAGGGGCGGGCAGTCCGGGTGAGACCCAATCCCTCCAGCTGCCAACCTGCTGGTCCCGGACCTCGGCCACCCTGGCTCCCAGCTTCTCACAAGGCCAAGTGCACTCCTGTCTGCCCTCCCTGCCCCCAGGCTACCATCCTCAGAGCATCTTCTGTGTCTACTAACTTCACATCCTCTTCCCTTCCTCTGGCTTCAGAGCGCCCAGCACCACACAAGCACATACACACACCAGAATACAAGCATAATAAAGAGAGAGGCCTGTTCTCTTTGTTACTTTTCCTCACTTCCTTAAAGAAATGTTGACGTGTGTATTGAGAAAAGTTAATGACCCTCTTCACCCAGACTACTCGAGCCTCCTTCCAGGTCCTCAGTCATCTCCTGGAGTTTATCTTCTCAAGACCTTCACAGGAGGTGTTTACTGGGGTTTAACAGGAAGGTTAGGGCAGCAGCCCCACCTTGGTCCAACCCCCAGTGATAGCTGCTGCATCCTACTCCAGACCTTGGGGGCTCCTGCAGTAAGCCAGCCTTCTTTTGATCTGACCTGGGAGAGCTTTGCCTCCTCCCAAGTTTCTCAGAGGATCTGCTTGAGCCCCAGGAGTAGATGCCTTGATGACAAGCTGCTCGCCAATGCAGTCTTCCTTCCCTCACTCCCTCTCAGGACTCCCCTTCTGAGAACACTTCCAAAAAAGGCCTGTACACTCTGATCTCTGCTTCAGAGTCTGTTTCCAGAGAAACCAGCATAAGACAGTTGGGACCAGGAGTGTTCTAAGAGTGGCCTCTGTGATGGGGTTTGAGAGCTGGGAGCCCCCTACCTGCCAGTGACTGGGGCTGAGCTGAGCATGGGGGGCACAGTGGATGCAGTGTTTCCGGCACTAGGGAGGTTGGGAAAAGCAGGAATCACCTGGGCTTTGGAACCAGAAGGTTCTTGCTGAGGGCAAGGTAATGAGAAGATCACCCATTTAAGGAAAATGTGACAAAAAGGTTTCTTTGTCACCATGTAACTCTCCTACAGCCAGAGAACCAAAAAAAAGCTGTGGATCAGAGTAAGGACTTAATCACAAAAGTCGCAGTGCTCCAGGTCCACCTGCAGGCCCAACCCAAGGAAGGTTGCTGTGATCCAGAGGTTTGGGGGAGTGTCATCTGGATTAATGCACTCAGAACCTTGAATCCCAGCCTTCCTAAATCTTTTGCACTTGAAGAGGTGTGCCCCTTCCCCTGTCTTCCCCTGTCACAGGCAAATACACCCTCTGTGCTTGGAGATGATTGTGGGACGGTGCCTGTGCTGTGCATCCATCTCCACTCCCCAGCACAGCAGCATCTCCCAGCTGGGAAAGTGCTGGATCTGCAAACATGGGAAACATGCTGGAGGGACCAGGGGAGCAAAATCAGGAGCAGAGCCAAAGAACGCTGGACCCAGGAGAGGACTGCCATCACGGGAGACCAGGTTAGAGTCCCCTGACACAGCGTCACTGAACCATGATACAGGATTCAGCACCCTGGCCAGGACCCCAGACTGCTTGTAGCACCTTTGCAAGCTTGTAAAGAGCAGCATCCCACATGAAGTGAAGTGGAAATGCCCAATGGTTGTGGCAGACAGCTGGGAACAGCATCCCGGTGCTTAGAGACGTGGAACAGGAGAGGAGATAAGCTCCAGGAGCCCAGAAAACCTAGTCAGTGCCTAGGAAAGCCCAGGAGACCCTCCATTTCCAAATGCGATGAGGGCCGTGCTGGCTGTGCAGGACGGGGTGGAGGGCAGAGACGTCGTTACAGGGAGCACTGGGCTCCCTAATAGCAGTGAGCATGGCGAGGTGGCAACATGATAGAGGCCAGATGGCGACTTTAACTTCAGAAGTAACTGGGGGCAGTTACTGCAGCGAGACTGCAGTGGCGGCCCTGACGTGCTGAGCTGGAAGAACCACAGTGACGGTCAGTCGGACATGGCATCAGGGGCAGGACAGAAGCCAACCAGCCGGAGAACTACGCAGTGTACGCAACCAGATAAAGCTGAAGTCAGAGCTCGGGAGCCGAGGAAAGTTGCTTCAGTAAAATGTCACAGCCCCTTACCCAGCTTCCAGGCGTGAGCCCGTTCTCATCCCAGGGACTGCTGACTTGAAGAGAGGACTCCATCCCCCAGGACTTCCCCTAGAGGGGCCTGTGGCCATTTATGCCAGTAATTCCACTTGGAGAGGGAAACACCTAGACGTTTGAAGAGCTGCTGAGCTGGGTTCTGAGTTGAAAGATCGTCGCGCCCCTGTTAGAGTGAAGTCTGTGAGGTCCAGGATAACATGGAGCCTGGGGCCAGGAGCAGCTCGCAGCGAGCCCCCAGGCGATCATTTCCCCACACGACAGATGAGGGACTGGTAGGGACGTTTGTGACAGTTGTCAGAGCACCCACCTTGGTTCCTTGTTGTGCGGGTTAAGAGCTATCCCAGCAAGAAGGCCAAGATGGGAGATCAAAAATGATGACACATGCTGGAGGGAACACGGAGAAAAGACCTGATGGATTGTTTAGTTCACAGTCCCATGTCTGAAGTCAGACAGGTTCCAGACAATGACACTGAACTACCAAAATCTCTAGCACACAGTCACCCCACATGGTCGCAACTGCCGGGCCAGAGGTGGTGCACAGCCAGACCTCTGAACTGTGGTGCGTGGCCTCAGGGCTGGGGATGCCCTCTTCTGACCCCAAACAAGGGGGAGAATCAGAAGCAGGTTATATCACATGGCACAGACTCTAGCACACCCTGGACTGTCTCTGTATCCTCAGGCTTTCCTGGTCTCTGTTGTAACAGAGCCCAAAGAGATCTGGGCGGGCTGCAGAGCATCAGTTTGGTTTGCCATACTGATGACATCACTTTAATCAGATCAGAGGAGCAAGAAGTTGGCAGTTCATCAGAAGATATGTGTGCTCTGAGACACATGTGCTCAGAGCGTCAGAAATAAGTTTATTGGAGATGCAGGGGTTCCCACATCAGTGGGGCCAGATGTTGTTGAGCACCTCACTTTCCATCCAAGAAGCACGGAGATGCATACACCATCCTTTCTTGACTCCTTCTCTGAGAAGACTCGCCCCCACAGACCATGCAAGTACCATGCCTCCTCAGATCTGTGTTCTGCCCAAAGGGATTGAACCTTCTTTCCTAAACTAGAATCTGTTCCCTTGTACCTGTGCTTGTAAGAGACAAGAAGACAAAGAGGGATCAAAGGGAGAAGTGATGAATCACAGAAAACACCTGTGCTCTCTTCTGTTTATAACTCACTGTTGCCATGTTCCCTCTTCCATAGAGCCCTCTATTGCACTCGATCAAAATATTTACTGCGAAGCACCAATCTATCAACAAATGGATATTTGTGTATGGCTAAAATAGCATTGTGGATCTTCCCTGTAGCTCAGACAGTGAAGAATCTGCCTGCAAGGCAGGAGACCTGAGTTTGATCCCTGGGTCAGGAAGATCCTCTGGAGAAGGGAATGGCTACTCACTCTAGTATTCTTGCCTGGAGAATCCCATGGACAGAGGAGCCTGGTGGGCCACAGTCCATGGGGTCACAAAGAGTCAGACATGACTGAGTGACTAACATACACACACACAAAATAGCATAATTAATTTATTTTCATATCTTCTCAATCTACTTTCAAAGGATTTGAAGTGACATAAAATAAATAACCAGTATATAATGCATAATTAAAAGGATATCAAAAATGTATTGAAGGAAGAAATTGTTGTTTCTAACTTGTGTAGTGAAAGCAGCTACTGCAATGAACGTAGAGCTCAGCTCTGAGTTTCCTGACAGTCAAGGTGAAACGGGAAAGATGGAACGCACTATCTCATGTAAGCTCTGTTACCTCATGAAAGGAAGTGTGCTCATTTTTCAGAAAAGACAACATTTTGGAGGAATTTTTAAGATAATTTTTTTCCATAAGGGATATTCAGTGAGTCAGGGAGTGACTTTCCATCTTTAACAATGGGGTTTGCTGCTTTGCTCATAACAGTGTCTGGAACATAGTTAAAGCCCAACTGGTACTTGTTGAATGACTGTAATAGTTCCTTCCACTGTCACATGAAAAAAAATTGGGAACATAATTTTTTTTCAGTTGCTCAGTCATGTCCGATTCTTTGCTATCCCATAGACTGCAGCACACCAGGCTTCTCTGTCCTTCACTATCTCCCAGAGCTTGCTGAAACTCTTGTCCATTATGTTGCTGATGCCATCCAACCATCTCATCCCCTGTCATACCCTTCTCCTTCTGCCTTCAATCTTTCCCAGCATCAGGGTCTTTTCTAATGAGTGAGCTCTTCACATCAGGTGGCCAGCATCTTGGAGCTTCAACTTCAGCATCAGTCCTTCCAATGAATATTCAGGATTGATTTCCTTTAGGATTGCCTGGTTTGATCTCCTTATAGTCCAAGTGACTCTCAAGAGTCTTCTCCAACACCACAGTTCAAAAGCATCAATTATTTGGTGCTCAGCTTTCTTATAGTCCAGATTATAGTCTAACTCTCACATCCATACATGACTACCGGAAAAACCAGAGTTTTGACTAGATGGACCTTTGTTGGCAAAGTAACGTCTCTACTTTTTAATATGTTGTCCAGGTTGGTCATAGCTTTTCTTCCAAAGAGCAAGCGTCTCTTAATTTTATGGCTGCAGTCACCATCTGCAGTGATTTTGGAGCCCAAGAAAATAAAATCTGTCACTGTTTCCATTGTTTCTCCATCTATTTGCCATGAAGTGATGGGACCCGATGCCATGATCTTAGTTTTTTGAATGTTGAGCTTTAAGCCAGCTTTTTCACTCTCCTCTTTCACTTTTATCAAGAGGCTCTTTAGTTCTTCTTTGCTTTCTGCCACAAGGGTGGTGTCATCTGCATAGCTGAGGTTATTGATGTTTCTCCCAGCAATCTTGATTCCAGCTTGTGCTTCATCTAGACTGCCATTTTGCATGATGTACTCTGCATATAAGTTAAATAAGCAGGGTGACCATATACAGCCTTGATGTACTCCTTTCCCAATTTGGAACCAGTTCATTGTCCCACGTCCAGTTCTTTTTTTTTTTTTTTTTTTCATTTATTTTTATTAGTTGGAGGCTAATTGCTTTACAATATTGTAGTGGTTTTTGCCATACATTGACATGAATCAGCCATGGATTTACATGTGTGCCCCATCCTGATCCCCCCTTCCGCCTCCCTCCCCATCCCATCACTTTGGGTCTTGCCAGTGCACCAGCCCCAAGCACTTGTCTCATGCATCCAACCTGGGCTGGTGATCTGTTTCACCCTTGATAGTATACTTGTTTCAATGCTATTCTCTCAGAATATCCCACCCTCGTCTTCTCCCACAGAGTCCAAAAGTTTGTTCTATACATCTGTGTCTCTTTTTCTGTTTTGCATATAGGGTTATCGTTACTTACCATCTTTTTAAATTCCATATATATGCATTAGTATACTGTATTGGTCTTTATCTTTCTGGCTTACTTCACTCTGTATAATGGGCTCCAGTTTCATGCATCTCATTAGAACTGATTCAAATGAATTCTTTTTAATGGCTGAGTAATATTCCATTGTGTATATGTACCATAACTTCCACATCCAGTCCTAACTGTCGCTTCTTGACCTGTAAACAGATTTCTCAGGAGGCAGGTCAGGTGGTCTGGTATTCCCATCTCTTGAAGAATTTTCAACAGTTTGTTGTGTTCCACATAGTCAAAGGCTTTAGTGTAATCAATAAAGCAGAAGTAGATATTTTCGTGGGATTCTCTCACTTTTTTGATGATCCAACGGACATTGGCAATTTGATCTCTGGTTCCTCTGCCTTTTCTAAATCCAGCTTGAACATCTGGAAGTTCTCAATTCATGTCCTGTTGAAGCCTGGCTTGGAGAATTTTGAGCATTACTTTGCTAGTGTGTGAGATAAGTGCAATTGTGCGGTAGTCTGAACATTTTTGGCATTGCCTTTCTTTGGGATTGGAATGAAAACTGACCTTTTCCAGTCCTGTGGCCACTGCTGAGCTTTCCAAATTTCATAATGTTCAGCCTAATTCTCTGGTAGTTTACTCAGGCTCTTAGGAGTCAAAGGAAGTGTCTCTGGTGGCCTGATAGGTGCAAGAGAAAGCATTTGGAGAATCCAGAGAAAAGAGGAATAACACCCTTGAATAATCTTCCTCTAGCATTTGTTGTTTGCCCCACACCAAGGAGAACAGCGTCAAGCAGAGGTGTCTGCACTGAGCTTCCTGTCAGATGCTCCAAGCCTAAGTGTCCTGAGTTGCTGGTGGAGAGGAGGCCCGGCTCGGCCGCCTGCGAGGAGACCAGGGCTGGGCCACTGCCGGCCCAGGAGCTACTCCCGGGAGGGGGTCCACGCTGCCTCCCATCCCGGCAGCTCGTCACAGGGTCCAGTGCCCAAAAAGCCACAGCACCTCTGGTTGGAAGCTGGGAAAAGCCGCCGATCAGCTCTGTCCTTCTCTTCTCCCTCCGCAGTGAGCGGGAGGCCTCGCTTTGAGCCTCAGACATAAGATGGAAGTGGCCGGGGCTGCCTGTCCCTGTGGGGAGACAGCTGCCCTGGAGCCGCCTAGGTGAGCAGCTGTGGGAAACATTGCCTGTTGTGTAAAGCCAGCGAGATTTAGGGGTCACCGGGGCAGCCCAGGCCTGGCCCAGCCTCATGAGCAGAAACCCTAACAGTTTACGTGGGATGCTGTTGACCAATATCAACGCACCTGTCAATTTGAGTAAGAGTAAAGTGTAACTGCAGGTATCTAATAAATTTCCCTGTTATATAGAGTTGGGTAATGCCATGATTGTGTATTATGAAGAATATTTGCTCAAGATATCTATGCTTTTATCATAAAAAAGTTTAACTTGTTATTTTTTTTTACCTAATTTGCCAAATATCAAGAAATTCTTTGAGGAAACCCCTGAAATCAGCAGCTAACTAGGCCCCAAGCTTTGCCTTCTTAGCTATGGCAGGAGGGTATGAGTTTTTTTTCCCTCTAAAATCTTCATCAAAGCATCCCAGAAGAAGCTAAAAGGAGAGGTGTGGGTACCTGGCACAGACCACTTGGGGTGGAGACTTGCTGTCGATGTTTCCTCACAATAGAACCACAGCACAGGCTGCAAAGGAGAGATCCCAGGAGCTCTGGAAACCCTTGCCTCTGACCACAGACTCTTCCCATATAGAGAGCTGGGCTGCAGAAATCCAGCAGTAAAGCAGCCTCAGCCCAAACTGCTCTGTAGGTTGTTAACAATCGAGCAAAACAGACTTCATCAGTGGTCAGAAGGAGCTTTTGTGAAACACTGGATTGGAAGACGCAACATCGTAGTAAAGAAACTTGAAAGGAGCAAAACGGGCACCTGCGTGCCCATTATACTTCCTTCAAGGTTTTATTGTTATTTACAGGCAGTCTCACACAGTGCTGTGCAGTTTTGCACGAGTATTTACTGTTTAGAGATTCCTTTACTGGGCACAGGGCCTGTGTCTGGAGGCTGCGGGTCCCGCGGGAAGAGCAGGAGGTACACCTGTTGCCCCAGGCAGGCGGCTGCCTGCTGCCTTGGGCACCCCTTGGGCAGGCTCAGCCTGGAGAGGTGGGGGAAGCGAGCAGAGGAGGTGACCCCGGAGGTGGACATGGCTTCGAAGCTGTGATCACAGTGCCAGCACTTGGTGAAGACTGGAAGCCCGTTTCTGAGGTTGTTCTGGCTCGGTGGCCGGCCCAGCCGGAACTGCCTCTCACCCATCACAGAGGTCATCACTCCCAGATTCAGGGCCTCAGGCTGCACAGAAGGGAGCGGACGGGGGCCACTGGCCAGATCGTGCATCCCACGGAGGCAGGGAGACCAGGCAGGGTCAGGAGCAAGTGTGGCATCTGGGAGCATGAACCCAAGTCCGTCAACTTTGTGTGACTGTGAGGGGCGGATGCTGCTTATATTAACACGGGGCCCTGACACCCTCTTCAGTTACCTTCTATCCCTTCCAAATGGTTCGATGTGAACAGAACTCTTCTCCCCTCACTATCTCTAAGTTTTTTGGTCTGTGAAAATGGGCCAACAGTGCCCTCCCAGAGAGAAGCTCTGAGGACCACGAGGGGTTTTGCTGGCGTTTGGTGCTCAGAACAATTTGGCGGTTTCAGGGTGAGGGTGGGGCACTTTCCTCTCCCCCCCCCCCAGCACCTGGGAGACACCTGCTGTCCCACAGCGCCCGCACCAGACCTGGGAGACCTGGGGGAGGCGGTCAGCCGCTCCGCCCTGGGACCTCGGGTCGCAGCCCCTGCAGGTACCCGCCCCGAGGAGTCAACTCTCCCTGCCGCGGCCTCCCAGGATGAGCCTGCATCCAGTGCAGACAAAGGCCTCGCACTCACCCCAGACCCTCCCCTGGAGGAAGAAATCTTCAGAAGACAGGACGCTCACAAAACCACACTGTTCACTGACACCCAAACCAGAGACAACCTCCACCCATCCTTCCGCGGGTGGATCTTAAACTGACACTGCTCAGCAGCAAAAAGGAGCAGATGGCTGAGCTGGTGCCAGAACCGGGCGACCTTGAGAGCCTGCCCGCTCTCAAGGAGGAGAGCCTGCCACGCTCGCCTCACGAGGCCACTCACACGACTTAAAAACAAGAAACTGTAGAGACGGAGAACCGACTGTGGTCGTCAGGGGCCAGGGAAGGGGGTGGCAGGGCTGCGCGCGTGACAAGGCAGCAGGAGGGCCCCGCACGGCCCTGGGCCTGAGCACCAGTGAGCCCCCGAGTGCCCAGAGGTCCCCGAGGTCCCCCCTTCACTGTCCCCCCACCCCGCCAAACAGTAGAGCAGCTTCCCAAAACAGAAGGAGGGAGAGGCCACAGGAGGAGCCGGGGACTGGCAGGGGCTTTGGGCTGAAGCTCCAGGTTTGGGGGCCAGGCAGGCAGGAAGCCACACTGCTCCCAGCTGGTCTGGTCTCATAATTCCAGCTCACTTGGTGGAAAGGACTCAGAACACAATGTATGTGGCTGCCGGATGGAAGAGCTAGGAGCCCGGAGGCCAGGGCAGCAGGAACAGCACCTGACCACATGGGGCCTGAGATGACGGGGCCCCCAGCCCGGGGTCTGCACAGAGCAGCAGTGATGAGTCAGCTTCCAGGGGGTCGCTCTCACGGCCAAGTGAGGAATAGGTGTTTATGCAGGGGGATCTCAGCGACCATGCTCTACTTCACCCCCAATTCCTAACAGGTAAAATAGAAAGTTACCTTTTAAAAGTGCCTCTCCTAAGACTCACGTGTTCATTTTACAGCTAACGTCCCAGTGGAAGCGGGCCAGGCAGCACCCCAGGAGTTGGCTAATCCATGATTGTCTGTCAGGCACCCCGAACCCCATCCACTGCTGTGTCTAAACCGTGTGCATTACATCTTATGATGGCTGGGGGGTGGGGGCTGAGGCCCAGGGGTGGTCAAATCTGTCCAGCCTCCAGAGCTAATCCACACTCTTGCTGGAGGATTCTCAGCTGGAGTCGGTGACTCACTCCCCACCAGTCACTTCCTTCCTGCTCCTGGAGGGGGCCTTCCCACAAGGAGGCGAGAATCACTGC
This sequence comes from Cervus canadensis, assembly GCF_019320065.1. NCBI lineage: Eukaryota > Metazoa > Chordata > Mammalia > Artiodactyla > Cervidae > Cervus > Cervus canadensis. Next base: position 247,000 of record NC_057394.1, on the reverse strand, counting down.
CGCCAGCTCCCCACAGCCCGCGCAGCCTGTGACCAGGTCTCCTGCTGGACCTGTGGCCTGTGCCCTGGTCCGATCTCCCCTCATATACATGTTACTCAGCCTGGAGGGAATTTAAAAGGTGGATTAACAAGAGAAATAGGATCTGTGGCGTCATCATCTTTGTTGTTGTAACTGAAGATGTTTCTGATGTGGCCACCGTTCTGACTCTCAAGGACCCAGGAGTTGAGGTTTGCTGGGCCCCATCAGGTGTCCAGATGGGAAACGGCCAGCAGGACTTCGGGACCGCCAAGCAAGCCAGCGCGCCTTGTCGGCGGGTTTCCCCGAATTCCTTTCTAGCCCTCAATGCTGAGTTTACAAAGGCAGCTGAGAAGTCCCAGGGCCAGAAGCACACACAGATCTAATTTCTTTAACTCTTAAGTGGGGTTAAGGCAAAGCGTTGAGAAAAGGAAGCAGAAACAACTGTTCCAGCTCATGATGAGAATCGAGCTTTGACCCGCTGTTTCTTGGCTTTAGCCTCAGCTGCTAGGTGTGTGTTAATTTCACATGTGTATCAGTCTCCCCATAAAATAATCAGAAATACAAAAAAACAAAAAGATGGCTGCATGGTATTTCGAAATTTTTGTTTGAAAGGACTGGGTTTTGTTCTTCTTTTTGGAAGGGACCTTGTACTTTTGTTTCATCTTTGCTTTCACAGTATTTTGTTCTCTAAACTGGATGCCAGCATCTGCTCTATATATAGATAGACATCATTGTGTAATCACCAGCACGAGGCTCTCTCAAGACGGACTCAGATATTCAGAGGCTTTTGTACTAACAAGTTTTTACAAACTCCCGGCTTGTGCATAACACCCTTGATGGCTTGATTTCTCTTTGAGCCTTTCAGAGCCAGTCAGCAGAGCCCAGCTCAGCCCAGAACGTCAACCGTCGCCAGCCACATCTGCCTCCTCAGCACTGTGCTGAAATGCTCAATCCCTGGTTAGGTCACCAGACTGTCTATTCAAAACTCAGAAGGCCGATGTCACAGCTGATGCCAAAGCTAACTTTTCTCCCAGAATCTTCCATGCACACCTGTCACTGAGTTTCTCAGCCACATCCCTACTGTGGCCCCAGTGGGCTGCTGGGACCCACCAAATTTCCTCTGCGGCCGTGGCAGGGGGTGCCATGCCTAGACGGCAGACAACCACATGTAGACATCAGTCACCAAAATCACTGTGACATGGGGTGACTTCTCAGGTAACAGAAATAACCTATACTAGATGATTTTTATTTTAAGCCAACTGTGAAGCAATGGGAATAGTACAAAAATTTATAGAACTATTATCTTTGCCCAACTTCCTCCTTAGGAAATAAAAACACGATTGCATCTTTGGTCACACACATTGCTAAACCATCTTACTTTCTTCTCTCCCATAGATTTTTACCAGAACTGGGCAACATTGCCACGTCACCTACAAAGCACAGTGAAAGCTGAGATGTGTTTAAGTGAACAGGGGCTGAAATTCAGAACATCATCCTTTATTCTTTTCCTTAGAAGTCTGTGCTTACCAGCCTCAGTGTGACTAGAGCCGAAAGAGTGTTCTTTTTCATCGCACACGACGATCCTGAAGTGCTTAATAACGCCAATTATACATTTCTCTTTATCACTGCTGATGGCATGATTGACCGTGCGTGCGTTGTGAGTGAGACGTCTGATTCAGCAGCTAAGTCAACTGCTGGGTTTACTCAGATTTCTGACGGGGTGATTAGCATGTGCCACCTGCTGGAAACATCGACAATGTCCCCAAGTGACAAGGACTCCTGGAACGTGGCCTGGAGCCATTGGGCAAACCCAGGAGCCTGTCAGCACTTGTGGGGCTGCTGAGGGTCGGTGGTCAGACCACAGGTCCTCTGCTGACTGGACTTCCTCCAGATCTTCCCCAGCCACTGGGATCCTAAGGTTCCTCTGTTAAACAAGCCTCTCTGGGCCTCCACCAGACAAACCTGGGCCTCGCCTCTCCCAGAGCCAGTTCATACCATCAGCACGACCTGAGGGGCCCATTAAAAGCAGCTGCTTTTTAAAAGCAGAACCATCCTGAGGTTCTGACTCAGCAGTCCAAGGCAGGCCCAGAATTGGCCTTTCCTCTGATCCTGAAGGATGCTGCACTGTTGTTTCTGGAAAAGAGTAGCCAGCAGCCCCAGTCTGCCCTAGACAAAGGGGGTCCTTAGGACTCCAGTTAAAACTGGAGTGTCCGGGGAGCCTGTGATGGCCCTCTGCGACCCCAACCAAAGCCCCCCAGGGGTGGGGTTCTGTCACTAGCTCGCGGTGCATTCCTGGAAGACGTCCTCCTGAGGAGTAAACACATCAGCAGGATCACAGAACAAGCCTCAAAACACCTAATCTGGATTTGTTTACAAGAAGTTTTCTCTTATAAAGAGGAACTTTGAAAGAAGTAACCATTCAAATAGGGGAAAAAACTTTCAGCCATTGTGCATCTAAACTAAAGATGAATTTTATATACTTCACTTCTTTAGGTCTCAGCTCTGAACTTTATAAAGTGTTATGTTCTTTTCTAATATAGTGCATAGGTTCATTTCCATATCTTCATTTTATGCATGAAGCAGCTTTAGCTACATCTACTAACATTCAGAAAACTAAGATCATGGCATCTGGTCCCGTCACTTCATGGGAAATAGATGGGGAAACAGTGGAAACAGCGTCAGACTTTATTTTTAGGGGGCTCCAAAATCACTACAGATGGTGACTGCAGCCATGAAATTAAAAGATGCTTACTCCTTAGAAGGAAAGTTATGACCAACCTAGATAGCATATTAAAAAGCAGAGACATTACTTTGTCAACAAAGGTCCGTCTGGTCAAGGCTATGGTGTTTCCAGTGGTTATGTATGGATGTGAGAGTTGGACTGTGAAGAAAGCTGAGCGCCAAAAAATTGATGCTTTTGAACTGTGGTGTTGGAGAAGACTCTTGAGAGTCCCTTGGACTGCAGGGAGATCCCACCAGTCCATCCTAAAGGAGATCAGTCCTGGGTGTTCATTGGAAGGACTGATGCTGAAGCTGAAACTCCAATACTTTGGCCACCTCATGCGAAGAGTTGACTCATTGGAAAAGACCCTGATGCTGGGAGGGATTGGGGGCAGGAGGAGAAGGGGACGACAGAGGATGAGATGGCTGGATGGCATCACCGACTCGATGGGCATGAGTTTGAGTGAACTCCGGGAGTTGGTGATGGACAGGGAGGCCTGGCGTGCTGCGATTCATGGGGTTGCAAAGAGTCGGACACGACTGAGCGACTGAACTGAACTAACATGTTAGCAACATTTCTGTTAGTTATATAGCAACCATCAAACAGACACCTTGTGGCTTAAAGTGGCACCACCCTCTGGTTCTGGGGTTGGTGGGCAGTTCTCCTGGTGGCGGGACGGGTGCTCTAGGGTGGCCTCATTTGCCAGTGCAGGGGTGGCCTTGTTTCCCCACATTTGATCACTCATTCTCACAGCAGCAAACCAGCCTTGTTAGCTCAGCATCAAGGGGTTTCCCACAGCATGGGCAGCAAACTCCAGGATCTGTGCACATTTCAAGCCCGTGCTTGTATCCCAGTGGTCAAACCAATTTACGTGGCCAAGCCTAGAATCAGCGGGGAAACGGACCTTTGACTCTTTGTCTCAGGGAGACAAAGGAGTGTGGATTATTTGCCAAAATCTCTGTTTCTCGTAACAAAAACTTCATTTCTTAATTGTCTTTCAAAGCAACTTGTGAGAAAGGAAAAGACTTACTACCAGAACACTAACCGGCCAAGCGCTAACAGGGAGAGCTCTAAGCAACAGAGTGCTAACCGGCATGCCACTAACCAGCAGAGTGCTAACCAGCAGAGCGCTAACTAGCAGAATGCCAGCTCACAGAGCACTAACCAGCAGAGTGCTAACCAGCGTGCCACTAACCAGCAGAGCGCTGACCAGTAGAGCGCTAACTGGCAGACCACTAACCAGCAGAACGCTAACTCACAGAGCACTAACACTAGCAGAGCACTAACCGGCAGACCACTAACCGGCAGAATGCTAACTCACAGAGCACTAACCAGCAGAGTGCTAACTGGCAGACCACTGTGAGGCTGTGCCATGACAGGCAGCCTAGATTAGGAGTAGGCCTGGTTTCCCGGGGTAACATGATTATCAGGCCACCTGGAGCCAGCCAATCAATATACGCCTAGCAAACAAAAGGGAACCTATCAGGGAAAGCTGAAAAAGCCCGCGAACACCCAAGTTTGAAAAAAAGCCCGTGAAGGTTTGGGCCAATGAGATTACTTCGCAAACAGGTAACCAATCCGCTTAAGCCAGCCACCAACTGCTTATGCGCACCCTATAAATTTGGGTGACCGTTTGGGCCCGGGGCTCTCTGACCCTGCACCACTGCGTTGGTTGCGGCAGGGGCCCTGACTCGAGTCAGCAATAAACTTCCCTTTCTTTGCGTGTTGCATTGTCTTGGAAGCCTTCTCTCTTCCCGCTCGTGGATTTGGACATCAGGCATAACACCACTAACCAGCAGAACACTAAGTCACAGAGCACTAACCAGCAGAGTGCTAACCAGCAGAGCACTCCCCCAAGTCTGCATTGACAGGCAGGCCCAGTTCCAGGTCCTCAGACCGATCAGCTAGGCCCCCAGCACAACCCCAACTCTAGGGTCCAAGGACACCCTCAGCCTGGGCAAACGGAGAGAGCGGTCGCCTGTAGTCACCCTGTGAGCCGGAACCCCTGTCCCCCTTCGGCAGGGGAACACCGGGGCCGGGAGGCACACAGGGCTGTCCGGCGCTCTGATGGGGAAGGTTCAGGCTGAGGACCGGCCCGTGCACACGGCAGCTCCTGTGACGACCGAGGGCATTGTCCCCTCCGCTCGGGGCTGCTACCCGGTCCTCACTCGCTTCGTTTAAGATCATGATTCCTGATTCCTGTGGTCTGCATTAAAACTGTTTCAGGATGCGCCATAACAGGGAGGAGGTGTGGCTGGCTCTGAAGAAGCGTGAAAACCCGCGAGGATGGGGCCCCCAGAGCCCCCACACAGCTCCTGGCAACCCTTGCTCGTGCTTCTCGGGGTCATGAATCTTCACGGTTTTAAGGCTAGGGCGTTTCTCTTGCTGTGAAATGTCTGTTCATCATTATTGCTCACTTTTCTGTTGGGTCTGTGCTCTTTTGTATTGACTCATTGGTATCTTCATTTATTAAAGAAATGACTCTTGCTTAGATTATAGTATGCAAATACCTCTGGGTTTGGTTATTTTGCCTTTGGCTTGTGTTTTGTTAAAGATATAGTTTTTCTATAATAAAATTTATTGATAGATTTATTTTTTAATATAGTTTTTAATCAGCTAACCTAAAGACCTTTATTTGATTTTTGAACATTTTTATTTTAAAATTCTTTTCATTAGGGCTCAGATCCCATATATTATCGGCAGATGCTTCCAGTGATGTGATGCTATGCTGTGTTATTTTATTTTTAAAATTATCTTTATTAACTATTTTCTCCTGGCGTTTCGTATCATACTGTAGAAAGAGCTTTCCCTCTCACATTATTTTTAAAATCATTCTTATTTTCATTTACTATTTTCATGCTTCCTTTGTCTCCAGTTAAATTTTTATTTGTTTTGAGTTTTTTTGATTAAGATATAAGATGTGGATTGAAGCTAATTTTTCAGATGGCTCTTTAGTTTTCTCAGACCACGTGTGGCTAATCCTTTCCCTACTGTCTGAAATGGCATTTTTATCAGTAGATTCCTGTGTAATCTTGCATTTCTGGGTTTTCTAATTTGTTCATTGATCTGTTTGTGGACCAGCACTACGCCACCACGGTGAGTCTTTTTCCTCGGGTATTTTTTGTGGCTGTCTTTGCTTCCTTACCTTCTCTGGTTAAAAAGGACGTGCGGCCCCGGGTGCGTGCTCTCCGCAGGGCCGTCTGTCTGGCACGGCTCTGCCGGCTCTCCCACTGCACCCCCCTGACTCCCTCCGCTGCAGGCTGGTTCCTGCTTTGTGATTCAACCCGACAGTCTTTCTTTTAGACAGTGAATTGAACTGATTTAAGGACAGTGGTTGCTGGTCACACTCCCAATGTCCTCAGCCTCGTGGGGTCAGTCCCTGAGCTGCTCAGGAAGTTTTCCTGGTACGCACTCATGGTCGCTCATCCTTCTGTTTCTCTGAAACCCTAGTATTCAGACACTTCACTCCCGAGCTGACCACAAATCGCCCACACCTCTTCTCGGGTGTCTCCCCATCTCTACATTTGAGCTCTGTCCTGGCCGACAGACCTTCATGGGATTTGAGTTCAGTAAGCCTATATTTTAATTTCTTTCCTGTTCTCTGCCCGTTAGAAGATAGCATCCTGTTCTTACATGATGGATATGCACTAATTTCTGAAATGTTCCTGAGGACAGTAATTCGACCTTTAACTTTCTATTTTTTTATGTAGCTGTCTGCTCCAAGGTCATGTCAGCTCATCTCTGTGAGGATGCTTTGCAGCGTGAGTGACAATCCTCTGGGTTCACTAATAGGCCAGATCCCTAAACTCAAGTGTAAAGAGAAGAAGCAGTATCTACCGGCCATGTTCTCAACATACCTGTGTGTTTCACCTCAGTGTTGCTCCACTGAATTGGTAAGAATTGTGCTGACTCGTTGCCCAATTCACTGACATCTTTTAAAATTAGGCTTCACAGCAAATTACTATTCCATGCTCGAGGGCAAAATATCACATCCTGTGTGTTAGTTATTAGCTTTAACATTTAGGATTCCAGTCATGGATTACTTTGCTTTTCATAGTTCCTCTGAATTCCACAAAGTTTTCTTCACACCAAAACACAAAATCAAATATTAAATGTGTCTAGGTAGAGTCGATCTGGTTGAGTGTGGAAGGCTCTTGGGGTCCTGCCGTCTCAGCCTCATACCCTTCAGGGACCCAGCGGCCATCCAGCAGGGAACACAGGAGCAGGGAGGGGCTGCAGGGAAGGAAGAGGTACAAGCAGCAGCAGGTCCTGAAGGAGGTGTGACTGGAAGCTGGCGGAGGGGGTCGTCTATTGAAAAGAAGGTTAAAGTTATGAAGAGAAGACCACTCGTGTCTTCCCAAGGCCTTGGGTGCAGTGAAGGCTCTGGACTTCAGCTTTTTTGGCTTCAGGGCAAATCTGCATTTCTTCTGCAGAGAGGCCAGTGGGAGAGAGGCGGGAGGGGCAGAAGCGAGGCCAGGTCAGGGTGGGACGGAATCTTCGGGTTTGGCAATGAGCAAGTAAGATGTCAGAAATTTTAATCGGTGAGGTCTCCACGAAGACTTGAGGTCAGAAACCTGACTGAAAGGGTCCCAGAAGCTCACACAGCAACGGACACTGCTGGTGGGAGCTGGTGAACCAGCGAAGGAGGTAGGACACCGCGGCTCCCGCCAGTCTGGCGCCACCCTCGCCTGCACCCCACAACCTCAAGGCAAGTAGCAGCTCATCTTCAGCTGAAGACTCGGTCAGACTTGCTGCCTTGTTTGTCCTTGACACCAAGATACCTACTGTGATGCTGCAGAAGGCAGGTTACTTCACCGAGGCGCGGCAGACGCTGAGGCCTAGGCGGGGGGAAACATCCCTGACCCAGAGTCAGAGCCCTGGACCCAGCTCTGCCTCCCCTCCAGCCCGGCCTGCCCTGTGAGGTTGAAACATGTGTTATTGCTATCCACTGGGTATGGGGCCGTTTTCACAGCATCACTTCCATTTTTAAAAGTTAAGTAGCTCAAGAGTGCCTCTGGACCCAGGACAAGGTGACTCTAAAACACTTTCTGACATTTATGTTCAATTTTGTCCTGGAAGAAACGAGCTTCAAGAACTCATCCGCTTATTTTAGTGAAGTGAGGGTGGTAGGGCAGAGTCTAAAACCAGAGAGACCACACACATAACTACTTATGCTAACTTTGCCAGCAAGAAGGCCCCACCTCCCCACCACCCCCGCACACAGCACCAAGACACGACCTCTGCCTGGTCACCCAACAACATGCAAAGCCAGCCGCCTCCACAGTGAGGGTCACACAGGCACATGGACGGGGCAGTGAGTGCCCCCCAGACCGCCTTCCCACATAGAGGCCAGGGCCCTTCGTTAGAGTGCATTTCCAGTCTCTCCACCCCATGTGAATATGGCAGGTGACCCGCCCCTAGAGGACACTGAAGGTGCATCGCCGCAATGGCAGTAAAACTAGAAACATGGAAATTCATCATTTGTGTTCAAAACTTTTCTGTTCTTCTGGATTAATTCCCTAAGAATATCTCCAGGGCAGGATTAAGAGACATAAGTGAACCTTCTCAGGACTAACATCCCTGAAAAGTGATTGCGTAACTGAGGCTACAGATAACCCCACCATCACTAATTACTGGCAACTAAAACTCCTTGTTTTCAAAACACCCAACAAATATATCAGATGTATCCTAAAAGCACACTCACTGGCTGCAGGAACACCCTGTCTTCTTCTTGGCCTTGGAGCTCATCCAGATACAGGTGGTTCCCAGTTGTCCCTCTGCTTAATCCTTAGCTCAATCCCCACACTGCATCATTATCTGTATGATCGTGGTTCTTTGAAACTTGTGGAGACTTTACGGCTCAGCATATGGTCAAATTTTGCCAATTTTGTAAATGTTCCTCATGTGTTGAAAATTTTGTGGTTTCCTGTTCCCTGAAGATATTTCCAGTTTCATCTTTTTTTCCATTTAAAACACAGGGAGCACCACTGTCCTCTAATCATCTCATGATTTCAGTAGCTGTTGTCTCTGGGAGTCAGTTCTGAGGTTTCTACTGGTTCTACTCATGTCAACTCACTTTGCAAGATGCTCATGCCTTGGAGACACTGGGCAGGTTTGGGGCCTTGAATGGAGACTGTCACTTTTTCTTGGCATCTTGGGATGTCTCCAACCACGGCTGCTTCAGCCAGTCCCGTGGAGTGAGAGCGTTTGGCTGCCCAGACACAGGAGCTGGGGGCAGGGACTCCCCACTCTGTCCCTGCCCTGCAGGAGCCTGGAAACTGCTTTTAGAGATTGTTTCTGGTTAACCTTCCCCCAGGGCTCTCCTGTGGGGCCCCCACGTGTCTCTCACAGAGACCGCAATTTCTGGTACCTGGAAAACCCCCGGGAAGAGCCCCCTCTGTGCTGGCTCAGGACTCTGGCTGCTTTGACTGCAGCGTCACAGCTTCGAAACTCCTGAGCCTGAGTCAACCCCTCGGTGCATTTAAGATGCCCTCAGTGCTTTCAGGTGTCTCAGGCCGGAGGAGCAGCAGCCCTGACTGGACAGAGGTGCCCAGTATCCCCATCAAGGCCCCCCATGACCTGTAATCTCCAGAGGCCACCGGCGGCACCTCCGTATTCCTCAGAACAGATATCTGTGGGCCAATTTCCCTCCAAAAGGAAGTAAGTTTGAGGCAATTTGAGATTCCTGCAAAATAAGGATGGGGCCTGTTGCTCACACTACCCTTGTGGAAAGGCAGAGGGACAGGAAAGTCTGCTGCGGTCACAGCACGAGGGAAGATTTACAAATATTAAGGATTTAATTAAAACGTATTGTGTCACAAACACTCGATCCTGTGCACACATCACAACCAGTCGTGTGCAAGGGCTTCATGTAGCTGTGGTGTCACTGGTAACATCTCAAGGCCTTACTAATAAACTCAATTTTCAAGGCAAATTGGACCAAAACACGGATGGAAGCTGAGCCAAACACACAGTTATCATGTGAATGAGCAAATCAAAAAAGGCTCTGGTATTTATTTTCTGCAGAACATAGGTAGAAACTGTTTTAATATTAAACATTTAAATCTAGAACCATGTAAAAATTCACTACTTAAAAGTTCACAGAATGCAAAATGGTGTCACGGATCGGGTCTTGGACAGAAAAGAACACCAGTAGAGACTAGCACTGTCTCTTGCTACAAACTGAACTCGAGGCCTTCCAGCCTTTCACTTCTATGAGTAATTCCTCAGTGTGTGTGAATCCTTGCCAGTGTTTCAGATTCTTCCCTCAGGACAAGCCCTTAGGAACTCCGAACTAGCAGACTTTTCTGCTCTAATCTTGTTGAGAGCATGCTAGTAACTAAAACTTAGTTCCAGCCAGGGTGGATGGGCGAGTGGGAGCCAGACCAGGCAGCTGATGGTGACCTTTCTGTTCATGGGGGCAGGTGCAGTTTCTCCAGGTTCTCTGCCTTGGGCCCCACCATCAAGTCAATCAAGTAGCAAATGTGAATCAAGTGGTCAGTGGAGAGAGAGCCCAGGCGGACAGTCAGCACACGGCTGGAAGGGCGAGCGCAGCAAAACCACACGTTCAGAAGCATCCTGTGACTTGCCCAGTCTCTGCTTTGCCCTTCACGCACAGGCTGTCCACACTGTGTGAGCAAACAGGACAGAGCGGCTTCTGCCCCAGGCACCTGGCAGGATGCTGAAGTGATCAAAAACTTCTCAGCCTGTGTGGCCAATGGGCTTCAGAAAAAGAAAGACGAGAGTCATGTAGACCCACGATTGAATGAAAAGTCTCAGATTCCCAGCTGCAGACTCGGTCACTGACATCAGTCCTATGTTCCATCATTGCTAATGGCAGATATCCACCAAGCACCACTGACTGTGGGCCTGATCAGTGCCCGTAACCAGGTAAACAAAAATAACAGAAGTCTTTTGATTGTGACGTGCAGGCTTTATAGACTAAGAAATTTTATAGACTTTATAAAATTTAGACTAGACTATAAAATCTAGAATTTATAGACTTAAAGTGCCGACTATTTTTTAGGCAGTAATTCATACATTTATCTTCTACTGTGCGGAACCCAATTCCTCATAATATGCCCCCTTCCACAGAGCTGCATGGTGAACTCCCATTCGCGAACTCCGCACTGCAGAGCTTTGTAATTGTTACTGTAATGTAGTGAAGACCAGAATTCTGAAATGAAAATAGCACTGCTATTTTGTCATTAACCCGTTCCTCTAACTATGTCATCCTCAAAATTACGCATGTAATTCTGACAAAGAAGAATGAATCAAAAGATAATGTTATCATCACTTTATTTCCTTTGTATCACAGAAAACCCATTCCTAACAGAAAAAGCTGGGGAGAGAGGAATGGCTTAAAACGGCTAAAACTTTCTGTCTTCAAGTCCACTGGAGAAAAAGTTACTGAAGATCCGCCACCTAAGCTGCAGATGAAAATATTTGGAACTGTCCAAGTTATTATAAAATTCAAAGACAGAAGAGGAAGGGACTGAGGAAGGGAAGGGGAGGGGGGAGGACGCACGGAAAGAGAAGAGGAGAAGATGGAAGGAGTTAGCTGGGGGAGAATCAGTTCCGTTCAGTTCAGTTGCTCAGTCGTGTCTGACTTTTTGCGACTCCATGAACTGCAGAACACCGGGCCTCCTGTCCATCACCAACTCCCAGAGTCCACCCAAACCTATGTCCATCAAGTCGGTGGTGCCATCCAACCATCTCATCCTCTGTCGTCCCCTTCTCCTCCTGCTCTCAATCTTTCCCAGCATCAGGGTCTTTTCAAGTGAGTCAGCTCTTCGCATCAGGTGGCCAAAGTACTGGAGTTTCAGCTTCAACATCAGTCCTTCCAATGAACACCCAGGACTGATCTCCTTTAGGTTGGATCTCCCTGTAGTCCAAGGGACTCTCAAGAGTCTTCTCCAACACCACAGTTCAAAAGCATCAATTCTTCGGCACTCAGCTTTCTTTATAGTGCAACTCTCACATCCATACATGACCACTGGAAAAACACAGCCTTGACTAGACAGACCTTTGTTGGCAAAGTAATGTCTGCTTTTTAATATGCTGTCTAGGTTGGTCATAACTTTCCTTCCAAGGAGTAAACATTTTTTAATTTCATGGCTGCAATCACCATCTGCAGTGATTTTGGAGCCCTGAAAAGTAAAGTCAGCCACTGTTTCCACTGTTTCCCCATCTATTTCCCATGAAGTGATGGGACCAGATGCCATGATCTTAGTTTTCTAAGATCTTGAATATTTTTGAGAAGAGAACGTCTTCACCTTATTCCTGAGCATGGGGCGCTGAGGTGCGCTCCTCCAAGCGGCATCACTGAGAGGATACCCCCTGCAGGGAAGGACATTCATTCCTTCTGCCAAGTGCAGAGGCCACTCTCTGGTCTCTCCCCTTCCCGGAGCTTGGGTGCCATGGAGACTGTCATGTGACCCAGCAAACACAGTCGTCCAGGCTGCACCGGACAGGCGTCCACTCTCCGTCCTCTCCGAGATGCTTGGAGGCCCCCGACTGACTCTTTCCCACGGCAGGGGGTACCTGCAGGGCACGTGGGAGAAAGCCTACCAGGATCACAGGAGAAAGGTAGGGGCAGATGTGCAGAGCAGCACCTCGAAGCCACAGATCCCCTGAAAGCCAAAGGCGAATTTTCTTTTTGGAGATGGAATAGGTGAAATGGCATATCCTTAAAAGGTTGGTCATGCCACGCAATGAAAATTCCATTAAATAGACTATGGCTTCCAAGTGCCATGTTTTAGGACCATCCTTTCTCAATCATGGCATATTTCCCCTATCGAAACAACAAACTCCAGTAGGGACTAGGAATGGGCTTTTGTTTCTGTTAAGAGATACACTATTATTTCCATATATCTGATGCAAACGTGGGTCTCATTTGAGAAGGTGGCCCTGTGGTCCCAAGTGGCTGGGCAGTCTTCTGCCCTCGAGACCTCTCAGAGCCATCCAGGTGCAGGGTGCTGGCTGACCATCAAAGCTGAGAAACAAAGAAGCGGCTGTGTGGGAATCGGGGTGCCAGGGGATGATCTAAAGGAGTGAACCCAAGGTTCCTGCTCCTCCCGGGGTACCGCCCGCCTGGGTGCAAGGCTTGCACACTGCCTCCTCACCTGGCCTCGCACCTGCTTCCCTGCGGGAGCCCCTAGGAGCCTCTTGGCTTCGCCCCAGTTCACCTCCCTTCCTGCGACCCCCAGTTCTGGAGCCTTCCCTGCTCACTGATAACAAGGATGGCATGCAACCTCCCTGTCCCCCTCCGCCCCTCCCCAGTCTGGGAGGGTGGCCAGTCTGGTTGCTCAAGCATGTTGGAGGGTGGGAAGGACTCACCCCGGTATCCCTGTGGTTCTTCTTCTGTACTCGATGGGGTCAGCTCTTTAGAGGAGCTCCTCACTGCTTGGGCTGAGAACCCCTGAGGGTAGGAAGGGACTCAGTGCAGCTTTAGGATGACTGGAACCCCTCCACCAGCCCACAGCACCCCCAGAGTGAGGCCCCTCCCCGTGTCTGGGCAGGGCCTCGTCTCAGAACCTCAACACCCATTCATGCTAAGAAAATTACCTTAATAAAACAGAAATTGCTGCTGATATTTCCTTAACAAAACCCCGTAGCGCCTCCACCCTCCTCTGACCCCACCCTAACAGACTCACGCTGAGGAGTCTGGCTCACTTCTGCCCTCTCCCACGGCCCTGGGCGATGGGGCAGCACAGACTGTCCAGTCTCATCCACCATGCCCTCCTCCACACGCAGTGGGGAGGCCCTCTCTCTTGCCTGTCCTTCTGGGGTCCCCTTGCTTCAGGGCACAAGTGCTGGCTCCCAAGCCTGCTTTCCGAGACCCCCGGCCAGCTCCGGGCTCTCTGAGAAGACGCCTGCTCCGTCACCACAGGGCTCCGTGGGCTCGGGTCCCAGGTGCCTAGAGCTCGGGTCCTCACACTGGAAGACGCAGTCGTGCAGCTGCTGCTTCCAGATGATCAGATCAGAGGTCTCAGCAGCTGGGGCTACGTGAGCAAGTGGCTAGAATATGGGGGTTCCTTCTTACTGCAAGTGTAATACTTACGGCCCTCGTGCATTTCGTCCATCACATTTTAAAATACAAATTCTTCCCTTGTTTGTACAATTTCTGATACAAAACTCGGCATGGATCATTTTGCACTTAATCAATGGCTAAGATGCTAATGCTGAAAATACTGCTGGAAGCTCAGAAACTAGAGTCCGGTGGACTCAGGGATGTAGTTCACTGTCTCAAAGCCAGGCAGTGCAGAGTGGAGATGTCAGCGCAGCTCTATTTAATATCTCATCCCACACACACTTGATTCTCTGCTTGAAAATGACCATGTTGAGCCATGTCTGAGGGCTGCCTGTTCCCCTCCAGGGGATGCTCAGGTTCTGAATCAAGTCCAGAGCCTCTTTCAGAACTTTCTGCCCAGACCAACTTGGTATCTCCGATGCTGTAACAACCTGCACGTGTTCCCAGGGCCCAGAGACCAGAAGCTGCCCAGTGAAAACTCAGGGTAATTGACTGGTGAGGGTGTGTGGGTCACACTGCCCGCTCTGTGCAGGTGCAGGAGGCCCGGCCGGTGGTGGACAGCCGCGCCCTGCCAACCCTCAGTCACCTCTGCCTGAAACTCGGCAAACTCAAGGTAAGTTTCAGTTCTATTCCAGTTACTGTTACGGCCAACACAACACAAAAAATATCAGCTTAAAAACCCAGGAAAATGAAAAAAACAGGCTCGTAGGGAAGAAGCAAGTCATGTATCAAAAATAAAACGCCTCTCAGTTCAGTTCAGTCGCTCAGTCGTGTCCGACTCTGCCACCCCGTGAATCGCATCCCGCCAGCTAAGCCTGTCTCGCCCAGAATGGAGCTGGCGACAGCTGGGCCAGGGATCTTCCTCTGATCTCCCTGCTGACCGGGCAGGGATCCGGAAGTGGGGAGGGGGCAGAGGGGATCCACCGTAGCAATTTATTCAGCACAGATCTAGAGTAATTAATTAGCATTGTTCCTTTAAACCAGACCCTTCCGTGGCCACCTCGAAATTTTTATTTCTTGGAGTTGAAGCCATCTGGTGAGAGTTAGCATCGCACACCTCCCAGAGCAAAACGCTGCGAGCTTTCCGTGCCCCCAGTGTCAGCCTAACCAGGCAAAATAGAGGAGCAAATAGGCAGATCAGTCGGTTCAAACCTTCTTTACTTCTGAGCAGTATAAAATCTCCCTCTTAAAATATAAAGTGATTTCCTTTGTATTTCACTGACACAGCTCAGAGGTTTTGAGGAATGACCTAATTTCGCAAAGAATCGCTTCTCCCTCCCGGTTACTTCCACTCCAAGTCTGTGAAATTTGGCCCCGCCCTCGGGTATCCCAGTTAGGACACAGGAGCCCGCCTGCTGCCCAGGGAGCGGCCGCAGCAGCGCGGGCAGGTGCGAGGGGGCCCCGAGGCCCGGGGCGGGGCTGCAGGCCCCCTGGACAGGGCTGTGCGCGGGGCGGCCCTGGCGCGGCCCTGGCACGGCCGGTGTGTCTGTGCAGCTGGAGGAGGGCCGGCTGTCCGTCATCGACAGGGATAACCGTCTGCTGCTGGAGAAGGTGTCCCGCATCGTGAGGACTGGGGGGTGGGCCCGCAGCGGTGTCACCTGTGCGCACAGGAGGTAAGGGGGCCCCACCCGTGGGTGGGACCACACTGGGCGAGCCAGGCGCCTCCACCCCCGGCAGAAAGAGAGCCGGCGCCTCCAGAGTCAGGCCGGTTCCCACCCTCAGCGACACCTGGACATGAGCAGCAGCTCTCACGGTTGCAGGTCCCGGTCCACACTGGCCCTCCCAAGCCCGTTCACTTCATTGTGAACGAGAGGTGACACTCCTGCTCAGGAAACCTTCCTGCCCAGAAGGCACCCAGCTCCTTCTCTTGAAATGAGGATGAGAGTTGATGCCACCACAGGCTTCAACTCTCTCCATGTTTCAACATCTATGCTGTTTTTTGGAGTCTAAACAGGGAGAAAAGAGAGCAGCAGCTTTGCAGCCTGAGAGAGAAAAACCCGTTCTGGAGAAGGTCACAAACTCAGCGCAGGACCTGTTCGCCACACACCCTGTGGAAGGCAGACCCACCGCTGGAGGAGGTACCTCCCTTTTCTATTCCTTCCAACCCAGAGCTGTCTGAG
Source organism: Cervus canadensis (assembly GCF_019320065.1). Classification (NCBI taxonomy): domain Eukaryota; kingdom Metazoa; phylum Chordata; class Mammalia; order Artiodactyla; family Cervidae; genus Cervus; species Cervus canadensis. Next base: position 231,108 of record NC_057394.1, on the reverse strand, counting down.
TTTTCCATTCCTTTCATCAGATTCATCACAGGTATGGACACGCAGACTCTTTGCTACTTTAGGGCATTTTACTCTATTGTCAGCAAATGTGCCGAATGGTCGTACCTTAATAATGGAAGACACAGAACAATGACTCAACTGAGGAATTCGCCCACTGTTTCCTCACTTAGAAATGATGTGCGTGTCAGTCGCTCACTCGTGTTTGACTCTTTGCAGCCCTATGGACCGTAGCCTGCCAGGCTCCTCTGTCCATGGAATTCTCCAGGCAAGAATACTGGAGTGGGTTGTTGAATATTGGAATGGGTTGCCTTCTCCAAGGGATCTTTCCGACCCAGGGATTGAATGTGGGTCTCCCACACTGCAGGAAGATTCTTTACCATCTGAGTCACCAAAGAAACCTCCTTGAAAAATTGTAAGGAGATAAAAATGAGCTCAGTTGATCAATTATAGGTTGTAGGAGAAAGATTTGGTGAAAAGCCTTCCTCAGTGGGAAGTTTTGTGACAATCCTGAAATAGCGGTCCCATGCTGCACCCAGAGAGGCGAAGGAAACTAATCTGAACATGTTTGCCAGATACTTTTAACTGTAAGCTCTCCCTTTTCATCTCGTCCTTGTTGCTGGCAAAACCATAATTCTGAATGAAAAGATGATTTTAATTTTGTCCTTAATTATCCTGTTTATGAATGTCCCAATGAATCCGATTAAAGGGCTGTAAAACCTTCACTTGCCCCATTTGTATGCATGGCTCTGGTATTTCGGGGACTTGCTTTCCCTTGAAATGCAGCCCATCACAGGGAACAACGCTAGATGTCAAAGTTTAAGGAAATACTCGGTGCCCAATCCCCTCCTCCCCCGCCCCTGCGGCCTGACGCAGACCCCCTCAGGGGCCCGGCTCTGTTGGGTGGTTTACCGAGCCTGCAGGCGTGTGAGTGGACCTGGCTCTGCTAATGCCTCTCTCCTCACTTGGGGGGAGTGTTGAGAAGCCCCCACCTTCCTGCCTGCTTGCCTTGGAAGCTTCTTACAGAATCCGGAGGCACGGGAAGAACACACACATTTCACAAAGATACGTAACTTACAAGTGATTACTAATAACAGGCACACCTGCTCGGCCCCGTTCCAGAACACCACAACAAAGTGAAGGTCACAGGAAAGGGAGTTAGGAGCGATCCGGCTTCCCGGCCCGTGTGAGCGCTGTGTTCACACCGTGCTGCACGTGTGAGCGCTGTGTTCACACCGTGCTATAGTCTACTAAGTGTGCAGCAGCATTGCGTCTTTAACAAGCACATTCCTTAATTAAAAACATTACTGCTAGAAAATGCCAGCCATCATCTGAGCCTTCAGTGAGTCGTAGTAATGACATAGCAGATCACTTAAAAATATAATAACAATGAAGAACTTTAAAATATTGTGATAATTACCAAAATGTGACACAAATACACAAGGTGAGCAAAGGCTGTGGGAAGAATGACGTCAGTGGACTTACTGGACATAGGGTTGCCCCAGACCTTCCATTTGTATAAAACAGCAGTGTCTGTGGAGTGCAGTAAAACAAGGTGCTAAAGCATTCAGAGAATCTAGCTTGCAATTTATATTGAAGACATGAACAGTTCGTTACAAATCTTTATTTTTAATTATAAAACTAATACTTGTTTACCATAAAAAAATAAACTATAAACCAGTACCGAGTGGGTGAGTAAGAGGGGGGCTCTCCCGGTCTGAACTGTCCGGAAGTGATCATTGCCAACATTCTGCTTATGAACTCTGCCTTTGCTCCTCTGTAGAGTTGCCTGTTAAAACAAAATTGGCACCACATCCTACATAGTTTTCTATCAGTTGCTCATTTCATTCAACAACATATCATGAAGACAGTTTCATGTCAGTATAAAAAGATCTTCTCCATTCCTTTTTAGCAGTTACAAAGTATTTTTGCACAGATGTGCCCTAATTTATTTAATCAGCCCCCTAACTATAGAAATTTAGGTTGTTTCCAGTTTTTCACTATTCCACGTGAAACTATGATAATCATCCTAGCCCATGTTATTTCTGCAACTTACATTCCTAGAAGTGAAATCATTCAATCCGAAGGTGCACACTTAATTTTTCGGTGCTAGCAAACTGCCCGTGAGAAGCGCCCAGCAGTGTGCACGTCCCCCTGTGACGGCTGCACCCTCACACTCCGGCCTCCGGATTTCTTCTGCAGAGTAACTGTCTGCGCCTGCCTTTGGTCAACTTCGCACTGCTGTGTCTCCTTTAGTTTTTAACATGCTTTATCAATATTTACTTTTTCTATTATCAGTGTCACAAATATTTTCCCATTATTATTTATCATTTCACCTAGTTTATTTCTAGGTCATTAAATCTGTGACTCTTTTCCCTCATGGCATCTTATTCTTCTACTGTATGTAGAAAGGGCTCTCTCAAGCTAAGACTGGAAAAATATTCTGTTATCCTTAATTTTTCATAGTTTTCCTGATTCACTTTAAATCTTTAATTAATATAGACTTTAATCAATGTGGAATTTTTGTTCATAGTGTGAGAAAAAGTTCCCCCAAATTTATTGCTTAAAAAATACCAGCGTGTTATATCAGAAGCTTTTCATACTTGACACAGACTACTTTCCAGAGGATTACACAGAGCCTGTGTAACAGGGTTACAGGCTCACACCCCAGGGCATGAAAGGCTCCTGGGTCCTCCCAGATGGAGAAGGGGTCCCTGCATGCGTTTCACATGGGTCTTGGGCCTTTTCCATTGGGATGTCATGTATTTACTCCTCTGGTTTACGTGACTAATTTTTTTTTTGACATCATTTAATTTGTAATGTTTCTGTGTCATTTTATTTCAGATTTGTATCTTCCAAGTGGAACACTATAATTTTGTTTTATAATCTAGTCCAAGTGGCTTTCCCCCCAGTTTTACCCATTTATATTTATGGACTTAAGTATCGTATCGTGTTTGCTCTCATTTCTGGTTTTTTGTTTGTTTATGTTTCCTTACTTTTTCCCCATTTATCATTTTGTTTAGCAAATGTCAAGAAAATGCTTGGATCCTGTGCTTCAGATTCATTCTTCATTTATTTACTTTGACTCCCTTGAAACCCTCCTTTTACAAAACAGGAAACAGATAAAGGCCATGAGCAAAGGGAGATGTTAAAGCCAAACCAAGAAAGGGAAAACAGAAGCCCCTCGCAGCAGGGCTTCCTGCACTTTATTTGAAGTGTCACCAGCTGCGCTGAGTGTTTAAGTGTGGGGCCAAGGAGCTGCCAGGACGGGACAGGAACCCAAGCGGGGAAACGCTCCCAGTTTTGACAAAGACCAGACCCCAGGGAGCTGGCGGGCAGGCGTCCCAGTGCTGGGCTCCTGGCGAGGTCATCGCTGCTCTGTGCTTCCCTTTGTGAAAAGACAACCGTGGAAAGCATGAGGAAGCGACTGCCAGCTCACTGCCTCTGGTCCCAAGTCAGAACTGTGACCTGAGTGTCACAGTCCAGACCCAAAGGCAGCTCCCTCCCAAGCGGCTCTCACACCCAGCGTGGAGTTCCCAACCTCAGCTTCTGTGCAGGACGAGGGTGGGGACAGACACAGGACAGAGGGGCAGACGGCCTGCTGTGGATCTCCCCTGCCGAGGGTCCCCTTCCCTGCCTCGAACCAGCAGGACTCTTCCTTGACAAGCCCCTTCTCTCTATCCTTGGAAACACAGGGACTTGGTCAGCATCCAGGTGGGAGCAGGGGTTGCAACAAAAAACCAAGCTATTTGAAAACTGCAAGTTTAGGGAGGAGAGGACTCTGTTATAGGACCAGAGAGTTGGAAGATGGTCCAAAGAAAGTCCAGTGGCTACCCTTGACCAGCTGTCTGAAGACTGATATCCCTACCCAACATCCGGTCAGCTGAGCCTGGGGCCTTTGCTGGTCAGGCACAGACAGGATATGCTGCAGTTTACGTTTAAAATTCCAGAAAATATGCTCATTGACTTGGCAGAAAAAAACAGCCCTTCCTCTGGAGCCCTGATTCCTTCACCAGAGCAGCATCTCCTCAATCTTTCTATAGTTTTTGCTAGTTTAGATATTAACTTGCAAAGTATCTCAAATATTTTGAAGGAAAGGTTTCAACCTTTCGTCTTCCTTATGCTTTCAAATCATCCTCACTTATCCCTAACTCCAAACTGAGAAATTACTGAACTGATTTGATAACTTTTTATTGAGGGAGGATAAGATTTCTAAAAGATCAACCGATAAAACCTACTAGGCACCCTGGATTTGCTGGAGGCTGCAGTTCCTAGAAGTGTGTATTATTCTAATCTAGTGCCCCAGCCCCAGATGACCCCCACACGTGAGAAGGAAACAAAAACAGGACAAACACCAGTGATCTTGCAGCCAGTCCAGAGGACCTGGCGGAGACGCAGAGGGCATGAGGCTGACCCCGAGCTCACTCGGCCCCCGTGAGCTTCCATCGCTCCTTTGTGAAGAGAACCCTCTCCAGAACTCATGTCAGGGTCAGATGTTTGCAAAAACGACTACCACAGTGCCTGGCGTTTACTTGGCCAGCATGAAATCATGAAACATTATTTTATTCCTTCTTTACTGTATGCATCTGCCACACAGGATAAAAACACTAACCAAAAAAAGCACTAACTTAAAAGGTGTACACGCCCCCCCCCCATGTTCATAGCAGTATTGTTTACAACAGCCAAAATATGGAAGCAGCCCAAGTGCCCATCAACCAAAGAATGGATAAAGAAATCACAAGATATATAGTTATGCATATAGACATTATTCAGTCACCAAAGGAATGAAATCTTGCCATTTGAGAAAACATGAATGGACCTCTTGGGCATTATGCTGAGAAAAATAAGTCAGACAGACAGAGAAAAACAAACTGTACAATCTCTCTTTTATGTAAAATATAGTAATAATAACAAGCTCATAGATCAGAGAACAGATTGGTGGTTGCCAGAGGTTGGTGTGGGTGGTGGGAGGTATGGGTCAAGAGGGTCAAAAAGCTTAACAAAGTAAGAGAGCCTTTGACATTATGCACACCCCAAATTCTGTTTATCTAAAATCCTTAATTAAGAGCACATGGAGAGAAGCTGCTTTGGCAGTTCAAGGGTAAAGAATCTGCCTGCCAGTGCAGGAGACAGAGGTTCGATTCCTGGCCCAGGAAGATCCCACGTGCCCTGAAGCCACAACTACTGAGGCTGTGCTCCACCAGAGAGGCCACCGCAGTGAGAAGCCCATGTACCTGAGAGCGGCCCCCGCTTGCCGCAGCTGGAGAAAAAGCCCACACAGCGATGAAGACCCAGTGCAGCCATAAATATGTAAAAATTTCACATTTCTGCCTCTGCTGCCCCCAAGGCGCTGGTGAAAAAGCTTGTGACAAAAAAAGAAGCCGGTCCTGCAGTGCACTCCGGACTAGGCCCATCCTGCGGAAGATGCCAGTCACGGATGCCACCAAAACTGAGCCATTTCTTCAGGAGAGGATCAAAGTGAATGGAAACGGCCGCAATCTGGGCAGCGCTGTCACAACAGTCAGAAAGAAGCCAAAGCAAGATCACTGTAACTTCTGGGGTCCTTTTCCAAAAGATATTTGAAATATCTTACAAAAAGTATCTGAAAAAAATAATCTACATGATTACGCATAGTTGCTAACAGCAAAGAAGCTCATAAACTGCGTTACTTCCAGATTAATCAAGATAAAGAAGAGGAGGAAAATGAGAATTAAAACTCAATCTAGAATATTTGTATAAGTTCTTAAACAAAATTTATCAACCCCCAAAAAAATTTTTTTAAAAGAACACACGATGGGCAAGTGGTACTTTAAGATATTTCCCCACTTCAAGGACTTTATAATCTTGGGGGGTTGTGTGTGTGTGTGTGTGTGTGCATGCTGGAAATAAATGAACGATGAAACATTAGGGGATGCTGTTGTTAAGATTATTTGAATTCTTACATGAGAATATTGAACTAGGAACAGGGTGACATTTTTACATAGCTGACTGAATTCAATTATGAAATATTCTTGTATTATCATTCAGTGTGTTATATGAGAGCCTATTACTTACCAAGCATTCAGCATCCAACAGGGATTTATTATTTTAGGCTTATAATTAAAGGTGAAAGAGAACACAGTAGGTTCTATTTAAAGGTTTTAGCCATTTAAGATAATGGGGAAAAATTCAGCATGGTTTTTTAAAAATCTATTTTTAATTGAAGGATTTTTACAATATTGTGTTGGTTTCTGCCATACATCAACATGGATGAGTCATAGGTATACATATGTCCCCTCCCTGGTGAGCTTCCCTCCCACCTTCCACCCCATCCCCCTCTGCTTATTTTAAGCCACAGGATTCCATCAACATGTTGACTGAGGTGGCTCTTCTACCTGACAATAAGTTTTAGGAATATCTTCTGATCATGCAGGCTATCCCTTGAGGGGTTGTGTGCCTGATTACTCCTTAACTATATCGTGCAAATAAAATCTGTGAGAATTCAACTCCTAGTATTTCACATGAGACTTTGCTTTGCACTGTGTAGTCCCCCTGACACCCGCAGTGTGCAAGGTCGGGGTAAGCAGACACGCTCCAGGGCAGGAGGTGACGGAGAGCCTTCATTCTCTCCTCTTCCGGGTCCTAATGCGTCCACAGCAGAGAAAGCAGCCCTGGTCTACCCTTTCCCTGAGAGACCTGGACGACTAGGTCCCATTGCCGCAGTCTCTATCCAAGGGCAGTTCCCAGCACAGACTTTCAGGGAGGGATGAGGGAAATAACAGGAAAAAGAAAACTTCTGGGATGTGGCTGACTTCCTAAAGGCCCAGCATCTTCCAACACCAACAAGCCAGAAAGTTCAAAGTGCAATCGTGGAAGTACCAATCTAGTATAAAAGTACTTTGACCCATTTCAGAAAGATTTTCAACAATACAATTGACATAGCAAAAGATCATCTGATTATTTAGATATTTCTCCAAAGAATATGGACAAATGGCTAAGAAACCCGTGAAAAGATGCTCAATACTATTAGGGGAATGCAAGTCAAAACCACAATGAGAACTTACTCCACACCCACCAGGAGACTAAAATCAAAACACAGAAGACGAGAGTTGAGGCGGGCTGTGGTGACGGGACGTGAGCTTGTGCAGCCAACCTGGGAAACAGTCTGGCCTCTAAAGCTAAGTACGTACTTACCAAAGCACCTAATAATTCCACTCTGTGGTGCATACCCAAGAGAATTAAGGACACATGTCCACACAAAAAGTTGTACAATAATGTTCCATCAACTGATGAACAAATGAACAAAACAGGATACAACCATGCTATAGAATATTATGCAACCGCAAAAAGGAATAAGGACTTCCCTGGTGGCTCAGACAGTGAAGAATTTTCCTGCAATGCAGGAGACCTGGGAATAAAGTTCTATACACACTGCATTGCAGATAAACATTGAGACATTCTGCTTGGTGAAAGAGGCCTGATACAAATGGCCACATAGTGCATGATTCCATTTCTATGAAATGCCCAGAATGGCCAGTCCCCGCAGAGACATGAAGTAGGCTAGTGGGTGCCAAGGGCTGGGGAGGAGAACTGGGAGCCATAGCTGCATGTGGCATTTTGGGTGGGAATGATGAAAGTTTCCTAAAATTGGATTTGGGGACAACTGCACAATGTAGAATATAACAAAACCACTGAAAATGCACCTTGAAATGGTGAATTTTATGTTATACAATTATGTCTCAATAACGCTGTTATTTTTTTAAAGAGGGCCAGGAGGATCCCCTGGAGGAAGGCATGGCAACCCACTCCAGTATTCTTTTCTTGCCTGGAGAATCCCCATGGACAGAAGAGCCTGGCTGGCCGCAGTCCATGTAGTCACACAGAGTCAGACATGGCTGAAACGACTTAGCATGCACACAAGGCTGTTATTTTTTAAGGTTATATAATTAATTCTAAATAAAGTAGAACTGTCAACGAATTTAAATACTTCATTTCCCAGTGTTCTAGAAAACTGATATTTTACCATTTTTACCTAAGAAAAGTGTTTGTTTCCAACATGTATTTTTGATCCCATGGGAACTGAAGCTGAAGTTCAGCAAGGCCACCGCCTGGACCCAAAAGATGAAGTGGAGGGGAGGACTCAGAACACAGAGGAGGAGAAGATGCGTCAGAAGCAGTGGTGGACAAACGGCAAGGCTGTCATGGCCTCCTGGGGCAGCCCCCTGTCCTCAGGGACACTGCTTCCCACCCTGGCCAGGCCTCCTCACCTTATCACGCAGGGACAGCTACACGCGTGTGAGTCAGCATCCAAACTGCATGTGTTCACAGGATGTCTGAGCAGATGATGCAGCAAAACTATTTTCTGTGCTTCTAGGGCTGATAGCTGAAAACAAATTATGCAGAGTAATACTGGGAGCTAAAGCCTTTTGAATTGGATTTTTCTCTCTAGTTAGGAACACACACTCTGTTACCATATTTTGTGTTGTTGTGGATTTGTTTATAATTCTCAGATATATTTGTATAATTTGCCTTAAAAGTCTGTGATTATTACTTTAACAAATATCTAAATAAATCAGATTAAAACTCCTCAATGGGACAAAATTACACCGTGATCCCAAGATACAGAACCTAAGAAGTAAGAGTAATCAGTAGGTCTTGGTTAGGGACCAGCGCATGTGTGTACGCGCCAGGCCCTGGGACAGGCCTGGGGCTCCAGACGAGAAGATGGACGTGGTCCCACTTCACAGAGCTGGACCCTTGCGCGCATCATGGTGTGTAATGCTTGGCTGTATCTAGCTCACACTGCAGGTTTGGGTTGAATTCTCTGCTGAAATAAAGGAGGAGAACCAGGAGCTCACATCACCCCTTCCTGCACAAACTCTTGAAGATCCATGGTCCGTCTCCTCTCAGGCTTCCATGTCCACGTGGAATCACCCAGGTTCTTCCCTGCTCCCAGCATGCAGGCCCTTCAATGATGGTGTTTAAAATCATAGGCCTGGAGTCAGACAGACCTGGATATGAGTTTTGACCCTTCAGAGGATTCTCTGAGTGACTGTGAGAAGATTACTCAGCCTCTCTGAACCCCCATTGGCAGGGAGAACTGGTTCTAGAACCTGGCTCAAGACTGAATTTGGCCTTCATTATGTTAGGGGGAAACCTCAGAACCACTGTAAGCTGTCCACACTCCTTCCCTGTCCAGAAGCCTCAAACTGGGCATAGTACTGTGTCAAGAATCTTGAGCTCAATGCCAAATTGCTAGAAAAAGCCCTCCAGTAGCGATTGAATCGGAGAAGGCAATGGCACCCCACTCCAGTACTCTTGCCTGGAAAACCCCATGGACGGAGGAGCCTGGTAGGCTGCGGTCCATGGGGTCGCTAAGAGTCAGACAGGACTGAGCGACTTCACTTTCACTTTTCACTTTCATGCATTGCAGAAGGAAATGGCAGTCCACTGCAGTGTTCTTGCCTGGAGAATCCCTGGGACGGGGGAGCCTGGTGGGCTGCCGTCTATGGGGTTGCACAGAGTCGGACATGACTGAAGAGACTTAGCAGCAGCCGCAGTGATCGAATGATGGTTTATGAGCCCTCATACCTGTGCCTCCTTTATAACTGTGGCTACTTAGGGTCGACTTAGGGCAGGACGTCCTTCCCAACCACAGCCAGTGTTCGTCTTGCCTTTGTCCCCTCCCCAATGACCACTTATTCCCAGAGGTGAGTTTTAGTAGCTGGTCTCTGCAGCTTCACCCTGAAAAGTCCCAATGCAGTGAATTTACTCAATATGTTTCTGATGTTTGCGGCTCCTTAGTGCTCAACTCCAAAATTCAAAAGAAGCTTGGTTGCACACAGGGGGAAAAAGATTTGTTATACATGATAAAGTTGTCCAAAGATGTCTTATTTCTAGCAAAAAAAACACCAAACCTTGTTATCTGGAGCTTTTGAAACAATTACTCAACTACCTGTATTCACTAATATACTGTGTGCTCAGCTGTGTCCGGCTCTTTGCAACCCCATGGACAGTAGCCCACCAGGCTCCTCTATGCATGGAATTCCCCAGGCAAGAATGCTGAGTGGGTTGCCATGCCCTCCGGGATCTTCCCGACCCAGGGATCCACCCAGTGTCTCCTGCATTAACCCGGGAGCAAGTTGGGGAAACCACAAAACAAACTAACCCTCAAAACAATGGCCGAAACCGACAAGGCCTCCGTGATCCTCAGGGTCCGGCCTTCCGAGGCCCTTCGCCTGACCTGGCCGGGGTCCGGTTCAAGGCGTCCGCGGAACTGGCCGGCCTGCAGCCTCTGCAGGGCCTGGAGGAGCGGCGGAGGCCCGCCCTCTGGTGTTGGCTCCTGGGACCGCAGCCCAGCTCAGAGGCCGCCGTGCGGGTGGGACCACAGAGTCCTCAGCTGCCCCGACAGGAGGCTTCTGTCCCTTCCTGCCATTTGATGAGAAAGGTCAGACGCCCACAACTCCAGCTCGCCTAATTAGCACTCTTTCTCTCAGGTTGTTTGCAATATCTTCATCAAATTGTAAGTTGTAGCAAAGTAATCAATTGTTCTCAACAAATATGTACTAAGTCACCCAAAATACTCAGGCCTGATCAAGAAGAATGAGTGAATCCAGTCACCCCCGGTGCTTCCCTGGTGGCTCAGAGAAGAATCTGCCTGCAAGTCAGGAGACCTGGGTTCGATCCCTGGGTCAGCAAGGTCCCCTGGAGAAGGAAATGGCTACTCATGCCAGTATTCTTGCCAGGGAATCCCATGCACACAGGAGTCTGGCTGGCTACAGTCCATGGGGTCCCAAGAGTCGGAAACGACTGAGCAGCTGAACCACCACCATGACCACCTGCTCAGTTCTTCAGCGTGGTTTTATGGGCTGTTTTATAACAAGTCTCTGAGTCATGAAATCCAGTTCAGGAACATAATAGATTCCCCAAGAATTTTAACAGAGTCGTGTGTAGAAGCAGCAGAGGTAAGACCTGCCCTTCAAGGATCTGTGTCCGTCAGGGCAGTAACCTGTGGGGCCGTGGCTGGGGGTTGAACCAGGGACACAAGCACTGGTTCCCAAGTGAGTGTTCGCTGCAGCCCTCGGAGCCTGTGTAGTGAGCACATTTGGACGCAGGGATGGCTCTGGGAGGCAGAGCTGATGTTTGCACAGAGGCTAGCCCCAAATTTGCAGAACTGTCATTGTAAAATGACAACAGAATGTCTGAAAATCACCATCTCCTTGAGAATCACCTGTATCCTTTCAACTTTAGCCAATTAGAGTCTTTTATTGTTGTTGCTCAGTCACCCAGTCATGTCCGACTCTTTGCGACCCCATGGACGGCAACACGCGAGGCTTCCCTGTCCTTCACCAACTCCCAGAGCTTGCTCAAACTCATGTCCGTCGAGTCGATGATGCCATCCAACCATCTCATCCTCTGTTGTCCCCTTCTCCTTCCACCTTCAATCTTTCCCAGCATCAGGGTCTTTCCCAATGAGTCAGTTCTTTGCATCAGGTGGCCAAGGTATCTGAGCTTCAGCTTCAGCATCCATCCTTCCAATGAATATTCAGGACTGATCTCCTTTAGGATGGACTGGTTGGATCTCCTTGCTGCCCCAGGGACTCTCAAGAGTCTTCTCCAACACCACAGTTCAAAAGCATCAATTCTTCAGCACTCAACTTTCTTTATAGTCCACCTCTCACATCTATACATGATTGCTGGAAAAACCATAGCTTTGACTAGGCAGAACTTTGTTGGCAAAGTAATGTCTCTGATTTTTAATGTGCTGTCTAGGCTGGTCATAGCTTTTCTTCCAAGGAGCAAACGTCTTTTAATTTTATGGCTGTGGTCACCATCTGCAGTGATTGTGGAGTCCAAGAAAATAAAGTCTGTCACTGTTTCCATTCTTTCCCCATCCATTTGCCATGGGTGATAAGTGATAAGTCCCATAAGTGATGGGACCCGATGCCATGATCTTAGTTTTCTGAATGTTGGGCTTTAAGCCAGCTTTTTCACTCTCCTCTTTCACTTTCATCAAGAGGCTCTTTAGTTCCTCTTTGCTTTCTGCCATGAGTGTGGAGTTATCTGCATATCTGAGGTTATTGATGTTTCTCCCAACAATCTTGATCCCAGCTTGTGCTTCATCCAGCCTGGTATTTCACATGATGTACTCTGCATAGAAGTTAAATAAATAGGGTGACAATATACAGCCTTGATATACTCCTCTCCCAATTTGGAACCAGTCCAGTGCTTCTTAAATGACTCTCCTGCCATGGCCTGATCACAGCAGTCCTCACTCCAGTGAGCAAGATGGCTCTCTCTTTGTTTCTGAGTAATTTAATTTCTTAAGAAACCTCTTGGGATGTTTAATATTCTGGTCAGACTGAAAATCCGTGCCTTGTTTTCCTGACTGTGTTTCATGGACTATTTTAGGAGGGACTCATCAGAGAGACAGTAAAACAGAGACTTGCACGTGTGCAATTTCACAAAACTTAGTACTGCATAAGAATATCAGTGAGCAGCTGTTCCCTAGTATCTCGCTGACTTCAGACAAGTTCACATGCCAGGAAAGTCCTGGACTAGGGATTTAGAACCCCTTGGATGAAGTTGTATTATTGTCTAATGTAATTCATGACTTGATTGATGGTATCAGGGTCCTATTCTCTTTCCAAGTGTGATTCTTCATTGTCCCACTTTGAAGGCAGTGGAAGTGAGCCCTGCAGAAAAAGTAGGCAGTTTGAGGGACCACCCCTCAGATACCTGAGCTGTTGCCTCTGACTGGAGTTTTTATGTCGAAGGTGTGAGGGGGCGAGTTGGAGGACAGTCATGCACACCTAGCTGAAGTGAAGTTGCTGCTGCTGGAAATGGCATGACCCTTCACACCCCTGGTTAGAACCTGAGGGCCAGGCCGTGGTCCCAAGGTCTGCGGAGACATGACAGGCAGGGAAAGCAAATCCAAGTCCAGACCAAGCTGCTACTCCAGAAAGAAAAGAATGCTGCTCTCTCCAAGGTAGGAGCCCAGGGCAGTCAGCCTGGCCTGCAGTAGCTGGCTGGGCCTTGGTACCAAGGACCCTTATAGGCCCAGGGCTGGCCACCTGGCTACTGAACAATGGCTCCCTCATCTGAGGTGAGGTAGGCCATGCCACCTGCTCAAGGCCACCATGGCCAAGGAAGGAAGGGGAGGGAGAGGGAGGAGGAGGAGAAGGGGAAGGGGAGAGGAGTGGGATGGTGCTGGCTGACTGAGGAGTTTGCCCTTCGGCCAGGCTGAGACTGGCCTGGAGCTGCTGGGTAAACATAGTCCTGAGGGAGGTGTGTTAAAAGTGTCAGTCGCTCCGTTGGAACTCAGACCCCTGATCTGAGAGGAGGTGACTCTGCCACAGCCCAGGAGGTGGTGAGGTGCATGATTGTTACATAGGCGTGCATGTGTGCTCAGGCATGTTGGCTCTTTTTGTGACCCCAGGGACTGCACCCTGCCAGGCTCCTCTGTCCATGGAATTTTCTAGGTAAGACTACTGGAGTGGGTTGCCATTTCCTCCTCCAGGGGAGCTTCCTGACCCAGGGATCAAACCCATGTGTCCTGCATTGGCAGGCGAGTTCTTTACCACTGAGCCACCAGGGGAGGGTGCTTTGAAAGCTGAGAAATCTCATTTGGATGTTGGTTATCACTTCAGGATTCTTGTGACTTTGAAATTAAACTTTCTCAAGGTTTAGATTCATAACGTAGTCGAACGCCACTGCGATTATCTTGATCGTGTGCAATGGAGACGGTTCTGGAGCTGCCATCAAGAGCAAGAAAGAATGAACTGGAAAAAAGTGATAGATTGTGCTTTCAAGAGTATGTGTTCACTTTATTAAATCCTTTTGCAGTGAAGCTTTTAATGCCTGAAAACGTTGGGAGAATCTGGCCTCATGGAATGAAATAAAAGATGTGTAATCTTCAAACTACTGCACAATTGTCCTCATCTCACACACTAGCAAAGTAATGCTCAAAATTCTCCAAGCTAGGTTTCAACACGACACGAACCAAGAACTTCCAGATGTTAAAGTTGGGTTTAGAAAAGGCAGAGGAACCAGAGATCAAATTGCCAACATCTGTTAGATCATAGAAAAAGCAAGAGAATCCCAGGAAAACATCTACTTCTGCTTCATTGACGATGTGAAAGCCTTTGACTATGTAAACCACACCAAACTGGGGAAAATTCTTCAAGAGATGGGAATACCAGACCACCTGATCTGCCTCCTGAGAAATCTGTATACAGGTCAAGAAGCAACAGTTAGAACTGGACATGGGACAATGCACTGGTTCCAAATTGGGAAAGGAGTACATCAAGGCTGTATAGTCACCCTGCTTATTTAACTTATTTACAGAGTACATCATGAGAAACGCCTAGCTGGATGAAGCACAAGTTGGAATCAAGATTGCTGGGAGAAACATCAATAACCTCAGATATGCAGATAACTCCACACTCATGGCAGAAAGCAAAGAGGAACTAAAGAGCCTCTTGATGAAAGTGAAAGAGGAGAGTGAAAAAGCTGGCTTAAAGCCCAACATTCAGAAAACTAAGATCATGGCATCGGGTCCCATCACTTATGGGACTTATCACTTATCACTTATCACCCACGGCAAATAGATGGGGAAAGAATGGAAACAGTGACAGACTTTATTTTCTTGGACTCCACAATCACTGCAGATGGTGACCACAGCCATAAAATTAAAAGACGTTTGCTCCTTGGAAGAAAAGCTATGACCAGCCTAGACAGCACATTAAAAATCAGAGACATTTCTTTGCCAACAAAGTTCTGCCTAGTCAAAGATATGGTTTTTCCAGCAATCATGTATAGATGTGAGAGGTGGACTATAAAGAAAGTTGAGTGCTGAAGAATTGATGCTTTTGAACTGTGGTGTTGGAGAAGACTCTTGAGAGTCCCTGGGGCAGCAAGGAGATCCAACCAGTCCATCCTAAAGGAGATCAGTCCTGAATATTCATTGGAAGGATGGATGCTGAAGCTGAAGCTCAGATACCTTGGCCACCTGATGCAAAGAACTGACTCATTGGGAAAGACCCTGATGCTGGGAAAGATTGAAGGTGGGAGGAGAAGGGGACAACAGAGGATGAGATGGTTGGATGGCATCATCGACTCGACGGACATGAGTTTGAGCAAGCTCTGGGAGTTGGTGAAGGACAGGGAAGCCTGGCGTGCTGCAATCCATGGGGTCTCAAAGTGTCAGACACAACTGAGTGACTGATCTGAACTGAATCTTCGAACACATCTAGGAAATGTCAGAATGATTCAGTTACTGAGGTCTTTAATCCAAACTGAATTCACTCTTTTATTTTGTCATTTTAAAAATGTGTTTGAAGGAAGGAAAATTTTAGATTATATTTATGATTTTACTAAATATTCATCTCAAATATATGACTTTAACACTAATATATATTAATTTAAAAATGTTCAGTTAAGATGGTAAACATGAAATTGGCTATGACAAGTCACCTGGCCAGTCTTAGCACAGCAGAGAAGGTCCGGGCCCACCTGAGGTTCCAGAAAGTGTCTGGCAGCCTGGTTAGCTAGTCCATGGAGCTGAGCAGGTCAGAAGGTAAACTAGAGCTGTCTTGGTGCAGAGACCCCGAGTGGAGAAGAGCAAACCATCTGGCCCTGAGATGGGCTCAGAAATGGCTGATTTTCACTTTGCTGGTTTGTCTGTCTCAGGCCTCTTAGCAAGACTTCCACTACAACTATTGCCTCTAGTAATAAATGGCATTAATAACGTAATCTAGTGTGAGGCAATGTATCTTGATATTCATGTTAATATAATCATGCTCCTTTCAGAAGACATTGCAAATGTCCTAATTTGTCCTCCCATGGATAGTTTAAAGATCTTTCTACCCATTGTTCAGTTAGTTTTCTATCCTACCCAAATGGTCACATATGATAAGCACTTCTGTATCCCTTGCTTCTTCCCCCTTAACATATCTTGGAGGTTGTTCCATATCACACATAGAACTGCTTGTTCCTGTAAATAGCTGCATGGTATTTCACTATGTGAGAATGCTGTGACTTTTTAAATCCATTTCCAACTTGATGGACTGTTAAACTGTCCCTAACTTTTTGCTTTTACAGACAATATTGTGATGACTATCCCCAGGCAACAGGTCACTCTGCACACATGCAGAATGCGTCTCTAGAAGATGTTTCCCAGAATTGGGAGCTTTAGGGCTGAGTATGTACATTCTTAGCTTTGGAAGACATGCCAGCTTGTTCCCAATAGAGCATGCATCAACATCACTCAAAAACAGTGTATGAAGAGGTCTGTTTCCCATACTTTTGCCAACAAAGTGTCACCAAACCTTTGGATCTTTGCTAATGTGTGAAAAGTGATATCCCACTATTTTAGTTTTCTTATTATGAGTGAAGTAGAGTTTTCTTTCATATGTTTAGAATCCACTTGCGTTTCTTATCCTATGAACTGCATTTTCATGTCATTTACCCATTTTCCCCCCGTCTTGAGCCATTGGTCCCTTTATAGATGTACTAAAGGAAATTAGCATCTTATGGTAGATTTAAAATTTCTCCCTAGCTTGTCTTTTGACTTCGTGTGCTGTTTGTCTACAATTTTTTTTTTTAGTATGGTAATGAGAATGTATTGCCTTTATTTTGAAAGTTGAACTTCTTTATGGGGAAGGAAGGTTCAGCTTACATCACCTCCATTCCAATGGCTTACATGTCATTTGATTTCTGACTTTGTTAGTACCGACCATTCCCTATTAGTCCCTCTACTCCTTCCTGAGTCTTGTGTCTTTGCACTTTGCACTTATATATTTACTCATCTGTTTCCCTCTACTAGACTGAACATTTTACACACACACAGATTGCTCTCAAGTAAGCACAGGACTGTCTCGTCTTTGCACAGCTAACTGCTGGCACAGTGTCATGCACAGTATGGGAAATGTACTTGTCAAATAGTTCCTTTTTGCATAATTGTCAAAGATGAGCTTTTAAAGGCATTTCATTGAAATATCTTTCACATACCATAAAGTCGAAAGTGTAGAGGTTGTGGCTTTCAGTTTATTCACGGAGCTATATAGCAACCACTACAATCCATTTTTTTTTTTTTTTTTTTTGCTTTGGCTCCACCCTTCATTCTTTCTTGAGTTATTTCTCCACTGATCTCCAGTAGCATTTTGGGCACCTACCGACCTGGGGAGTTTCTCTTTTGTATCCTATCATTTTGCCTTCTCATACTGTTCATGGGGTTCTCAAGGCAAGAATACTGAAGTGGTTTGCCATTCCCTTCTCCAGTGGACCACATTCTGTCAGACCTCTCCACCAAGACCCAACCGTCTTGGGTGGCCCCACACAGTGTGGCTTAGTTTCATTGAGTTAGACAAGACTGTGGTCCCTGTGATCAGATTGGCTAGTTTTCTGTGATTATGGTTTTAGTGTGTCTGCCCTCTGATGCCCTCTCACAGCACCTACCGTCTTACTTGGGGTTCTCTTACCTTGGACGTGGGGTATCTCTTCACGGCTGCTCCAGCAAAGCACAGCCGCTGCTCCTTACCTTGGACGAGGGGTATCTCTTCACGGCCGCCCCTCCTGACCTTGAACGTGGAGTAGCTCCTCTCGGCCCTCCTGCGCCTGTGCAGCAGCCGCTCCTTGGAGGAGCAAGGTCTGGTGCTGTAAAGAGCAATATTGCATAGGAACCTGGAATGTTAGGTCCATGAATCAAGGCAAATTGGAAGTGGTCAAACAGGAGATGGGAAGAGTGAATGTCGACATTCTAGGAATGGGTGAATTTAACTCAGATGACCATTATATCTACTACTGTGGGCAGGAATCCCTTAGAAGAAATGGAGTAGCCATCATAGTCAACAAAAGAGTCTGAAATGCAGTACTTGGATGCAATCTCAAAAATGACAGAATGATTTCTGTTTGTTTCCAAGGCAAACCATTCAATATCATGGTAATCCAAGCCTATGCCCCAACCAATAACGCTGAAGCCGAAGTTGAACGGTTCTATGAAGACCTACAAGACCTTTTAGAACTAACACCCAAAAAAGATGTCCTTTTCATTATAGGGGACTGGAATGCAAAAGTAGGAAGTCAAGAAACACCTGGAGTAACAGGCAAATTTGGCCTTGGAGTACAGAATGAAGCAGGGCAAAGGCTAATAGAGTTTTGCCAAGAGAACGCACTGGTCATAGCAAACACCCTCTTCCAACAACACAAAAGAAGACTCTACACATGGACATCACCAGATGGTCAACACCGAAATCAGATTGATTATATTCTTTGCAGCCAAAGATGGAGAAGCTCTATACAGTCAGCAAAAACAAGACCAGGAGCTGACTGTGGCTCAGATCATGAACTCCTTATTGCCAAATTCAGACTTAAACTGAAGAGAGTAGGGATAACCACTAGACCATTCAGGTATGAGCTAAATCAAATCCCTTATGACTATACAGTAGAAGTGAGAAATAGATTTAAGGGACTAGATTTGATAGACAGAGAGCCTGATGAACTATGGAGCGGAGGTTCGTGACATTGTACAGGAGACAGGGATCAAGACCATCCCCATTGGAAAAAAAAATTCAAAAAAGCAAAATGGCTGTCTGAGGAGGCCTTAGAAATAGTTGTGAAAAGAGAAGTGAAAAGCAAGGGAGAAAAGGAAAGATATATGCATTTGAATGCAAAGTTCCAAAGAATAGCAAGGAGATATAAGCCTTCCTCAGTGATCAATGCAAAGAAATAGAGGAAAACAATAGAATGGGAAAGACTAGAGATCTCTTCAAAAAAATTAGAGATACCAAGGGAACATTTCATGTAAAGATGAGCTCAACAAAGGACAGAAATGGTAGGGACCTAACAGAAGTAGAAGATATTAAGAAGAGGTAGCAAGAATACACAGAAGAACTGCTAACAAAAAAAGATCTTCATGGGATGTTGGAGGCGATCTGGTTGCGACATCTGTCACCCCATTGATCGCCAGGGTTGATTCGGCTGATCTGGCTGGCTAGGCGGGTGTCCCCTTCCTCCCTCACCGCTCCATGTGCGTCCCTCCCAAAGCTGTGTGCTCGGTCGAAGAGGACGACCATTCCCGATAGAGGAGGACCGGTCTTCGGCCAAGGGTATATGAGTAGCTGCGCTCCCCTGCTAGAACCTCCAAACAAGCTCTCAAAAAAGATCTTCCACGACCCAGATAATCACAATTGGTGTGATCACTCACCTAGAGCCAGACATCCTGGAATGTGAAGTCAAATGGGCCTTAGAAAGCATCACTACGAACAAAGCTAGTGGATGCGATGGAATTCCAGTTGAACTATTTCAAATCCTGAAAGATGATGCTGTGAAGGTGCTGCACTCAATATGCCAGCAAATTTGGAAAACTCAGCAGTGGCCACAGGACTGGAAAAGGTCAGTTTTCATTCTAATCCCTAAGAAAGGCAATGCCAAAGAATGCTCAAACTACCGCACAATTACACTCATCTCACACACTAGTAAAGTAACGCTCAAAATTCTCCAAGCCAGGCTTCAGCAATACGTGAATCAAGAACTTCCAGATGTTCAAGCTGGTTTTAGAAACGGCAGAGGAACCAGAGATCAAATTGCCAACATCCGCTGGATCATCGAAAAAGCAAGAGAGTTCCAGAAAAACATCTATTTCTGCTTTATTGACTACGCCAAAGCCTTTGACTGTGTGGATCACAGCAAACTGTGGAAAGTTCTGAAGGAGATGTGAGTACCAGACCACCTGACCTGCCTCTTGAGAAACCTGTATGCAGGTCAGGAAGCAACAGTTCGAACTGGACATGGAACGACAGACTGGTTCCAAATAGGAAAAGGAGTATGGCAAGGTTGTATATTGTCACCCTGCTTATTTAACTTATATGCAGAGTACATCATGAGAAACGCTGGGCTGGAAGAAGCACAAGCTGGAATTAAGATTGCCGGGAGAAATATCAATAACCTCAGATATGCAGATGACACCACCCTTATGGCAGAAAGTGAAGAGGAACTAAA